>NW_026728868.1:0-362587 GCF_030272615.1 Cryptomeria japonica
TTGGAAGTGACTTTGCTAGTTCTAATGGAGCTAACTATAATTTTAGAAGTGTGCAGATGACAGCTTCTTCAATTTGTCTCTTCTCATCATTATTTCTGATTTCATACTTGACATATCTGAATGATCCAAATCCACCATATTCTTTCAGATTAGCACATAAGTTTTCAACACTATGTACATTTACCTTCTTGCTCTTGACAATCTGAAATTTGCTTGCATCCTCTGATTCGGTATCACTAGACTCTTTTGCCAAAATGAGTCTCCGAGTAGATTTCTTGTAGGTCTTTGTTACCTTGGGAACAGTAACACTTTTTGTGTTCTTACTCGGTGAAGCTGCAGATGCTCTAGTGTTAGGTCACTTTGGAGGTGGAGTCGGTGAGGCTTTTGATGAATCTAGTTTCTTTCTTTTCAACACTTTTCCCTTAGGCAATTCAGTGCTTAGTGTTATTGCTACCTCTTGGGCTTCAGATTCCTCTTCGGTAATGGCAATGGTGCCTTTGATAGGTGTAGAGGAAGAGTCTTCTCCGAATTTCTCTGACAATGCCTTTATCATTTTTGTTGCCTTTCTTGTAGCTTTGGGTACTACAATGCTCATCTTTACCTTTTCCTTTACTTCCTCATAGGTTCCATACCTCAGCTCGGTAGCGTGCCTTGGTAATGAGAGAAATGCATCAATTTTCTATTGTGTGATGTCAAAATCAATCTCGTAACCCATAGGTGACAAAGATTGAGTTCTTGGTTCCACAACATTCACATAATAGTAATCGGCGTCAACTTCAAAACACATATCATTTTTGTATTTCTCTACTAGCTGGGGTGGAATCCTATATTTGTTATGCATTTTCTCTTGAAATTTGCTGAAGTAGTCATCCATAATATCATTGAAATTATCACCTAACTTCTTGATGAAGTCATTTATCTGATGGGTGATTGGTCGGTGTAGTTCCCAGACAACTTTACTGACTGCTAGAAAGAATTTTTCAAAATAGAAAAACATGCATACAGGCAATGATCCAAACTTTAGTGTGGGTGAACTCACAATAATGGTTCCCACTTTTTTGCCACTTTTGACACTGAGATGTACATTTTTAAAATAATCTTCAACTTCCGAGAACTATAAATTTTAAACTATTAAAAATTTGAAGATGATGTAAATTAGTGATTTCTAGCATTTTGTTTGTAGATTCTATATACATTTTTTTCAAATTTTTTTGAAGGATTTTAAAATTTTTTTTCCATCTCCCTCGAAAAGTAGTTTTTTACAACAAACTACATTTTTTAAGAGTGAGGTGCCTCCCGAAACATATAAATTTTTTTCTATAAATGATAAAAACTCAATTCTTTCGAATTTTGGTTTTTAACATCAATATCCAGGGCTTGCATTTGGTTTTATAGTGATATGTTTAATATTTTTCATTTTATAAAGTTTTGAAGTCCGACTAGTCATAATTTAGACATAGGTTTACGTTTGTACACATAACTTGTTCTATATAAATCGAAATTCAATTTTTTTTTTTTGTTAGAAAGAAGACATCAATACCAGGGGCATAGATATTTTTCAGAATTTTTTTGAATTAGTTTCTTATTTTTCCCAATGTGTTGAACAGAGAAGTTCATGTTCGATGAAAAACCAATTTTCCATAAAATTAAAAAAACAAGAACATAATAAATTCAAAATATAACAAAATTATACTCGTTTGAAAGCTTGCTCTGAGTACTACAATCTAATGTTTTTGGGTTATCAAGATTATTTCATTAGTGCTTTGAACCAGAGCTCTGAAGTCATTAATTCTTCAGAATTCTAAATTTTTTTGGGAGAAACCTCAAATTAGAGGGTTCGAATGAACAGTACTTCGAGCGAATGGGGTTCGCTCGAATCCATTATGGTTCGAGCGAACCCCCATTTGCTCGAACAAATAGGCTTGATTTTGGCCCATACAAAGTCATCTGCGGTTCGAGTGAACCCAGGTCCGCAACATGGTTCACTCGAACTACCAGGGGTAGTTTGAGCGAATACCACTATTTCGCTCGAACACCTAGAAAATCGAAGTTCCCACTTTCGCCAAATTCCTTCGTTGGCAAAAGTGGGAACCAGCTTTGTGAATTCACTCGTGTATTAGCCGAGTTGTTTTTCTTCAGCTTCCTGATGGTGTTCAGATTCTCAAACAGGTTCTTCAGCAACACCTCACATAGATCAATTTTCATTCCCTTTTTCACAATTTTGTATGTCAAGTCTACTGCTGCATAGGGTACACTATTTTCCCTTGCTGATTGGAAGAAACAGTAACCTATAACTCTTATGGAAAATTTTAGTTCTTCATCAACTGATCAATTCCTTCCGTGATATCATCTTTTGAGCTCGGGCATGATCATAAATGGGGTAACCAGTAATCAGATGAATGATCTCCTTGGTAATCTTAAATGGTTTCTCTTTTAGCCACATGAAATTATCGTGAATTCTGCTTAGAACAAACTTGACCCACTGGGGTTTGAACACATGGGGATAGGTTAGGGCTTTAGTTAATCCCTTGATCTTGATGTGTTCATACTTGCTATTCAATTTACCATCGGTGCACAACTCATCATAAGTGTCTTTAATTTCAACATGACCGAGTTCTTCAACACGACATTTGGTGAAGAATCTCACATCCTCGACTAACAACACTCTGTCCGGGATGAGTGAAAAAGCGGTTTTGTCATCCAGTTCAGATGCAACTTTTGGAGTCAAAGAGTATTTTAGTGAGGGCTTCTCTACATTCTTGACAACTATGGGATCTTGGATCTTGGGTGCCATTGTAGATTTCAGATAAAAGTTAACAAAGGATTCTTAGGGTTTCAGGATTTTCAAACGACTGATGCTTTATACTTAGCAGATAATGGCAACTAGATTCGATCGGTAAATCAACTTAACAATGCATTGAGATGGATGTAAATACCTTGAATTTTCTTTGTAGGAGGTTTGGTCGGCTTAGATTCGCTTTTCTCTGCTCTCTCAAAAACTTGGTGAGTTGAAAAGGACCGCGAAAATGATTTTAAGTACACAATATGCCTTATCGGGCTCTGTGCAGGTTAGGTCAAAAACATTAAATACACTCGGTTCCACTTAATTTTCTTTCCTTTTTCTGCTTCAACCGAGTAACTGAACTTCCTTCATTCACCGACTAGATAGGATTCCTGTATACACTGACTTGACATGCTTTCTGTATTCACCGACTTGACAGGTTTCCTGTAAAGTGCTTCAAAAGACTTTGATAGAATTTCAAACTTACTATTACATCTTAATTATGCAGATTTGAATTAAGTACATAATAAAATAGGAACTGTTAAGATTTAACCTTGAGAGAATGCAGTCCCTTCATACCTTTACCGATTAATTTGGAATAGGTGTACCTAACTCGGTAGGTAAGGTGCTTACTTCATTTGACACAATTTCCTTCTTTTTCCAAATCATCTTTAATTTTTCTTTTATTTCTTCAGTGTCTTTTCTAGGTTGATCTTTGCAATCTCCAGCTAAATGTCCAACTTTGTGACAATGAAAACATGCCATACCAGGATTTCTCCATGATCTTTGATTGTTCATTCCAAACCTTATAAAGTAGTTGACACTTATATGTCCATATCTTCCACAACATTCACACAATATCCTTGTATTGCAATCCCATGGTGCTGCAGAATATTGTCGGTAAGGATGTGTGTGAGTTTGGTAACCTCTAGCATTTTCTCGGTGTGCAGACCACATATAGTTCTTTTGCTTAAGCCAGCACTTCTCAGTACTATGTCCATATCTATTGCAGTTTTTACAAAACCCTTTGAATTTTGCCTTCTGATTATTGTTCACAGACTTTGTCCTATATTGATTAGATGTGTGACCATATTTATTGCAATTGTAACAATAACCTTTGGACTTAGTGACATTCGGTTGCTTACCTTTTCTGATTTGGCACATGTTGGTAGTGTGACCTTGATTTCCACAGTAGTTGCAAATATGCTTCTTTCTTTTGATGTTATTCTTGTTTCCAGCTTGCTTTGATGATTCTCCTCTCTCGGTAGTATGAATTCCCTTTTCAATAGAGTCTTTTCCTTTGTAACCGAGTCCCGCATCCTTGTTGGGTCTTCTTGTATTCAGTTGCTCATCCAACATTTTTGATGCTTCATAACTCTTCTTGAGTGTTTCTTTGGATTTCTTCTTTGATTCAAATTCATCGGTCAACCTTGATACTTCAAGTTTCAATGCTTGATTCTCATCATTTTTCAGAATTGCTTCATGATGTGTATAACCTAGTTGATCAGACAGATTTTTTTGAATTCCAGTCAACCTTGTGATTTCATCATTCTTATCAGATACTAAGACTTCAAGTTGTTGTATTTCTCTTTATAGATCTCTTACTTTATCCTCGGCTGTCCTTAATGCATCAAGATTTTCAATCATCTGTGTGCTGAAATGTTCATGTTCTCTTTTTCATTGCTTTTAGTTGATCAACCACTACTTTGTTCTTTTCTTTCAATACTCCAATCATTTCTTCAGTTTCTTCAAATATACTGTTCTCAGATGATGTCTCAATTTGTTCCACTAACTCTTGAGAGTCCTACAAATCATCAAATAATCTTCTTCTTACTTTTAGAGATTTTTGCATTTGTCTTTGCATGTCTCCAATCACTTGATTAGCATGATCCAGCTCTTCTTGCAGATACACAATCCTCTGAGATTGTTTATAGCCTTCCATTGATAAGATGTTTCTCTTTAGGTAGTTAAATCCTTTTCCAAGATTCAAGCTCTGATACCAATTGTTAGGCCCAATATGGAAAGCTAATGTATTGAGAGGGGAGGGGTGAATCAGTACTTCAAAACTTTTCTTCAATAATAACTTTACTGTTATGCATAAACCGAATAGTGTAGTAACATAATATAAAGCTAAAAAAAATAGATAAAAATCATACATGATTCACTCCATAACACATATATTTTGGTTACGCAGAAACTCTTGGTTAGAGAGAAAAACTGTGGTGGGGATGGCACCCACAACTTCACTACTGCAATAATAAAGAGTGCTCGGTTAGAGCTACATGTTTAGCTATTTCTGATAGCTTACCCTGTTAGGAGTATCAAGATCTGTTAGATCTACCTTGCTAAAGGATTTTACAACACTTAATCTAAATGTTGCACCTGGTTAGAGGCTTTACAATTTATAGACTTGATTAGAGTCTTTTACCCTGTTAAAGGTTTCTCTTACAACTTCAAAATATTACAATAAAACCATTACAAATATCTGCAACTTTACATCTGGAATGTTATAGCAGATTCTATGTGCTCAGAATATGATTACCTTGCTTATAGCATACCTCGGTAACCTATATAGTTACTCGGTAAACCCTTATATTTACTTTGTTCTTCGACTGTTCTCTGAAAACCTTCTCGGTGACCTCTGTGTCTCTGTAATAGTCTTCTTATACTCATGTACACACCCTTTTTTTAATTCTTAACTCATGCTATATAAATAGATCTCTTATGATGGTGATCCATTCATTGCTTCGATCTTACAAGCATGTTTTATCGAATGAATAACCATGCAAAATATTTCATTGGTTAGATGACCTCAAAATCATACACAATCTTTAAGTGCAATTTCCAATGTGATAATGGTTAGATGTTCCTCAATCTTGTAACACGTTTTCATATGTATGTCCAGGTTCAATGAACCTGGTAACTCGTTTCACTTGGTGTGTATCAACTCGGTGTGTCATCTTTGTTGCTCGGTAGACATGAAATGATACTCGGTAGACAACTCAGTGTATACTACATTCTGAGACTACTTTCTTCAATAACCGACTGGACTGTTCATACCGACTGAATATCTCGGTAGAGATAACCGACTAGAGTGTATAGAATAACTTTGAACATAAAACTAATGGCAACTTGATAAGTAGTAATAGTGGTCAGAAATAGAGATCGGCAAAATACTCAATACCAAGGAGAAATGACCTTCCATCCTTCTTGGTCCCACCAAGAACCAATTTAATCTTTTCAAAATATTGGTAAAATTTAGTCTCTTATTCGTCCATGTAAATTGGCCATTTTTTGGAATTACATCGACCACCTCATTCTCTGCTAAAAAAACTTCTAAAATATTCCATAATTCTGTTGGAATTTCTTAAATTGTGTTGAAGTCTCCTGCCACCACCAACCAATCCTTGCCAATGATACTGATGCGTTCTGATAGTTCCTTCCAAACTCTCATCTTGTCCTCTGTTTTAACAGACCCATAAACATTAATCAAAGGGAACTTCGAATCACAAGAAAGGAGTTCACTCTAAATATCATCCAATATTCTGACATTTCTCCAAGAAAAATATTGACCACATGGGGGTTCCATAAGAACCCCAACCCTCCTACAGAACCCCTAGCTTCTTGGAAAAAACCTTCCCATCTAGAACAATAATGTAGCAGACTAAGCGCCTTATCCAAAATCAGCTTGGTTTCTTGGAGTAGAATTATGTCATTAGAGACTTTCTCTAATGAATGCCTAACCAAGCATTTCTTGTCAAGAGTCGAGAGGCCCCTGACATTGCAGGTAAGGATCCTCATGTTACTGCAAGGGAGGACTTACCTCCCTTGGATCTTCTAAAAAAATTGACTACATTGATGATGCCTTTCTCCTTTGCCCTATCTTCATGCCTTTTCTTGTTGCTCCTTGTCCCTCTATTTCCTTTGGATCTCCCCAATAGAGCATTAGCCAATTGGCTAATGCTTCTCGAGTCAATAATATCCAATTCATCTTCATTATCAGATTCCTCTTCATTATCAAACTCCTCTTTTGACCTAATGTCATAATCGACCTTCGTGTCTGACAATCCCATCCAAGCATCCTGTGCATTGTTAGAAGCCTTGCTTCGGTCTATATCCATGATTATGGGAGAGAAACCAACCTTTTTTGAAAAGTCTCTACCACCCTCCCTATCCTTGTCTCCAAGTGGTTCTTTGATGACCAAAGCCCCTAAAGGGGCTATTGTCTCCTTCCTTGAAGACGTATATACCTTCTCAACCAACTCCTGTCTCCTAGGGTTCAGAACCCATCTCGTAGCGGGCCTAACAAAGGTTCTACATTCCTTTGTCATATGATTCCTACCACCACATTGACCACAAAATCACTTAATGTATTCTACTTTAATCTGTTGCATCCATATCCTTCAAACTAATTTCAAACAAATCTTGGAGGGAACCTTTTTAACTACAACGATTTTGAAATTCGGCATACAAATAGGAGTCATTTTTTGCTAGCCCCTCATCAGTTTCTAGTAAGGTTCCCAGGGTTATACCAATTCTCTCCAAACTACTCTCTCCCCAGTACTCTATCAGAAGATTATAAACATGAATCCAAATAGGACTATCGTATAGAGCCAACGAAATTGGGTCAAAATGGGGAAACCACAGTTGCATGTATAAGGGATGGTTATCCACAAACCAGTTTCCAAGGAGGAGAATCTTCTCTTTCTCCTCTACCTCTGCAAAAATGACAATGAAGAATCCCCTCAGAATGAATTTAGCAACCACCTTGGCCTTCCAATTCTCCTCAATCCAAGATTTAATTCATCTACTCTTATATTTCAATCCGACAATCTTGCAAATGATCACCAGTTCCTCCCAAAGGTCAATATCTTCTTCTATTTCATCTGATAGTTCAATCTTTACCTGTTCCCCTTCTACCTCCTTCTGGGCTTCTAATTTTAACCTAGGCACTTCCCCTCCGTGAACATTGCTTGCAAATCTGCCATTGTTTCCTAACGATTTCCTTAGACGTTCTCTCATCCTCTCAACTTCCAAACTACAAAGCACTCTTATAATAGATGTCGATTTTATTATATTCTATTTCTTTAAATATTTTGATTTTATTTTATATATCCATGATTTTACTGCATCAATAAGTGAGACAACTTCCATAGCAAAGGGCATGCTCGTTTATGTGTTAATGAAAGATATTGTTTGCTCCTCATCCTCATTTTTTGTACTTAGAACTACATGTTTGAATACCTCATTTGATATATTTAGGTTGATAAACCTTCTATTTCTCTTTGCTAATAGAATTTATACTATCATATGACTCAATTATTGGACTCCAATATTCCTTTCTATTATTTTTTTGGTGAGAAACCTCCTATAAGCTCTTGTAGCTGAATCATCTCGGTTCTTCATTAAAAAATTAATGGTATGATTATGAGCCAATTAAATATTTTTTTGCATACTTTATAATATATTTAATTAATTCATGTATTGACAGAACGAATTACCAATCAATATTTCCTCGCCATCACTGGAGTATATAGCAACTATGTGGCTACACTCTACCATTATTTCTCAATGGTGAAAATTATATATCCCCATTTTTTTTTTATCTTCATAAACTCTTGATCCCTGCAAACTAAATGGCCATGGAACATTATAACTATATTTCATTTAAGCATATATTTTTTGGTAAATTAACTAATTTATTCAAGCAATACATTATTTATATTAATTGTTCAAACTAATAATATAAAATGCAACAATTACTTGAAGATCATCTTTGCCCCTTTTTTATGTGTATGGTGTTCAAAATCTTCTCATAGTCATTGTTAAATTTAGTCTATACAAGTTGTTTCATACTTTAAGAGATGGATGTAAAGAAAAATTATAGAATTCTCACAATGTAAATTTTGATTTATCAATTTACAATTTTATATTAATAAAATAGGTACATAAGATTGTGCATATTTTTTTAAGTTCTAATATCTTCTCGATGGTTGCATGGGTGAATAATTACTTCAAGATTCATTAGTTGATCTACATTAAAATCAAATCAATATCATCCATATTTGGTTCTCCATACATCCATGTGAATCCATACACATGTATTTGTGGTGTATGTTGGCACTCATATATATTATAGTTTAATCCAGCTATGGCCACTGCATTTTCATGCCTCACATTCTGCTCGAAAAGAACAAGTGCCTTTGGTAACACAAACACATCTCCAATATAGAAGGCAAGACTATCAAAGGAGAATAGGAAACTAAGAAAATGTTGAGCGTGATTAAGAGAACACACGATAACAATGAATTATTATCATAGTCAAACATCGATTTGTTAATATCTCAAAGGTTGTGATTAAAGATAGATGAAGGAAATAATTACAAAGAGAGGAGACTTGTCTCCTTAGACACCCTTTGTCCTCATAGATTAAAGAGAGTCTCTTTTTGGGATATTATAGTGGTATCAGAGCATGATCTTTCCAGCCTGTGAAATAAATAACATTCTAAAGATTGACCATGAGACCTAACCAAAGGCCTCAACATCCAAAGAGAAAGATTACCTATCATCAACCTAGAAAAAGGCATCGTAACCTCAAGTCTATATTGAGGAAAAGAAACTACTTGTACATAAATCGTATAGAACTATTAGCAAATCAAGAATTCCTACACCACTTTCGTGATTTTGCACATGGCAACAACATCTTCACAACAAGTCAATAGTAGAAAGAAGCCTTCTTGCAGAGAGAATTCTTGTTGTATACATTGATCTAGAAGCATCACACTCCTCCATCAAATAAGAATATTTCTATGAAGATAATATTCAAAATAGTATCATATATTCAATTTTAAAAAGGAAAAACAAAATTAGCTTGCACATGAAGGAACGATACCTTATATAGGTCAACATTATTCAAATTGAATAGTTGACATCAATATAAGGATGCATAGATCATTAACTGAAGTACATAAGAGTTAATACTGCATATGAGTAAAAGTTAGAATGATTAGGATGATTCAAGAAAAGGGTTCATCATAGAACATTTAGAGCCTTAAAGGGCTTACCTTAAAGAGGTAAGCAATGTGGTTACAACAACCAAGTAAGAGGGAAGCGAGAATGGAGGTTAGGCTAAGGGCCGCCAAGTAAATACTTGGTGTAGGAATGACTCAATAAAAAACCCATGCCTTCCCAAAGAGTATATGGGGAAGTAATAATGTGGATAGCAAACATGAGCTGCCAAGTAGAGCAAGAGGGTTGTCGAGAACAACCACTCTTATGCTTAGTGTAGAAATGGATAAAAATATGCTTCCCATTTCTTCCCAAGAAGGAGATGAGAATGGCATAAAGGTTGACCCGAGCCACCAAGTAGAGAAAGTAAGTCTCTTAGGTTTGGTGTAGAAATGGCTCCAAGCCTCCAGGAAAGTTCCCATTCCTTCTAAACATAGAGAAATGTAGAGGAATTATGGCACAAAGAAGGCAGTTCCTCTTGGGCATAAAGAAATGTAGAGGAATTATGGCGCAAAGAAGTCAGTTCCTCTCAAGATTAGGTACACTAGCTCAAGGAAGATAGCCCCCCTGAAGTGGACATAATGGCTCAAGGAAGCCATTCCTTCTCGATTTGGGAAGTGGCTCAAAGAAAGCTAACCCCCCCCCCCCCCACAAAAAAAAGTTGGATAGAGATTGCTCAGGGAAGCCAACCTCCCTCAAGTAGATAGAATGGCTCAAGGAAGCTAGTCCTTCTCAAGTTGGGCCATGGCTCAAAGAAGCAAGTCCCTACCAAGTTGGAAAAAGATGGCTCAAGGGAGCCAGTCTCTCTCAAGTTGGACAAAAATTGGTTAAGGAAGCCAATCCATCTTAAGTTTCGGTAAAGGACTCAAGGAAGCCAATCCCTCCAAGTTGCAATAGATTCACTAGAAACTAAGTAGTAAATTTTGTAACATTTGTCATTACTTTAATTTATATGATTATATGTTTGGTACTACTAATCTATGTGCAGGTTCATCCAAGAAGGAGGACAAGGAGAAATTGCTCGAGGACAAGCAAAATCAAAAGGGGCAGATTGTGATATCCCCGTATTGACCAATTTTGTGAAGTCTCTAAGAGACAAAATCACAGTTTTATTGTTTAAAATTTATCACTGAGGAAGTCCTCAATTAGAGAATATGAATCGATGATGGATAAAGTAAGTAGAAATAAATATACTTTTCATACGTTGAAATGAATAAGTGAAGACTACTGCATACAACTAGAATATGAGATACCATCCTATTGATGGTGTTTTGATGCATTATCGAACACAGAATAAAATACCAATGGCACTCTATGCTCTCTTGATAAAAAAGACTCTTAGATGTTGAATATCTGTGAAGGATCA
Organism: Cryptomeria japonica; assembly: GCF_030272615.1. Classification (NCBI taxonomy): domain Eukaryota; kingdom Viridiplantae; phylum Streptophyta; class Pinopsida; order Cupressales; family Cupressaceae; genus Cryptomeria; species Cryptomeria japonica. Next base: position 11,157 of record NW_026728868.1, read on the forward strand.
CATGAGATGACTCCAAGGTTCTTTTATGTCAAGTCTTGACTTGTCGAATAGCTTCAATGGTATTGATGTAATTTGTTGTACCTACGAGGGGACTTATATGTTGAATACCTGAATGCTTGAATGATGCTAGAATGTAGGATTTCACTTGACTTGATTAAAAAAAAGAAGAAAAAGGATAGGGCGTAGAAAGTTATTCTAACTCTAAGAATGTAGGAGCAATGGGTGATCTTTGATGAAACTCTAACTAAGTTTTGCTTTGACATGCTATGAACATCTCCACAAGGCTAGTGTGATCTTCTAAGGATATCTTTGTGATTTTTAAATCATCTCTACAAGCATAGAAACCATCAAGTTGATGCATATCAATGAAGAAGCGATAATTGAAGTTAAGCTTTAGTTGAATGATTCGTGTCGACTACACAGTATGGATATACGAATTTCACCATTGATCACACAAAGTCTTTCATTCATTTAATTATCAATATCTAAAATGAAGATCCAACAAGAAACCATGCAATTATAGAAGAAACAACACTTTCCACCATAACTTCAATGGAAAGGAAGTTTATTTACAACTTTGGCAACAATTTCTGCTTTCTCTTCCTATTCTACTCTAGTTGCTAACTTCTCTTGAACTACTAGCTATTGACTATTCCCCTTACAAATGAAGAAGTGAGGCCTTTTATAGTGATCTCATTACAATTCAGTGGATCAGATTGATTTGAGATCAATGGCCAAGATTAAAAGATAGAAACCCTAATTAGGGTTTGTTGAACCCATTACAAAATATTTAATTCTTGACCTATGATATGTTTACATTTTAATAGACACATGTCCTTAGAAAATTCAATGAATATATGATGGCTGTAGGTACATCAAACTTTGTGCCTTTGTAGTAGTTATCTCCTTTTGATGAATGAGGTTAAACGCATTGAATCTAGATGCCTTATCCTGAAATGATATGATTGGATGTAATGATGACTAGGCAACACCTCAGCTTTATTGATTGTAACTCATCACAAGTGTGCAATTGAATGTGACATATCTCTTGATACTCAACATTTGCAAGTGCTTGATGTGACGATGACTCCACTCATGTTGATCTTCTAACTTTGATTAAATCTTCTGAAACGATCGCATGTCTTGATTGCTTGCATTCGCAAACTTTCATCTAACTACACTGACAAAGATTCTTGGATTTCTGAAAGAAATTCAAGATTGTAAAAATTCTTCATGAGTGCGTGTCGCTGACCCTCATCTTCCTTCTTGATGAGAGCCTACCATTTCTTTGCACGAACTGAGTTCTTGCCTTGCATGAGCTTGTGACTTGACGATTCCAACAATTGCTTTGTAGAGGCTTGAAGCGTGATGTCCTCCTTCATGTGAATTTTTTGCGATCCCGTCGTCACACACCTATGAGATTTGTTCAAGTTAGTGTCATGATATGAGATTTACTTGGAAATAAATAATCATTTACTTAAGATAAATCAAGAAACCTCGTAAAGAAAATCAAACCAGTCATAACATGAGGCCTGATTTCTCACAAAATTGATCAAAGATGTAATTTGCTAAATAAGATGAGTTCGACATGGTTGAGGAGTTCTAATTCATCACTCCCCAATGAGGTTGTCATATGTGCAATCGCAATGGCGACTTGCTGCTGTAACTTCAACATGATCATTTTCTTCCTAGGATAAAACCTAGTTAATCACTTCTAAAATATTATCCCTTTTACTTACATCACTCCCTGCAAATGACCCAAGCAGGTTTTCAAAGTGTCAAACTACAACCCTCTCTATTTTATCTCCAGCCGAACACCGCAGATCATTTTCATCCTTGATCACCTCATTCCTGTTGAGCAACCTCTTTGCCTTAATCGACAAGTGAAAAAACTTTGTATTTAAGTCTTTTTCCGAAATCCACATCTCCCTAGACTTGTCATGCTAGAAAATATCCTCCCTAATCAATACCTCCAATAGACACTGCATTAGCTCCTTTCCTTTTCCAAATTCAGCATTAGTCATTCCTATCCAAATCACCTTCTCATTAAGAGACACAATCTCCTCCTCTAGCCTCAAAAAAAATATTCCTAAAGGATTGTATGTTCCACTGCTTAATTTTATCCTTAAGGAAATGTAATTGTTTCACAAAATAGAAACTAGGCATATCTTCAAATATATTACTCTCTTCCCACAACTTTTTTAGATAAGACAAGAATTGCCCGTCCTACCACCACATGCTTTGAAAATAAAAATTCCCAGAGAATCGAGTCTTTCCAATTTCTAGTTCCAACTAGATAGGGAAGTGATCGGAAATAAAAATCAGCAAAATGATCAACACCAAGGAGAAATGACCTTCCATCCTTCATGGTCCCACCAAGAACCAATCTAATCTTTTGAAAATATTGGTAAAATTTAGTCTCCTATTCATCCTTGTAAATTTGCCATTTTTTCGAATTACATCAACCACCTAATTGTCTGCTTAAAAAACTTTTAAAATATTCCATAATTCTCTTAGAACTTCTTAATTTGCATTGAAGTCTCCTACCACCACAAACCAATCCTTGCCAATGATACTGATGCGTTCTGATAGTTCCTTCCAAACTCTCATCTTGTCCTTTGTTTTAACAGACCCATAAACATTAATCAAAGGGAACTCTGAATCATAAGAAGGGAGTTCACTCTAAATATCATCCAATATTCTGACATTTCTCCAGGAAAAATATTGACCACATGGGGGTTCCATAAGAACCCCAGGCCTCCTGCAGAACCCCTAGCTTCTTGGAAAAAACCTTCCCATCTAGAACAATAATGTAGCAAACTAAGCACCTTATCCAAACTCAGCTTGGTTTCTTGGAATAGAATTATTTTATTAGAGACTTTCTCTAATGAATGCCTAACCAAGCGTTTCTTGTCAAGAGCCGAGAGGCACCTGGAATTCCAGGTAAGGATCCTCATGTTCCTCCAAGGGAGGACTTACCTCCCTTGGATCTTCTAAAAAATTTGACTACATTGATGATCCCTTTCTCCTTTGCCCTATCTTCATGCTTTTTCTTGTTTCTCCTCGTCCCTCTACTTCCTTTGGATCTCCCCAACAGAGCATTAGCCGATTGGCTAATGCTTCTCAGGTCAATAATATCCAATTCATCTTCATTATCAAACTCCTCTTTCGACCTCATGTCGTAATCGACCTTCACGTCTGACAAGCCCATCCAAGCATCCTGAGCATTGTTAGAAGCCTTGCTTCGGTCTATGTCCATGATTATGGGAGAGAAACCAACCTTTTTTGAATTGTCTCTTCCACCCTCCCCATCATTGTCTCCATCTGTTTCTTTGATGACCAAAGCCCCTAAAGGGCCTATTGTCTCCTTCCTCGAAGATGAAAATACCTTCTTAACCGACTGCTATCTCTTGGGCTGCATAACCATCTCATAGCGGGCCTAACAAAGATTCTACATTCCTTTGTCATATGATTCCTACCACCACATCGACCACAAAATTGTTTAATGTCTTCTACTTCAATCTAATGCATCCATATACTTCAAACCGATTTCAAACAAATCTTGGAGGAACCTTTTTAACTACAATGATTCTGATTCCAGCATACAAATAGGAGTCATTTTTTGCTATCCCCTCATCAGTTTATAGTAAGGTTCCCAAGGTTCTAGTAATTCTCTCCAAACTACTCTCCCCGATATTCTATTGCAAGTTTATAAACACGAATCCAAATAGGACTATCATACGGAGCCAATGGAACTGGGTCAAAATGGGGAAACCACAGTTTCATGTATAAGGGATGGTTATCCACAAACCAGTTGCCATGGAGAAGAATCTTCTCTTTCTCCTCTACCTCTGCAAAAATAAAAATGAAGAATCTGCTTAGATTGAATTTAACAACCACCTTGGCCTTCTAATTCTCCTCAATCCAAGATTTAATTAATCTTCTCTCATATTTCGGCTTGACAATCTTGCAAATGATCGCCACTTCCTCCCAAAGGTTGATATCTTCTTCTATTTCATCTGATAGGTCAATCTTCACCTATTCCACTTCCACCTCTTTTTGGGCTTCTGATTTTAACCCATGGAGGTTAAAGTAAGGGCTGCCAAGTAAATACTTGGTGTAGGAATGACTCAATAAAACCCCATGCCTTCCCAAAGAGTATATAGGGAAGTAAGAATGTGGATAGAAAACATGAGCTGCCCAGTAGAGTAAGAGGGTTGTAGAGAACAACTACTCTTAGGCTTAGTGTAGAAATGGCCAAAAAAATGTTTCCCATTTCTTCCCAAGAAGGAGATGAGAATGGCATAAAGGCTGACCCAAGTTGCGAAGCAGAGAAAGTAAGTCTCTTAGGTTTGGTGTAGAAATGGCTCCATGCCTCTAGGAACCCATTCCTTCTAAACATAAAGAAATGTAGAGGAATTATGACACAAAGAAGATAGTTCCTCTTAGGCATATAGAAATGTATAGGAATTATGGCACAAAGAAGTTAGTTCCTCTCAAGATTAGGTACACTATCTCAAAGAAACTAGCCCCCCTCAAGTGGACATAATGGCTCAAGGAAGCCAGTCCCTCTCAATTTGGGAAATGGCTCAAAGAAAGCTAGCCCCCCCCCCAAGTTGGATAGAGATTTCTCAAGGAAGCCAGTCTCCCTCAAGTGGATAGAATGGCTCAAGGAAGCTAGTCCCTCTCAAGTTGGGCCATGGCTCAAAGAAGCTAGTCCCTACCAAGTTGGACAAGGATGGCTCAAGGAAGCCAGTCACTCTCAAGTTGGACATAAATGGCTCAAGGAAGCCAGTCCATCTCAAGTTTAGGTAAAGGACTCAAGGAAGCCAATCCCTCCAAGTTGCAATAGATTCAATAGAAACTAAGTAGTAACTTTTCTAACATTTGTCATTACTTTAATTTATATGATTATATGTTTGGTACTAATAATCTATGCGCAAGTTCATCCAAGAAGGAGGATGAGGAGAAATTTCTAGAGGACAAGCAAAATCAAGAGGGGGAGATTGTGATATCCTTGTATTGACTGATTTTGTGAAGTCTCTAAGAGACAAAATCACAATCTTGTTGTCTAAAATTTATCACCGAGGAAGTCCTCAATTAGAGAATATGAATCAATGATCTTTGATGAAACTCTAACTAAGTCTTGCTTTGACATGCTATAAATATGTCCACAAGGCTAGTGTGATCTTCTAAGGATGGCTTTGTGATTTTTGAATCATCACTACAAGCATAGACACCATCAAGTTGATGCATATCAATGAAGAAGTGATAATTGAAGTTAAGCTTTAGTTGAATGATTCCAATTGACTACACAAGGCACTTTACCATAGGAAAGTGTTAGTAGTATGGATATACAAATATCACCTTTGATCAATGAAGTCACCGTACAAGAGGATGAATTCCCTATCCTTAAATGAGATCCGTATGCTCGTTGAATTTCGATTGAGGAAAAAAGAATTTGTTGATGAAAATCAGAATCGCTGCCTATGAACTTATCAAATACGCTGTTCAAATGCAATTCGTCAAACTCAAGCTTGAGGGTTTGCCGATATTACTTTGCCAATGCCGCTGATGTCTAAGTTGCTGTGTTCAAGGGTAAATTCACCAATGTCAAAATCAGAGTCGTAATTCCATGATTCTATTAATGGATGCAAATCGCAGGTCAGAGATTTGGAATCGCTTCTCAAGATGCAATCGCTGTGGATGAATACATTTATTGCAGTCAATTTAATCGCAATGTTCACTGGTATTGAAGGTAGCTTGTAGTCGCAGTATGACAAACACTCGTTGATGATTCAACTTGCAATTTGGGCGATATGTGGCTTGAAACATTGCATTATAGTATACCAATATTAGTATAATGCAAATTAGTTCATTGGCCGCCCATGTTACAATCACTTAATATCCATTCTTAGTCCCTACCTTATAAGGCAGAGACTAATGTTTTCATTACAAGCGTTTGATATTAAATTGCTGCTTGAAAATTTCATCAACCCATTTAAGCTATAGTTCTATGTTATTATTTTATTAAAGCTATTTTTTAATTAATTTTTGCTATTTTCTAATTGGCAGCTGATAATTTCCTGGGGTTTAAATTATTTTTTATGGAAAATAGAATCGTTCACCAATGAAAAGGAAAAATTGAGTTTTTTAAAATGTTATTTTTCTGCAGGTACGACGACATTTAGAAGTTCCTTGAAGTAACAGCTGGCATTCGTTAAACACATTAAATGCAGTTGTAATTATATGCCATGTTATTATTGTTCCTACTTTTTTCAAACTCCCGCATTCTGCTCTCTGGCTTTGATTAATGGCGGTTATGCTGTAGGAGACTAAAATATTGTTCAATCGAAGGCAATAAGGCTTGAACTCTGTGTGCTAAATTTTGATAGCTCGGTGGTTTCAAGTTCAAGTTTCGAGAGTTTGATGGGCACAGAGTGGATCTGTTCTCATTCAATTTATTAATTCCAGGTTAGCTTAGTTCCCATTATTTTTTGTCTATAATTCTTGGTTCTGGTGAGGCTTAAAATGGTAGCTGAGAGAATATGTAACCATCTGCCTCCTTTTCATGGCTAAGTGAGTTGATTTTTTAGATGCTTTCTGTTTGTATAATATCTTAGAATTTTTATGCGAATAGTTAAAGGAACTATTTCAATCATACCTTCTAGATGCTTTGCATATTAGTCAAATTTGTTCAAAATATCTGTAAAAGATTATGTGCTACGAGCTGCTTCAAACAGGTGTGAATGTATCACAAAATCACTAGACCACAACCTTCAGATAACTTTGGCCATAGAAAGGCAACCAATCTATAAATTTTCACATTACAGTTTCTGTCATTATCTAATTTTTAGTTAAAACCTACCCTCTTGAGTTTTGCAAAGATATGAACTCTAAACATAAAATTGTATATATGCTAAATGCATTTTGTGTGTCATTATTTAGAGTCTCCTAACTTCATTGCGAGCCCGATGCATTTTGTGTATTATAAGCATGGAAGATTCAAATACATGGAAGCAAATATGTTTTTGGCTTTGATTTTTTTGTGATTTTTGTTTGATAATCATTTTTCAAGTTTTCAAGAGGTTAAAAACAGTTAAAATACTGTCGAGAAAATCATTTATTTATATTTAGCTTGATTTCTTATGCCTAATTTGTACAAAGTAAGTTTTTATTGGCATAATTTTTTGTCAGGTGTAATTTCGCCCTAAAAATGCTCGTTTAACTTGGGCTTAGTCTGAGTTAAATGGTGTTTTGTTGGTAGGTATAGATTTTGCCCTAAATTTATTTGGAGCCAGAAAAAAAGCCTAAGTTTTATCGCAAGATTTTTAGTTTTCACAAGTCAACGCATGTTTTTTTTAATAATTATTTGGTAAGGCACAATGAAATATTGTGGAGTTTTTTTCTCATTTTTTCATAATGGGAGAAATAATAGTTTAATTGCTCCATATGCATAATTAACATAAGAGGTTACTTTGTAAAATTCTCCTCTTAGTCACAAATTCAGGAGTTGCAAAGGATTCATTAGCCTCTGGAAGCACGTTCCGATGAAATACAATGTAAATTTGGTGATGTTATGGCTCAACAATCATCTTGTATTCAAAATCTTCTCACACTTGTTATAATATCCTTTTAATTCATAGTTCTATCTTTTTAATTATTTAAAAGAAAGGCTGAAAACTATATGTTATGTTAGTTGCTTCATCTTTGCCTAAAGATTAGTATGCAATTTAGCATTTTATAGAATTTTGTATTGTGTTTTTGTTAGGGAATCAGTGATTAAGAAGATCGACTTTCAAATGATTAAGAAGATTGACTTTCAAATGTATTGTTGGTTGCTTACATTGGGCCAGTGATCTGTAGATTTCTTTTTGTTGGTGAAATATTTGCTACGTGAGATTATCAAAGTAAAACTTTAACTTGAAGCACAGTTGGTACCACACAGAAAGTATAGGTATAGGTTTCTTAATGACTACAACTGACATTCATAAAACACTGAGGTGGTATTAATATTTATGAAATTCGTAAAAAAATATAATGTACGTGTTTTGTTATTGCTTCTACATTCTTCTTACATTCGCTTAAAGATTTGATGAAGGTTTTCAAGTATACCCCTTGATTTTTCTTCCAGCTGCTTGCTATTATGTCCGAGGTCCTATGATGCTGGAGGAGACCTGAAATATTGTTGAGTCAAAGGAAATAAGGTGCTTTAGTGTCGGTAAAAGCCTAAGTTTTATTGCAAGATTTTTAGTTTTCACAAGTCAACACATGTTTTTTTTAATAACTATTTTGTAAGGGACAATGAAATATTGTGGAGTTTTTTTCTCATTTTTTCATAATGGGAGAAATAATAGTTTAATTGCTCCATATGCATAATTAACATAAGAGGTTACTCTGTAAAATTCTCCTTTTAGTCACAAATTCAAGAGTTGCAAAGGATTCATTAGCCTTGGGAAGCACGTTTCGATGAAATACAATGTAAATTTGGTGATGTTATGGCTCAACAATCATCTTGTCTTCAACATCTTCTCACACTTCTTATAATATCCTTTTAATTCATAGTTCTATCTTTTTAATTATTTAAAAGAAAGGCTGAAAACTATATGTTATGTTAGTTGCTTCATCTTCGCCTAAAGATTAGTATGCAATTTAGCATTTTACAGAATTTTGTATTGTGTTTTTGTTAGGGAATCAGTGATTAAGAAGATCGACTTTCAAATGATTAAGAAGATTGACTTTCAAATGTATTGTTGGTTGCTTACATTGGGCTAGTGATCTGTAGATTTTTTTTTGTTGGTGAAATATTTGCTACGTGAGATTATCAAAGTAAAACTTTAACTTGAAGCACAGTTGGTACCACACAGAAAGTATAGGTATAGGTTTCTTAATGACTACAACTGACATTCATAAAACACTGAGGCGGTATTAATATTTATGAAATTCGTAAAAAAATATAATGTACGTGTTTTGTTATTGCTTCTACATTCTTCTTACATTCGCTTAAAGATTTGATGAAGGTTTTCAAGTATACCCCTTGATTTTTCTTCTAGTTGCTTGCTATTATGTCCAAGGTCCTATGATGTTGGAGGAGACCTGAAATATTGTTGAGTCAAAGGCAATACGGTGCTTTAGTGTCGGTAAAAGCATAAGTTTTTAATAGACAAGTGAAAAATATCAGATGATTGGATTTTCCGTTTGTATGTTGAAACCCTAATACTCTACCCTATTTTGTGGCTTGCATTCATTATGAACAATTCTTATATTACTTTCAAGATATATTAGCAAAGTTTAAGAAATCATGAGTCTAGCCTATCTGTTAATTAAAAAATTAACATTTTTCTTTTGGGTTTCCATTGTCTCTTTGATTGTTAAGAAGAGTCTCATCTATTATGTTTAATGATATCCTTTGTGTTGTCAAAACAACCACAAAATTATTTCATATATAGATTGTCATAAACTTTCTATATGTTGTTCTAGTTTTGAATATTTCAGAAGTTCTTAATAGACTTTGTTATTATGTTTTTGAAAATTCATCATTTTTTTCTTATTTTTTCCTTGTTTTTCAAGTGATAAAAAGTTACATGACAAAGAAAGAGAATCCATGTTCTAAGTAATTCTAAAGCTAGAGTTGCATTGTGTTGCAGATGTATCTTGTTAAATTCAATATACCTTTATACACCTGCAAAACCTTAGTAATAATGTTATTTTTTTCTCAGATATATTGCTGAGTTTTTTATTCAATTTACAAAAAAATACCCCACCACACCACTTCTTGCTCTCCCACCTTCTTGAATTTCTTTATTTTTCTATAGGTCTATATCCTCGAGTATTGCAAAATAAAAGCTAAACCAACAATGAAATAATACAAAGTGATAAATGTGGATTAAAATTAAAAAATGTTCTTTAGTCTCTTTTACCAGTTCACTCGAAACCATAATATCCCGATCTAGTTCATTCCCGATCTAGTTTGCAATCCAATCCATTGTGGGTGTGAGCATGGCACATGATTTTGGGTCTAGATTAATGAAATTAAATGCATGTTTAGTATCTAAGCTATTAACTATGATTCTTGGATTCTCTGTTTTCAATTGTATCTCTTTTAGTATTTTATCACATTTTTCTTAAAAATATTGATTTTGGTTTTTTCTTGCTAAAACTTTTTTTATTATTTTGAAAAATCTTTAAAATAAGTTGTCCCCTATTATCCATTATATTTCAAAATGTTCTTCAATTTGAAAAAACAACAATTATTAATCAGTTTCTTTTAGTTATATTGTATGAGTTATTGTTAATTAATAGTCCTAATAATAAATTCAAATCTAATGGTTATTGTATCTTTCCATAATAATTTGGAACCAAACAAGCTTAGATTTTACCCATTTACAATGCAATAAAAAAATTCACCAATAATGTTTGTGATATCAAGCTCTCTATTATTCTTAACCATGCAATTGTTCAAATTGTTGAAAGAAACTATGATAATAGTCTCTACATTCTAATACAACTTTATATCCCAGTTTTTAGTGTGCAATAACCTTTTTTTTTTTTAATTGTTTAGGAGATTTGTTTTCTTTAGTAATCCTTGTTACTTTTGTAGGTTTTGCGATCTACGAGATAAAAAACCTTAGAGCTCGATGTTGCAACTATTGAAGAGCTTGAAATTATATTCTCATACTTATAGTGCTTGAAATAATCTTTAGTTTTTGTAAACAAAATTTTTGTAGAAATCTTTAGATTTTTTAAACATTAAATTTGTCCATCTAAAGTTTTGTTCTAAATATCAAAAATATTTGACATAGCAATTTTGATATCTTTATTTTATGATTGTTGTTGAAAAGCATATCCTTGTAATTGTCTTAAGAATAAAAATACGTTACAAAGTAGACAATTAAATGTAAATTGCCATAGTTATGTCTAAATTTGAAATGTTTATAGCTTTGACCATTTAAATTTATCTGTGTATTAAAATTCATATACATTGTGAAATGCCTCGAGTCTCAAAATTTTTGATAGTCATAATATTGTTATCAAGTAAATTTTCTACAAAATCAAAATCTTTCCAATATTCTATTTTCTACTAATTTTTGCAATTGGTGGGGACTCTAGCTGTATCACAGCTCTTGTTTAAAATTGAGTTGCCACCTTTGATTAAATAACTCATCACAAATCATCGATTTCACTTCAGCCAAATTAATACTTTACTGCTTTGAACCATTTAATGTTGGTCAATTGAGAAAAGAAGGATCGAATTTTCCTTACTCATCGTGAAATTGAATATTGAAATCGTTGAGCGACTTGCATCGTTCGAAGCAGTCATGTGCACTCGAAAAGTGCGATGCTTTCAAGAAGCAATGCTTAAAAGTAGTAATGATATTAATGAGCACTTCTTAAAAGGTAGTAGCGACATTGAAGGGTACCCCTTGAAAGTAGTAACGCTACTGAGAGGCACTACTTAAAAGCAGTAGTGACACCAAGAAGCACCGCTTAAAAAGGCACTGCTTGAAAAGAAGTAGTGACATCAAGAGGCATTTCTTGAAAAGAAGCAGTGACACCAAGAGGCACTACTTGAAAATTAATAATGCTACCGATGCTTATTTTCCATGCCTTAGCCAAATTTTAACGATTTTCATTTTTTGTGTTTTTCAATTTTTCATTTTTTTTTCAATTTTGTTTTATTTTTTATTTTTTTGAATTTTAAAATGATCTTTACTCTATGCTGAAGTAGCATTATTAATACCTTAGAAAAACATTTTGCTTTCACACACACTAGTTAAAAAAAAAACATTTTCAACATCCTTATTGCTTTGTGGGGCCAACAAAGAGAGTTTTTTTTGAAACTTTTGAATTCTCCCTACTTTAAGTCAAAATTGGGGCCAAAGTAATGCCACGAAAAAAATCAAAATGCCTTGAAACCTTGCAAAATTTATATGTTGAAAGCTTGGGGTGGGTCCCAACAAAGAGATTTCTTTAAAAAAAGCTTTTAATTCCCAATTTAAAGTTTAAAGTGGGGCCCAAGTAGGTGTGACATGGTAGTGGGATGTAAAGGCAAAGGTAATGAGTGAAGTGGATGGAAAAGGGGGGGATACAATGAATAAAGGGGAGTTACAAGAGACAAGGGAAAGGTAAGGGTGACGATAGGTGGTAAGGGGTTTAGGAAATAGGAGTATAGGGGCTATGGGTTATAAAGAGTTAATAAGAGGTTGGGTGTAGGGTGTAGGGGGTAAGATAGGGGTAGGGTAGGGGTAGATGATAGGTTAGGATGGACAGGATAAAGAAAGGGGTAGGATGGAAGTTAGGGGATAGGTTAGCTTAAGGAAATAAGAGGCTAGTGAGGGTGTAGGAAATGGTAGTAAATAAGGAAATAAAGGGAGGTTTTAGAATATAAAGTATGATCTAGGGTATAGGAAATGCAAGTTGGGAGGTGGTGAGGAGATATAGGTAGTGGATAGGTAAGTTTAAGATAAGTAGGAAGTGAGGGTTTTGGAAGGTAGGGTAAATAGAGGATAAGAATGGTGTTAAAGGGGAGTGGGAGTTAATTAGGATGGAGGTTAGGATAGGTAATCTTAGGGGAGTTATGAGAGGTATGCTGAGATGGGGGGAGGGGTGAAAGAGATGGATGAGAATCAATCAGGATTGGGCGCCCACTAGTAATGCTGGGAGAGGCTTCATCCTAGAGAGACTTGTCCTGATTACATCTTAACCACCTGAGATCTATCTACTTTATCAATCCTAAAGGGAATAAAACATGTTTTGGAAAATGCCTTTAGTCAAAGACAGATCTGCATTACACAACAAAGGGATGAAATTACCTAGTGCATATCCAAAAAAGGTGAATACTTATCCAGGACTAGAAATTTTATCCAAAATGTAGTTCAATCTAATCCTACATGACTTGTGGTGTTGTGTTAGCACTCTGTAATATTTCCTAAAGACAAATATTTTATTTGGATGATGCTCGACATGTGTATTTTGATGACCCAAGATTAATGACAATTGGTATTAATGAAAAAAGTTGATGTATGTTGTGTTAAGATGAATGGAAGCCCTTAGTTTCCCATTTACTACAAAGTGTTGGGACTAGCTTCAACTCTTTTTGGGTTGGGTGGGTCCTCATCAAGATGATATTTTTGAGTTCATGACAAGTTGGCCAAAATAACAACAAAAATCACTATGGTCAGATTCGTGGATTGTTGTTTCTTAAATACTAGAGTGGAAGCAAAAGAATAATAGGATCTTTAATAAGATCCACATCCAAGTAGAGGAAGTAATAAGGAAGATAAACACTTAGATCTACAAAGTAGTGATTACTAAATGTTGCTTAAAGACTTACACGCAATTTTCTAGATGAAATGAGGAGCTGCAGAAGGGATGGCAGAAATTAAGAAAACCCAAAGGTAAGCTCGGAGACGAAAGGTAGATTAGGAGAGAGGCAAATTAGACAACCCCTGAGGAGGGAAGATTGAAGTTAAACTTTTATAGTATAGTAAATGGTAACCTATGGTCAACGGTTACAAGCTATATCATAAAAAAATGTCAAGGGCAATGTGTGTGGGCTCTCTCAAGCAAGCTTGGTACTACAACCAACAATATGGTTGAGATGGAGGCACTTGCATTAGGCATATGGTTATGTAAAGAATTTTTTTTGAAACATCAATGTAGAGGTTGACTCATTGCTATGTATTGAAGAAATTACAAAGAAAGACACGACCAATTTGAAATTCAAGAGTTGGGCTTCCAAAATTTGAGTGCATTTTGGTAACTTAGGAGTTTTTTCTATTATGCATGTTTTTAAAGAGGCTAACAATGCTTCAGATCTTGTTTCTAACCAAGTGGTTTTTCAATCCCTAGACAAGGTGGTAGACTCACACACTACTAGGTGGGCTGGGCTAGAGGAAATAATAACAAAAGAAAAAAAAAAAAAAAGATTACCATTCCATGTTTTGATTACCATAAGGGGTTAGGATAAAAAGACCGGGTCCTATTCTCAATTTGATAGCACTGTACGTTCTTTATCGAATCAACTAAGTACTAGAGGTTTGATCGTATATCCACACAAAGATAAAAGATGTGATGGTAGATGACTCAAATAGACTATATTGACAAGCTATAGAAGTTGATCAAAATTTGACAAGTTTAGGGGCATTGGATCCTAACATCCACTCAGAGGATGATCGAAGCGTAAAGCTTTCCCAACCTCGAGAAGGGTTTGGGTGTTAGAGATGATATACTCAAAGGACTTGGGCTATCCAAGGAACATAAATTATATGTCATGTATGTTTTTAATATAATGCCAATGCAAACAGGAGACCATGGTTGAAAATATTTCCAAACCTTTTAGAAAAAAAAGGCAAGGCCATGACTGTGTGTGTGTTCACAAAGATAATTGGAGAAGCATTTTGGAATTTTGGGCACCTTGATGATGGATTTGTATACAAGCGCTTCTTTACCAATTACATCTAGGCCATGAGGACCATAACTTAGGGCTCCTCATATGGGAATAGATTGATTACAGATCCAAACAAGATAGTGGTACTAGCCATGCCTGATGCTATACCCATAGAGCCTACACATGGATTTATTGGAGGCATATTTCATGTTGAAGCTCTTAATAGGAAGCAAAGAATATTTCGATCTCTCCAATTGTATAGGAAAGTGAAGTAAAGGGTTTCATTGTTGGCCTGTGGCTAGTTCATTGGAAAATATGGGGATTTTTTTCTCCTTTGCAAATTGAAAGACTGTATGAATGTGTAGAGGGTCTGATGTAATGTAGGAACTGTAATTGGGAGCTACCTCTTTGGTAGTATTTCTCTATGAGAAAAATATTAATTAATATCAAAATAGATACTTATAAAATCTAAATGGAATTATAAATTGTATTATGAGCAAAATCTTGGTATTTGGTAAAATTAAAAGATTTAAAAGAGAATAATTAACTATTATTTACAAATTTAAAATGAAAATCATCTAATAGGATTAATCATAACATAGTCATAGTTAAGGGACAAGAATACTAAAGTACCTCTAGTCAATTAATTCCAATACATATACAATTCTATACAAGAAAAAGGCCATGGTTGAACCATGTTAAAGGGGCAAAATTGATAAGACTAAGCATGTGGTAGGGATATTATATGTGGCCCAATCATTCTGCTACTGTTTATACTAGAAAATCCAGGTTTTGACATTAGGTGTGATGGAAATTATATTATGTCCGTTGAATATACACTATATTATATGTTTCTCATTTCTAGGAGCATTTTTCGACATTTTTTAAAGACTTCTTTGATAAAAAATTAGGATGAAAAGATTATTATGAGGTTTTCAAGAGACATTAGCATAATTTTTTTTAATATTATTAATTAAATATTTCACATTAAACATAAGCTTTTAAATTGTGTATAACTATTATAGTAAACATTTATTAAATCACGTTATCTAAGATTTTTTTGAATAATATATAAAATTCATTGTCGATTAGTTGGACCTGTGTATATTTTAGTATACAAAGATTGAAAGCGCATTGAATAATAATGAATTTTAGTATTAGATTCTCTTCTGCATTCTAAAAAATCAAAGATAGTTACTCTTACGAAAATATTATTACTAAAATGACGTAAAATGTGATATCTAATTTCAAATGAGTGTATGGGGACCATGAGATAATGATGAGAGCCATTCAAGCGAAAATTCTTTCAGTTTAATTTTTGAATTTTATTCAATAAGATTATTGTAATACACATAATACAAAATCTTATCATTAAAGAATCATAGTGTAGTAATGCAATGCCTTTACCATTCCAAATGTTTACCTAAGGATACTTGTAAAATGTATAAATAATGTACGATGGTGATGAATGGGAGACGTAGCTTTGAAAGGTGAGCATGGATGAAAAGATGAATTGTGATGCATACCTTGAATCCCATCTATTTCATTTGATTTATTCTTTAACATGTTATCAATAAATTATTAATTAGAAATATTAGCAAAATTATTAAAATTTGAAATTTACTCTTGAGTTATATATGTTGAAAATCGATGCTATATATAATACATCAGCAGAGAAATAACGAGATTAAATAGATTTATTTTATTCAGGAAAAGAAAAAAATGACAAAGATGGTCTTCCCACGTTTTATTTCATAGACCACAGCGAATTCAGGTTGAGAATCTTAGAGGAATTTGGCCTGAATGTAATCGACAAGCTCTTGGGTAATGCAAATTCTTATGCAAATTTCTTCTGAATGAAATCGACAAGCTCTTGGGTGATGCGGAAGGCCTTGGCCAATACGGAATCTGGGAGTGGAGGATCCGCTGCAAACAGAGAGTTGGCGATTGTCTGAGCTACCGGAAGCTTGCTGCTCAATGCAGCTATGGCCACCGCATTTTCATGCCCCACATTCTGCTGGAAATGCACAAGTGCCTTTGGAAACACAAACACATCTCCCTTCTCCAACGTTTTGCTGAAAAACTTGTTGGTGGTGTCAATGAAACCCACAAGAAGCTGGCCTTCCAGTAAAACAAGAACTTCAGTGGCTCTTGGGTGCGTGTGAGGAGGATTTATTCCACCCACTGCGTAATCGATACGGACCAACGATATTCCGAAGGTGTTGAGGCCTGGTATCTGCATAACATTGGCCATCGTTACATTTGAGCCCACTGCATTGTCGGTGTTCCCTGCCTGCCCAAGTCCCCCGAAGAAGAAGTCCTCTGCCGAAACATCCTTGGGATCTTTGCAAACGAACCCGTTCACCTTAACTGTTTTAATCAATTTGTTCGCAACAAATCATATCACACCACTCTATCTTAATCAATTTGTTAGCAACTCGCCTAATAAGAAAGTCATATAAAAGTTATGTACTCACCCATGCTTTCCTTGTCTGCGACGCAGAAATCTTGCAAGGGATCGGAATCCGCTGCCATGACATTATCACTGTAACAACATATCAATAGGAAAAGTCCCAACGTGAAGTAAATCATGCGGTTACCCATTATAAATAGAGACACAGAAGAATCAGACAGAAAAGCTCGGGATATGAATGTGTAGTCGAATTGTGTATTACAAGCCCATAACATGTCTATTATATAGCGGGAAAATTAAATACTCTGCGAGGACTAATTCTTGTCTATGAAATGCAAATTACCACAAGCAATAAGTTATTTCTGAAACAAACTCAACCCTTAAACAATATGTATATTTTTAGAAAACTAAAATCAAATCACTTCTAAACACAACAACATCATCGTTTATCAACTTGATATACACAACATTACAAGGGACCCATTTGATAAAAAAAATTAACAACTTACTCCAACCCATTTCAAAAGTCCAATAAAAATTCTAACCCAAATGTGAGAATGAATATTTTTATTCCACTATCAAGGTAGCACCCAATTTGATTCAACAAGAAAGGTTACAAAACATAGTTTTTAAACTAGCTAAGGGAGAGCTCACCTTCCAACATTTGGTATTTCTCACAACCAAGCCCCAAGCTAAGAGGCCCATGACAAAATTTATTGCCCAATACAAATACTCCATGCACATGTAAACTCCATTAAGGGAATCCAACACCATATACTTCACAACCCTTCTAAAATATACCAAACAATTTTTCCACAGATTTTCCAAAAGAATCAAGGACACTCATACCCAAGAAATCTGCTTCTCAATGAGAAAAAACCATTCCCTTAGAGGTTCCACATATCCTTCACCCTACACATGAGTTTCTCTCATCAATATGGGAGAGCCTAAAACCTCTCACACATGTCATTGACATAAGAAAAGATATAAAAAGATGAAATTTAAAAATTAAATCAAAAGCCTCCAATAAAATATTTACAACAAAATGAAATATAGCATTCTAAGGAATGAATAATATCAAAATATTTCCTTACTATATCAGGAGGGTTTGATAGAAATTTCTCAAAGACTCTTTTGACTCCTTGCACAAAGCCTCCCAAAATCTCCAAAAAGATAGAGCCAAAAAATAAAATAATAAGACATACAAAGAGTCTAAGAATGGTATATATAATACGTGTCATATGACCTCCCCTCCTCTGATCACGATGCACCACATGGATCTCATCCACCTCCTCTCTCCCCTTCACACCAAACCCTAAGGGTATGTGGATATCACAAATGCTTCTACATGTGAGAGCATTGGGATGAGAGGAATAATATTGTATACTCTTCCCCAAGAGGATCTTTTTGATCCACTCATATGTGCGAGGCATGCAAAATACCATTAATAAAATTGTTGGAGTGGATTTGGAAGTGGTAATTTACTTACTATCGCCCACAAGTTAGAATTTTGACACCTTTTTTCTAAGAGACTTGGACAGGATCAAATGATTACAAAAGCCCATGGTTTAATTCCCCAAAAAGGTACCGAACTCATAAGTGTTTCATTTTGGGCCTAAATACACTCAGAAATAGATGAAATAGACACTTTAAAGTTATTCAAAAACCCGCTCAATGTAAAATCTATCTTTCTATAAGGATGCAACTAGGTGCAAATACTAACTTACTCATATATAAAAATAAAATAAAATATATTTAAAACATAAAATACATCATATTACAACAATTACTAAAATTAGAGACCTTAGTCCCTATCATTAACTAAGGTCAAGGCTTCACTAGGAATTTGAAATGAATAGGATTTTCTTAGGGAACTCCAATTTCTATTAGCTATGAAAATTTCCTACATGCTCAACTAAAAATAATAATTATTTCCAATATAACTTGAAATAAAATGCACACATAATCATACAATTGGCAACAATTTAATTCTTAACTACCAACATATTCCAATAGAACATCATACTATGACTTGATTATATTTAAATATTTTTTAACCACATTTGACATTGATTTGTAATATTAAAAGTGTAGATATATATATATATATATTTATTAGATAAGGTGGGAAGACGGTCCCGCACCCAAAGTTAGAATATTAAAATAGAGAAGTTCAAAACCAAATAAGTTACCGCACAAACACAACCCCAAAACTATCAAAATAACAAACCACAAAAAAACATGTAGACTCCATATTATGGAGGCTCATAAGAGAATTCAACTCTTTCATGACCAATTTTATTCTTTAATTCTAGTTCTCTCAAGTAGTACCCTTGTTTCTTCTTTTCACCTTCTATATTTAGTTTGCTTTCTTTTTTCTTTGTGCCTTTTTTGTTCCATCCTAGACTTATGCCTATTGCGATAATTAGTCAAACAGTTTGAGAAGTCATTGAACAAATCCATTAGGTCCTTAATGATAGTAAGAAAATGAAAAAATGAGTCCCCAAATTGAGAAAATCTATTGCCCAATAAATTTATTTTCTCTTTCAGTCTACCTCATTTTACCTCTATCTCATAAGTGTTTCATTATGGCCCTAAATACACTCAGAAATAGATAAAACAAACACTTAAAAGTCATTCCAAAACCTACTAAATGTAAAATCTATATTTCTATAAGGATGCCATTGGGTGGAAATACTTACTCAAATATCAAAATAAAAAAATATAGTATTTAAAACACAAAATACATCACATTACAACAATTACTAAAATCAGAGACCTTAGTCCCTATCATCAACTAAGGTCAAGGCTTCACTAGGAATTTGAAATGACTAGGATTTTCTTAGGGAACTCCAATTTCTATTGGCTATGAAAATTTCCTACGCGCACAAAGAATTTTTTATTTATTTCCAATATAAGTTGAAATAAAATACACACATAATCATACATTTGATAGCAATTTAATTCTTCACTACAAACACAGTCCAATAGAACATCATACTATGACTTGATTATACTTTAATGTTTTTTAACGACATCTAACATTTATTTGTTATACAAAAAGTGTAGATATAATTTTTTTTGGTTAGATAAGGTGGGAAGAGGGTCCCACACCCAAAGTTAGAATACTCAAATAAAGAAGTTCAATAACAAACAAGTTACCGCACCAACATAGCCCCAAAACTACCAAAATAAAAAACCGCAAAAAACTATGTAGACTTCATGTTATGGAGACACATAAGAGGATTTGACTCTTTCATGACTAATTTGATTCTATAATTCTAGTTCTCTCAAGTAGTACCCTCCTTTCCTCTTTTCACATTCCATATTTGATTTTATTTCTTTTTCCTTTGTTGCATTTTTTTCCCATCCTAGACTTAAGCCTATTGTGATACTCATCCAAATAGGTCGATAAGTCATATAATAAATCCATTACCTGTCCTTAATGATATTAAGAAAATGGAAAAATGTTTCCCCAAATTGAGAATCTCTATTGCCAAATAAATTTATTTTCTCTTTCAGTCTACCTTGTTTTACCTCCATCTCAAAGTCATTGTTATCCTCTCTTCACTATGCTTAGAACTCTTGTTCCTTTGTGAAGTTTAAATAAGTAGGGTGGGATCTAGCACTATTGAAGCCAAGTTGGTTTCCAAGGCCTCCTCCTCCACAATGATATGATAGTATGATTTTGAGATGTCTTTAAGGGATAGGTCCAGAGTGATTTGTTAGGTACGTCAAATTCTTTCCCTTTGCTTTCCTCAACAAAGTACAATATCACTTTCAATTCTCATATATTTGGTTGTTTAGGTAGGTCAAATTCAGGCCCTTTGCTAAGCCCCCAATTTTTAACTTTACATTTTGGTGAACCCGATTCCTCACACCATTAATTCATATTTTTCTTTTCAAATTTGAGTGTATGCAATTTAAATTTCAAATTTTTATTTACAAGTTTGATTTTCATGCAAATTTTAAACATTTAGAGATTAATTTCATTAAAACCCTAATTTTTATTTTTAAAATTGAGCTTTTGATTTTCTTAATTTGGATTAATTATTTTAGATCTGAGAATTCGTTCAAGTTGCAAATTCAAATTTTCATCTACAAGTCAAATTTCACAATTAAATTTGAAAATTAAGTGGTTAATTTAAAAAAAACCCTAATTTTTAAAACCTTAAAAATTGGACTTGCAGGTTGTTTAAATCTTGAATTTCCCTCTTTAAATTTGTTGTTAATCCTAATTCAAATTCAAAATTTCAATCTTGGATCAAATATCTGATTGAAATTTAAATTTTAAAATTAAGTGGTTACTTAAAAAACCCTAATTTTTGAATTTAAATTAATTTTGTGCATTTTCCAAATTTTCAAAATTCCAATATTAGATCTCTGTTTTAAAATTTTAAGTTTAGTGGTTCTTTCTACAAGACCCTAATTTTAAATTGTTAGGTATTTGAAAGTGATCAAATGATTTTTAATTCGTTGTAAACTGCAGTGGAGATTTTTGCAAAAAATCATTCTATGCCACAAGACCAATATGGAAATCAGATTATGTATCTCAATTCCAACAAGCTACTGAAAGTTCTAGTTAGCTTAGAAGGTATTTTTAACTTGGACAACCACCTAAACAACAAGAATATGAACTTTTCTATAAATAAATGTGGCTATAAGATTTTGGTGGTTGCTAAAGGTAGGTCACTGAAATTTGGAAAGGTATGCTCTATAGCTAAACAAGAAATATTTATTTTAACTTTGTCAAAGTACGATGATATATTTACTTGGACCTATGAAGATTTAATGGGGTTTGAACCTACCTTAGCCCAACACACTATAGAATTATATCCTTATACAAAACTACTTTGACAAATAGAAAGGCCAATAAATCCCAAAATAGAGCTCTTGATGAGAAAACAATTAACCAAACTCATAGAGGCTGCTATCATTTTCCCTATCAAACACTCCTCATGGGTGGTCAATCTTGTTTGTATAAGAAAGAAGAACAAAGAAATCAAACTATGTGTAAGCTTCAGAGACTTCAATAGACACTATACTAATAGCTAAATAAAGAGAACAAGTTCAAAGAGTGTAGAGCAGATTCAGGGCACCTTTTGGTTGTTTTCTAGCTCATCGTTTGTATAGACAACAATGAAGCACAAACATCCACGCGGCATGCTAGCATCCTAAGTTCAAGACCTGAAAAAACTGTTAAAAAGCTTTATAGTTTGTTAATCTTTTGTTTTTGTATAATCAAATTAATTTGTTGTGTTATATATACTTTTTTAATTTCTGCATTAGTGTATTTGTTGTGTTATATATATACCATATTAAATTAACTTATGTTTTACTATGTATAGCTCTCAATTCCCCTGGGTTTGAATTTTAAAAATGTGAAATTTAACTAGAGAACAAAATGATTGATAAATTAGAGATTGACGATACAAAACATAGAATCCTATGAATTATAATGTTGAAATCTATGGTATTTAAAAGATTGTAAGGATTAAGATATTAAAATTTCTAGATCAATAGGTTGAAGATCTAATAGGTCAAACTACGATATTCGAATCACACTACAACTCTAAGAACATAATTGAAGTGAATTATTAAAATATAGATGGCCCATGTGAGTTTAGATACAAATTAATTCATTTATCCTTTAGAAATTATCTGAGACTAATGATTTATCCTTATAATTATATATGAGTAAATTTCACATTATACATCTATAAATTTTATTATATAGAAATGAACTACGCAATATGTACAAATTTAAATCACAATAGCTAGTAAGAGGATCGATTCTCGTAATTTTCATTAATTTATATAGGCATAGGCTATTTAAAAAAAAAATAACAAGAAACTTACCAAAACGTCTACATATATCTTGACAACATGATGTCCAACTATGCACACTTGTGGACATCACATGTGTGATGTCATAGCCAGCACACTACCTATATTCTATACCACTCACTCTATGATGGAATTCTAATGGGTTTTAGCATCTTGATCATACAAACTTCTCATAGGAACGATGGAAAAGGCCACATTTTCTTGGGGTTCCTATATAAGGAGCACACTGTTCATTCTTCATGGTAAGACTCTTAATATAGAATTATCTCAAAAAGTAAAATTCCATGGTCTATGTGCATTTAAAAAAGTAATCACCTATCATTAATTCATGATTGATACTTTAATTAGCACCTAAGAACTAATTGATAGATTCTAGTTGAACTAACTAATTTTTTTCAATAACCACACTCTTTTAGGAGATTATTTCTCTAAATTACTCGAGTTCCTAACTTCAAATAAATATTTATCCAACAAAATTTCTATTTCCCTTGTTATGCATGAAGAGAAAAGGTGGTATTAGGATTCCTCCAAACTAGATTCCAAGGTTAAGTTTCCTAAGGATACATGAATTTTTTTTTATCCCATCTATTTAATTAGTTTTCTACATGCGAACTTTGAACTTCATTTAGATGCTAATAAAGAATTCACCAATGTAACCCATTTTGAAATATATAAATCATAATGCCAAGTGAAACTCTCATTTTCCTCTTTAATATTTGTTGATTAATTTAATGAATTAATGTATTCAAGGAGTAAATTTGTTAAATATTTTAGAAAAGTTTTGTTTGAGCTAGGCCATACTAAAATAATATTAACTTAAATTTACCAATATGTTGATAATTAAAAGAAGGCTTTCCTTTCACCTTAACTTATACTTCTCATTGTGTTAGTCCTTGAGAAAACCTTGCATGAAATAACAACCTCAATAAAAAATTAATCGGATTATTACTAATGTTTTAGAGAATAACGAATAAATTATATTTATTGGTATTGATACTGAACTAACAATTTTATAGATTGTTATTGTAGAAGTTCATGATCAGCCATAGGAGCCAAGAATCGCCTACAAGAAAAACACTTGTCACACAAAAGATATCAAGGTAATATTATATTTGAAACACAAAATACATCATATTACAACAATTACTAAAATTAGAGACCTTAGTCCCTATCATTAACTAAGGTCAAGGCTTCACTGGGAATTTGAAATGAATAGGATTTTGTTAGGGAACTCCAATTTCTATTAGCTATAAAAATTTCCTACAAGCTCAAATAATTTCCAATATAACTTGAAATATAATGCACACATAATCATACAATTGGCAACAATTTAATTCTTCACTATCAACATATTCGAATAGAACATCATACTATGACTTGATTATATTTTAATAATTTTTAACCACATTTGACATCGATTTGTAATATAAAAAGTGTAGATAATTTTATTTTTTTATTAGATAAGGTGGGAAGACGATCGTGCACCCAAAGTTATAATATTAAAATAGAGAATTTCAAAAACAAACAAGTTACTGCACAAACACAATCCCAAAACTATCAAAATAATAAACCACAAAAAAATATGTACACTTCATACTATGGAGGCTCATAAGAGAATTCAACTCTTTCATGACCAATTTTATTGTTTAATTCTAGTTCTCTCAAGTAGTACCCTTATTGCTTCTTTTCAGCTTCCGTATTTAGTTTGATTTCTTTTTTATTTGTGCCTTTTTTGTTCCATCCGAGACTTATGCCTATTGCAATACTTAGTCAAATAGTTTGAGAAGTCATTGAAAAAATCCATTAAGAAAAAATGAGTCCATCCGAGAATTCAACTATCAAAATAATAAACCACAAAAAAATATGTACACTTCATACTATGGAGGCTCATAAGAGAATTCAACTCTTTCATGACCAATTTTATTGTTTAATTCTAGTTCTCTCAAGTAGTACCCTTATTTCTTCTTTTCAACTTCTGTATTTAGTTTGATTTCTTTTTTATTTGTGCCTTTTTTGTTCCATCCGAGACTTATGCCTATTGCAATACTTAGTCAAATAGTTTGAGAAGTCATTGAAAAAATCCATTAAGAAAAAATGAGTCCCTAGATTGAGAAAATCTATTGCCCAATAAATTTATTTTCTCTTTCAATCTACCTTGTTTTACCTCTATCTCATAAGTGTTTCTTTATGGGCCTAAATACACTCAGAAATAGACGAAACAAACACTTAAAAGTCATTCCAAAAGCTACTAAATGTAAAATCTATATTTCTATAAGGATGACATTGGGTGCAAATACTAACTTACTCAAATATCAAAATAAAAAAATATATTATTTAAAACACAAAATACATCACATTACAACAATGACTAAAATCAGAGACCTTAGTCCCTATCATTAACTAAGGTCAAGGATTCACTAGGAATTTGAGATTACTAAGATTTTCTTAGGGGACTCCAATTTCTATCAGCTATGAAAATTTCCTATGTGGTCAAAGAATTTTTTTTTTCCAATATAACTTGAAATAAAATACATACATAATCATACATTTGATAACAATTTAATTCTTCACTACCAACATAGTCCAAAAGAACCTCATACTATGACTTGATTATACTTTAATGTTTTTTAACCACATTTGACATTGATTTGTAATATAAAAAGTGTAGATAAAAATTGTTTTTGGCTAGGTAAGGTGGGAAGAGGGTCCCACACCCAAAGTTATAATACTAAAATAGAGAAGTTCAATAATAAACAAGTTACTACATCAACATAGCCCCAAAACTACTAAAATAACAAACCGCAAAAAACTATGTAGACTTCATGTTATGGAGACACATAAGAGGATTTGACTCTTTCATGACTAATTTTAATCTATAATTCTAGTTATCTCAAGTAGTACCCTCCTTTCCTCTTTTCACATTCCATATTTGATTTGATTTCTTTTTTCTTTGTTGCATTTTTTTTCCATCCTAGACTTATGCCTATTGTGATAGTCATCCAAATAGGTCGAGAAGTCATAGAATAAATCCATTAGGTCCTTAATCATAGTAAGAAAACGGAAAAATGTGTCCCCAAATTGAGAATCTTTATTGCCAAATAAATTTATTTTCTCATTCAGTCTACCTTGTTTTACCTCCATCTCATAGGCATTGTTATCCTCTCTTCACCATGCTTAGCACTCTTGTTTCTCTGTGAAGTTTAAATAAGTAGGGTAGGATCTAGCACTGTGGAAGCCAATCTAGATTCGAAGGCCTCCTCCTCCACAATTATATGATAGTATGATTTTGACATGTCTTTAAGGGATAGGTCCAAAGTGATTTTTTAGGTATGTCAAAATCTTTCCCTTTTCTTTCCTCAACAGTGTACAATATCAATTTCAAAGTGTTAGTTCTTTTATATTTGGTTGTTTAGGTAGGTTGAATTCTTGCCCTTTAATAAGCTCCCAATTTTTAACTTTACATTTTGTTGAACCCGACTCCTTACACCATAAATTCATATTTTTGCTTTCAAATCTGATTGTATGCAATTTAAATTTCAAATTTTCATTTACAAGTTTGATTTTCTTGCAAATTTTAAACATTTAGAGGTTAATTTCATTAAAACCCTAATTTTTATTTTTAAAATTGAGCTTTTGATTTTCTTAATTTGGATTAATTATTTTAGATCTGAGAATTCGTTCAATTTCCAAATTCAAATTTTCATCTACAAGTAAAATTTCACAATTAATTTTTAAAATTAAGACCCTAATTTTTAAAACCTTAAATATTGAACTTGCAGATTGTTTAAATCTTGAATTTACCTCTTTAAATTTGTTGTTAATCCGAATTCAAATTCAAAATTTCAATCTTGGATCAAATATCAAATTCAAATTCAAAATTTAAAATTAAGTGGTTAGTTTTAAAAACCCTAATTTCTGAAGTTAAATTAATTTTGTGCATTTTCCAAATTTTCAAAATTCAAATATTAGATCTATTTTTAAATTTTAAATTTAGTGGTTCTTTCTATAAGACCCTAATTTTATATTTAATTCTCTTTTGGAAAAATTCAAATTTAATTTTTAAAAAAAAAATTAAGAGGTTACTTAAAAGATCCCTAATTTTTAAAATTAAATTAATTGTTTCAATTATCAAAATTCAACATTTCAAATTTTAAAATTAAGAGGTTATTTAAAAAATCCCTAATTTTAAAATTAATTTTTCTTGCGTAAATTCAAATCTTCTACTGAGTAATTTTAAATTTAATTTAAGAGTTTATTTTCAGCACCCTAATTGTAAATTTAAATTTCGTAGGAGGTTGCATAATTGAATAATCATTTTTCCTAAAATTTTGAATTATTGAAATTTCCAAACTTCCATGTTCCCATTTTCAAATTCTCATTTCATTTTTTTTATATAAAATAAAAAATCAATTTTGAATCCCATCGATTTAAATAAATTGAGTGGTTTTATTTATAAAATCTTAACTTATTTTCAAATAATTTGCTTGAACTTAAATTTCAATATTAATCATGGTAATCAATGGACTTGATCTATTTTCTATTCCGCATATGATTACATTACTTTTTATGTACACATTTATTATAATTATGTGTGGATAATGGTTTCTTTCACTTCATGTTACTTCCTTTTATTCATGGCACTTGGACATATTGCATGCTTGGGATTTCCAAGTTGATTACTTTTCATAAATTAGATCCCAAAGCTTTCATCTTTCATGTATGCTGTGCTATTGTGATGTTTTTCGGTAAATGAATTTCATATGTAGAGCACCTAAAAGCTTTTGTAGATCTTAATCCTAGAGATGACAATGAAAAACATAATACTTGCACCTCTCCTAGGGTATCTAATATGAATGAAAAAAGAGATAATACTCCTATCAATGATCTCTATAATGGAGACCAATCATTGAAGAGAAACATGCGCCCATCTTCTTCTTATAGACATACCCTTGCGCAAGGGGGGCAAGGTCAAAATATTAGTCTTTCTATCTCTCTAGATCTTCCTTATTCTCCTAGAGTCTATATTAAACATCAAAACATTTGTAGAGAAGATGATGTCATTCATTTTAATCATGAGCTCTCTCCCCATATAACAATAAGAAAAAATGAGGCCTTAGATGATAAGGATCTTCTGTCCCAATCTACCAAAGAGGATATGCATGATGAAATAAAGGAATATGCTCCTTTACAATATATTCCTTCTTCATCTACTAATACTTTCATTCTTTCTAAACATCCTTACACTAAAAACTTCAAATAAATTTATTATAATGTTCCCCGCTCAATTAAAATATTCTTATAGGAGTGGCTTTAACATAATATTAAAACAAGGTTTTAGAGGACAAGGACTTGGAAAATTTGAACAATGAATTCGATTCCCTATACACCCTCCTACACAAATAACCACAGAAGGCCTAGGAAATGATAATAAATCTCCTATGGAAGAACAACTTAGGATTCAATACTTCAAAAATCATCTTGCAAGACATTAAGCTATTAGTGCTCATAAAAGAGATTCTTCTTCAAAACCTCCTTTTTGTTTATTTCATCAAACCCATGATCATCATCTCGATGATTGTCCCAATTTTCAAAGTTAAGTAAAAGAACTGATCGATAGTGGCAAAGTTAAAATAATGGATGAAAATCATTCCTCTTCTCATAACAACTCTTGTCCTCAATCTTAAAATAATAATACTACAACTATTAATGATCAAGGAAAAAATAGCAACTAGAATATTTTGGAAATTGAAGTACGATAATAATGTTGTCTTTCCTTTTGTGAAGTTTGGCAATAAACATAATGAAGGAAATGGATATTTTCTTTTTTCATCATGGTGGTTCTCATTCTCTTGGAAAGTGTAAAGAGTTTAAGGAATTTGTTCAAGAACAATACAATCGTGCTCGTATATGTCTTTCTGCAAATCTTGCTCTCTTTCTAGGTGAAAATTTAGTGCCTTAGCACTCCTTTCCCCTCATGTTGCTCCTCACCCTATGACACAAGTAGTAAACTTAACTGGGGGCTCTTTTTCATTAGCGGTGGTTCTTTTTCAATTCCAAATATCTTGGGGTAGAAACATGATTCTTTCCAATCTCTTATCTTTTCACTATTTAATTTCGTGGAGTGCATTATTCATAAATTGATGTCCTTTTTTGCATGGAATTACCCTTCATGTGAGGAAATAATTTTTCCTTGGCTTAGACATATTCCTTCCTTGAGGCATTACATCTTTCATGAATAATCTCTCCTTAGAGAGGATTTGTTATCCCTTCTTTATCTAGCTCTTTCTCTTTGAAGATATTAACTCTTATTTTATGTTGCATTATTCAAAATGTGATCCTCTTTCTTGTATAGGATCTTTCTCCATGCTAATGTATGTTCATCCCTTGTGAGGACCTAATCTTTGTTTAAAATGGCATGTTTCTCATGAATAATCTCTCTTTAGAATATGTGCAATTCTTCTCCTCGTCCTCTTGATTGGGGGGCAAGGATGACTCTTCTCCCTCTCTCTTTCTATCATTATTCCCTTTAGGGGCTGCATTTTTCATGTGTTGATATCCTTTCTTCCAATGGTATGTCTCTTATGAATAATATCTCCGTAGGGGAATATGCAATATTTATTTCTCTCTCTCTCTCTTTGAATATTACCACTTCTCTTGAGATACATTTTATATAAACTAATGTCTTTTCTTGGATTGGATATTCATTAATATTAGTTTATTTTGCATTTCCTTATGCTTAATCTCTCATTAGAAGATTGTTTAATTCTTCTCATTGTCCTTACACTTGGGGGGCAATAAATTCTCATCTTTTCTTCTCTCTAAGGATCTACTTTACCATTGTTGAGTGGTATTTGTTTATGATTGGGTGTTATGTATGGTGAAAATGGATAACAATAATAACAATATTGAAAGGCTAAATGAATCCAACCACAAAACCCTAGCCTAATAATCAACAAAGATCCACCATAACATATGAAGATTACCTAAGACAATGCAAATCACATGAAATCACAAAGATTATACCATCACATGTCCAATAGGGTTTTGATCTCCATTCTTCCTATCTCCATTGATCTTGCTTGATATATTTGCTCTCAGATTTTATGTGCACAAGAGCTCAACAAAGAACGGAATGTGGTTGCAAGTAGGATCGTAGTGTAGTCAAGTGATCAAGTTGTTAAAATGCATCATTAGGGTTTGATAATGAAGAAGGCATCTCCTTAAATAGAAGACACAATATGAAATGGAGGGATAAGATTGAGAGGTGTAAAAAGGAGGTCGGCTAAGATTAGAGGGTAGGTAAAAGAAATACCAAAATAATGAAAGGGGTAGGTAGTGTAGGAATTAAGAGATGAATGACATGTGTCATGTGTAGAAAAAGATAATGAATTAATTAAATAAATAAAGATTTATTTAATTAATAGAAGAAGTAGGATCAATTAAATAAATAAGATATTTATTTAATTTAGGAAAAGGATAATTTAAATAAATAAATGTATTTATTTAAATGAGAAATAAGGCTAGAAGAGGACAAATGAATTAATTAAATAAATAAAGATTTATTTAATTAATAGAAGAATTAGGTATAGATAATTAAATAAATAAAATATTTATTTAATTAGACATGACAATTTTGGGTGTCTACATTTTGCCCCTCTTTGAGACAATGCGACTTGTCGCGTTGTTTCAAAGAAGATAATATGAACTGATACAGAGTTGCCCCAGGATGGGAATGATATGCCCCCTCGAGAGATTGGATGAAAATGTCTGAAAAGATTGCAGACAATCTCTCGATAAGAAAGAAAGGCTAGAATGGATTGACCGAATAAAGTGCCAAAGTCACGGGATGAAGAAGACTGACTCGGGAAATGAAGGCCAAGGCTAGGGTAGGCTATAAGATAGACCATGAGGGAAAAGACATCCTCATTGTCATCCACACCTTCACGAGATCAAAGTGCAGAGCGAGAAAAGAGCAGCAACAGTCAGCAGGGATGGCTTTTGTACACAGATTCGACCGCGTTCGCCGATTTCAGAGACCAGTAGAGGCAGGAGAGCCAGTAAGTACCACCAAACCTCCTTGTGCTTTGACGAATTTGCTTTTGTCATTAATGCATGGTAGATAG
Source organism: Cryptomeria japonica (assembly GCF_030272615.1). Classification (NCBI taxonomy): domain Eukaryota; kingdom Viridiplantae; phylum Streptophyta; class Pinopsida; order Cupressales; family Cupressaceae; genus Cryptomeria; species Cryptomeria japonica. Next base: position 41,929 of record NW_026728868.1, read on the forward strand.
GGCAATAAATGCGCTTAGAAGTAGGATGCAAAAAATGCAAAAACCGGAAAACCGTGTCTGCGTCAGTGTCAGGCGTGTTTGTGTCCGACAGGTGCGTCTGTGTCAGTGCCAGACACGTCTGTGTCTGGAACCACATTTGTGCTAGATGTGGGCGCGTCTACGTTCTCCAAGGGCGTTTATGTTGCAAAGTCGCGTTTGTGAACAATGTAGACATGTTTATGTCAAACAGGCGCATCTGTGTTGTTTAGGTGCGCTTGTGCAGTCAATAGGCGCATTTGTGAGTTAGAAACGCGTTTATGTCTGAAAATTGCAAGGTTTTGGTCTTCTAGGTCAAATCGACAGTTCTGTGATGAACATACGCTGTCGATTGGATAAGCTGCTGAGAGGATACACTCAAGCAGGTCCTCTAGGAAGACGAGGATAGATCAAGGCACTTTGTGATGAACAGTGAGCACCAAGATAGAGTACTTTGTGATGAACAGGGAGTACCCAAAGTATGAGCAGCACTTTGTGATGAACAGGGAGTGCAAGATGTGAGTAACACTTTGTGATGAACAGGGAATGTCACACACGTAGTACTTTGTGATGAACAGGGAGCACTACTAGGATAGATAGCAACACTTTGTGATGAACAGTGAGTGTCACTAGGGTAAATAGCCATATGCATTTAGATAGCGAGTAGCATTTTGTGATGAACAGTGAATGCCACAATGACTGACATGATTGATTTGTTTGACTGCAGGAGTATTTGCCTATGTTAGAGTCACGGGAGAGATTCCCATCGACACAGAGGTTGCAACCGGAGTTGTCATTTCAGGATAGGGCTGCCATCGAGGAGATGGGATTGAGACACGTGCTGTATGTGCCTGAGTTTCAGGCAAACATGGGATTGCTGACTGCACTGGTGGAGAGGTGGCACTCCGAGACTTGCACATTTCATTTGCCGATGGGTGAGATGACAGTCACCTTGGAGGATGTATACAGGATTCTGTGGATACCAATTGATGGGGAGCTGATTCCGTACGATCGAGACGGAGATAGGGATGCCCTTAGACGAGTGTTCTAGGAGCCGGGACTGGAGATGAGGGTGGGACAAGTGGCATGGGATACCATGACATGGATAGGATTAGCACTACCAATAGTGTTGGCAGGAGTGATCAGTGAGTTCCTCTGTATTAGTTTTGTACCATTTTGTATAATGATGTAGACACCTGCGGGTGATTGTAGCCATATGATTTTGACATCATTGTATCATGACACTTTATATATATATATATGAGATGATTCATCTTTGTGGAAGCTATATGCATGCATACCTATGTGATGAGATGTTCTTATGTGATGCTCATGATATGGATGCAAATATGTATATGATGCAATGCAATATTTTTGTTCTTTTATGTTTTATATGTGTATGCATGATGCAAATGTGAATGTATGTAATGCAGATGAATATAATAATGCAAATGTAAATTGTGCTAACATGTGTTGTGTGCAGGATGTGATGCAGTTGTGATATCTATATGTATGTATGAAATGCTTATATGTGGTAATGTAGGTGCAACTACATGAAATGCAAATGTTTTTGGTGTGTCATTATACTCAGTCATGTGATAGTAGGCTACACAGACTCGAGAAGGATGATGGAAGTCAATCAAGAAAGGGGGATGAAAGATAGAAGATATGACCATGAAAGAGCTTCTTGTGCGTTATCATCATTGAGCTTATTATGGCAAAATAGATTATGACAATTGAGGCATTTGTTCGACCCAGAAAGTCATTGTACCTGTTTGCATGGAGATAAGACAGTCACAAACAAAGAATGCCCCAGTTCATACTAGACTCACAATGTCCTCATATCCTTGGACAAGTCATAGCATTACTAAAAGACAATCCACAGACAGCAAATGCAAATAGGTGATGATACCCCATCCTCGCCTTTCTAGTCAAAGACATCCTGGAGATAGAATCTCTAGTCAGAGACATCTTGGAAAAGCTAAAAGACATGTCACCAAAAGATAAAATCAAAAGAAAACCAAGACTCGACACCAACATCCACTGTAGTCCTCAAGTTTAGTGTCTCTTGTCACTTGTATAAGTCTTATTTGATTGTGGTCACAATGTTCACTTTCACAAAAAGGATAGATAGCACTGAACCATATGTTGTCTGAGTCTGTCGAAAGATTTGATTTGTTGAAGTTCATTTTTGCTGCTGTGTCTCATCTGAAACTGACTGAATCCATGAAACTGATACTTTATTGCGGAGAAGATGAAACTTTATTGCAGATCTGTGATGCAAATGTTGCTTTATTGCGTATTGTGCGTGGATAGACTGAAGAAAGATGGAAGAAACTGTACTCCTCGAAACATGTGATGCTCTTAGTTCCACACCCATCACTAGATGTAGGATTTGCCTTAGCCACAGATAGGATCTGATTTATTATGGACGGAAAGGGATGAAAAGGGAGGTTTATTATGAATGGCTAACCAATCTTGGGTAGATCAATAACAAGCCATGATGGGAATGGGTAAGGATAAATAGGTTGTGAGTGTGTGCAAAGTGAAGTGATGAAAGAGAATCCTGAAGGAGGGAGGAGCAATGTCTCTACGCATGGCGTTGGTGACCCAGTTTTCACCATGGTGCTTGCCCAGGGCGCCACCGAAGTGATTTTCACTGTTGGATGAAATTATTTCTCTTTACTTTTTTTTGGATTTTTCAATGTTTTTTGTGTCACAAGGCGCCTGTTTGCCAGGTTTTCACCAAGTAACGATTTTTTTGTTTTTATAATTTTTTTTGTATTTTTGAATTTTTTGATTTTTTTTGTATTTTTGAAATTTTTTGATTTTTTTGTATTTTTTCAAGGCGGGTTTCAACCATGAACTAGGTGTTTGACCAAGATGTGAGAGACTAGATGAAAATGAAAAGAGTATGGAAGACCAAGAGTTGTATGGAGTGTAAATTAATCTTGAGGTGTACTTGCAATGTCCAAAGTGTAAGACCAAGTATGTATGTAGTAGAGTAGGTGTGACTTCCAAAGAGATGATAGTTTCTCTTGATGAGGTAAGCTGACCTTGACTCTAAGTAAGACCAAATGAGACCCAAAGGTAAGAAACCTTGATGAGGGACCACTTAGCAAAGTGTAGTTGTATGTAGTATGTTGACAAAGTATGATGAGGACAAGCAAGTGACCTTTTGACTCAAGTTTAGACAATTGTGAATGTAAAATGAGATGTGAAGCAATGATGGACTGTATGAGACCCAAAGACAGGTTGAATGCTAGATGAAACCTGAAGAAACAACCTAGGAAGCTCAAGTATTCCGAAACTGATTTCTCTTGTTTGCTGGACTGTAAAAATTTTCAATTCTGGACACAGACGCTTCTGTATACTTCACAGACGCGATTCCCAAACACAGACGTGTTTCTATTCGACACAGACGCTTCTAGAAACACAGATGCTATTATGCCCTTCATAGACGTGCTTAGATGACTTAGACATGGTTAAAACAGACATAGACGCATTTCTGTAAACTTCGTGCAATTTTTCCAATCTGTGAAGTTGTTTTGTTGTGACCAAATCCGACTGTTTGACTGTTTTTTTCGTGACAAGAGGACACAATGTTGATGAGGACTCAATTTTTGCAAGTGTTTAGACTCCAAAAGTGTTTTGTTTGATGTAAAATGTTTTGCATACACTTGAAGACACAAAAGACACAACGTTTTGTTGTTTGGTCTTGAATGTTTGAATGTTTAACATAAGACAAGCACAATTCTTATGGCTGGCCAAGACAATAGTTGTTGATCCCACATAGGGTTTTACCCCCGAGGCTACGCTATTCAGAGTGGATACTTAGATGCTTGACCTCACTGGCTCCACCCTCGGCACTCACTTCTTGGATCAGCCAAGCATCAGTCCCCATGAAAACTCCCCATGGCGAACTTTGTATCTCTACTAAGAACCGTATGTGTGTGGGCCGCTACCAGAGGTCCGACCTCCTGCCTCAACAACTAGAAGGATTTGGGCTTCTAAAACAAAAAGGTGCTAGTAAGGGCATCCGCTCGTGTGGCCATACATGCGGCACTTTCAGCTCTATAAATACAGAAGGCTCCCAGCTGGTAGGGGTTACACCCTACAAATGATCAAATAAATTTGATCAAACGGGTTTATGGGGAGACATAGTGTCGGTATGAACTAATCAGCACACGTTATTCATAGTTTTCACCATGAATACATTTGATTATAGTGGTTCAGAAGAGGTGGGTTTTCCTCGCTACCACTTGGGTCGTTCTCTTCTCACTAGTGGTCCTAATGACCACACGGGAAGACAGGCCCTCTAAAGATTAAACAAAAAGAGCCTATTGCTCAAGACACAAAAGACAATGATTCAATTTTAGTGCACCAATGGAAGTGTTTACTAATCTATGAAAACAAGGCACACAAAAATATTTCAAAACCCTAGCCAAGGACCTGCAACAAATTTTGTTAGTAGTTTGGGTTGTTTCAAATGATCACCCCTTCCTGCAAGCACACAAGTTAGGTAAATTTTAGAAAACCCAAAAGACTTTGTGAAAGAGGGGCCTTCAACCAAAACGTTTTTGCTTCCAAAACAAGCTGCACAAACTTAGTTAGCTAGATCTGAAAGGGTTAGTCCAAAAATAAACCAAATCTGAAACCCTAAGTGCAAAATCCGAAAACCGAATCAAAGAAAATTTTAAAATTTCAAAACAGTAAAAACACAGACGCTATTACCCATGACACAGATGCGGTTCTGTGATGCACAGATGCAGACAAAAATCACAGATGCCCTTATCGGACACAGACGCGAGCATAAACAACACAGACGCGCTTATGAAACACAGACGCTCCTGTCTGAGACCTGCAAAATAAAATTTGTTGAAAACACAGACGCGATTCCAGATTCCGCAGACGCTCCTGAAAATCAGAGACGCGATCCGAAAGTTCGCAGATGCGGAAAAACCTAAAATGTCGTCGAAAAATGTCCGATCTGCAACTTCAAAAACGCAAAATCTGCAACAAAAAGGTTAAATGCAAAGGGACAAGAGTCCCACCGGGCGTGCCAAAATGTGTATGGTGAAAATGGATAACAATAATAACAATATTGAAAGGCTAAATGAATCCAACCACAAAACCCTAGCCTAATAATCAACAAAGATCCACCATAACATATGAAGATTACCTAAGACAATGCAAATCACATGAAATCAAAAAGATTATACCATCACATGTCCAATAGGGTTTTGATCTCCATTCTTCCTATCTCCATTGATCTTGCTTGATATATTTGCTCTCAGATTTTATGTGCACAAGAGCTCAACAAAGAACGGAATGTGGTTGCAAGTAGGATCGTAGTGTAGTCAAGTGATCAAGTTGTTAAAATGCATCATTAGGGTTTGATAATGAAGAAGGAATCTCCTTAAATAGAAGACACAATATGAAATGGAGGGATAAGATTGAGAGGTGTAAAAAGGAGGTCAGCTAAGATTAGAGGGTAGGTAAAAGAAATACCAAAATAATGAAAGGGGTAGGTAGTGTAGGAATTAAGAGATGAATGACATGTGTCATGTGTAGAAAAAGATAATGAATTAATTAAATAAATAAAGATTTATTTAATTAATAGAAGAAGTAGGATCAATTAAATAAATAAGATATTTATTTAATTTAGGAAAAGGATAATTTAAATAAATAAATGTATTTATTTAAATGAGAAATAAGGCTAGAAGAGGATAAATGAATTAATTAAATAAATAAAGATTTATTTAATTAATAGAAGAATTAGGTTTAGATAATTAAATAAATAAAATATTTATTTAATTAGACATGACAATTTTGGGTGTCTAGAGGTGTCATTCCTTGTGTGAAGCTATTGTTTTCTCAAGGATTCTCTCTTATACAAGAGGTGTAAGTCCTTGGCTGCAACCTCTTCTTCATTTTGCAATGCACATCTATCATAAACTTACCCCTCACATTGGGTCAAAAGTATGTCAACCTTCATTAAGAATCTCTTTTCACCTAGCAATAGGAGGAAGGTATGAATTATTGTTCCCCTTCCCTTATCTTGGTAGAAGATGTTATGTTTGTTCAAGATAACTCTTTTTGGAGGTAGGTGTCTTTTGCAAAAAGATATCGTCTCCTCCAAGGAAACCCTTTACACATTTAGCAAGATATCTCTTTTACAAATATCTTATCCTTTCCTGAAGAGTATTCCCTCTCTAGCTTGGATTTATGACATTGTTGCCTAAAGGATATCTTCTTGGCTTTGAAGGTAAGGTATCCTTGTATCTAGTTTCCTTAAGACATTAACATAAAACTATGTTGATATCTTAAGGGGGGGCACCTGTATCATTCCCATTGTACCATATTGTCATATGCTCTTGCGAATCATTTTTGCATGTCTTAAAATGGGGTGTCCATTCCTAGAACCAGAGTAAAAACTCTTAGAGAGAGATTCTTCACACTCAAAATGAGACACAACATTTGATATATGTCTTAGACGGGATTAACGTATCACTGAAAATAACAAAGTCTTAAATGGGATGGCCTCAAAACCAGACATGTATCTTCGCCATTTGGAATTTACACATTTGGACACACAGAATCGCCCCATGGAATTTGCATTGACATTACATGTTTTAAATAGGTTGAAGCACACTCAAAGACAAAGACTCTTAAATGAGGTTCTTTACACTTGAAACCAGATATCACTTGCACACACACACGAGGATAGGTGGAACTAGCTAAAAACAACTAGACTATTCTTTCCCTCCTCTCCCCATGGATCACCTAGATAAAAACATCTAGGGGCGAGTTCCCCATTCTCTCTCTCATCATTCTTCTCATGGATCACCCGGATAAACACATCTAGTGTGTATTCATGTTCTCTCTTCTTTCTCTCATGAACTCATAGCTTTGCTATTGATAGTTCATGGATGATGATTGCATTTCTCATTTATGTGATCGCTTATGTGCATGAGATGACATTTGTCAAGAATGATATTAGTTTTTGAGACATTTTGGTATCGATGTCTCTTTGGTTAGTTGACTTGAGTTCTTTCTTTTGGTCTTTAGCTTTTGGGTCATGTGTGCTTTTGTGTCTTTTCCTTTGTTTTTATTTTGTGTTGATTTATCTTTTTACTTTTGTCTTGTGTTTTATGCCCTTGCATATGTTTTAGGTGAGTTAAGATCCTAAGACTGGGGCCTTTGTTCCTCGAAATTAGTGATATCTTATACTCCTTGTGCTTTTCATTTGTGCTCTTCCTCTTCATCTCTTTCTTCTAATTTACCGTGAGTATTTGCGTAAGCTCATACTCCCGCTAAAGTGGGGGCTAAATGTAGCGTCCTAAAATTGCACCCTTTGTAATTTTGACTGTATTCTAGACCCTCACCTTATCGGTCTCTTCCCATGCTTGATCGAGACCTTTTTATGCCTCGCCTATGCAATCAAACCTCATTTTCCACCTTGCACCTTGTATGGCCACCTTGATCCTACCCAAAAATAGGGCAGGACGAGGGCATGGCACCCTGGGATCCCTTAAAGGGGGCCTATCTTGGCCCCTCTTCCTTGGACCTATCTATAATGTGAGTAGAAAATAAACATCTATGTCGGCCTATGGCAGAAAATTAAATATTTGACGATGGGCGGGTATATAAGGGGTCTTCCCCTCTCAATTGGCATAAGAGAACATACGATCATATTTTAATATAAATAAATAAAATATTTAATTTGGTATAAATAAAATATCTTCCTCTTTTAGAAAAGTTTCAACCATTTTAATATAAAATAATATTTTGACTCTAATATAAAATGTTGATTGACAGTACAAAATTATGAACAATATTTGATTCAATATCAGATTTGAAGATAAGCTAGATAAATATATAAACAATAAGAAATTTTGCGCATCCAAAATTTCTATAAAAAAAATTATTATAGAGCTTGGCCCTTGCTTCATCTATGTATAGAAAAAGAAAAAGAAAATGTCAATGCTCTGTTACTCAATTTACATCTCCAAGATAGGTTAAATGCATGAGGTAAAGAAATTTCCTTTTTTTTTCCAAATTGTTGGCGGCTCAAAATAATTAATATATTATTTCCTTTGAATTTGGTGATCCTTCCCATATAGTGTAATGATTCCACATTATCGAAAGATGGCGAGAATAGTTTTCTTGAGTCTATAGGATTCTATATTTTGTATGGTCAATCTCTAATTTATAGATCGTTTTGTTCTTAAGATAAATTTAACATGTTCAAACTCAAACCCAATGGGATTGAGATCTATACATAGTAAAACATAGGATTATTTAGTGTGGTCATGTTGATTAATCATTGGTATTAAATTAGTGTATGTAGCCAAATGTATTGTATATATTAGTATCACAAATTATTCATCCTTGTTCCCAAAGAAAAGAACTCATAACCTTCTATCAATTATGAATATAATTTAGATTTTTTGATATGACTACTTAGTCAAATAATAATTTTATTTGACATTAGTTGCATCAATATAATAAGCCTAGATTTGTGTTGAAAAATTAAGTTCCTTAGATTTTAGTTAAAGTATTCACTCTTGCATGAAGTTATCTTTTGAAATTAAAATTCTACATTCAATCCTTCTTAGTCTCTTTTGGGTGTAACAAGTTTTTGGTTTTTATTCAGTTTTTTCATTTTCTATGGTTTGGATCAACATGTGTGTAGTATTTCCGCAAATAGTCACCTCAAGAAACTTGGACTGCCATAGACATATTCCTTGAGTTCTCTTTCTAGTTGTTTTTGTTGGACCCTCGGGTATTTGGGATGTATCATGTATAGCATTCAATCTGCTACTAATAATATAGTTTGAAACATGAACTACTTATTTCATGGTGTTTATGTGAGACCTTGAGTCTCTAGTTCCTTTATGTTATTTATGGATGGAGAATATTATAGTACAAAATTTCAAATCTATATTCAACACTCCTAAAAAAATATTAGTGTTCCATTCATTAGATTTAAAAAAATTGATCCATGATTTTCTTATTTATTTATTTCACCTCTCTATTGCAACTGGATTAATGTTATTCTACCCTCAAAAATGACCTTTCGAGTAGAGAGATATATTCCATTCATTATTTGCTTAGTAGTGTATGTGTATTTATTTCTTGTGGCAGTATAATTATCGTGTAACCCATATATTCATTCATATCCTTCACCTTTTAGAGTATTTTTATTAGAATTTGCATGCTAGAACCCTTTGGATTTTGGGAAAAATTATGTTTTTAAAAACATTGGATGATGTAGATGCTTTTTCATTTCTCATCCATTTGATATTTAGTTCTCTATGGTGGAATCCTTTTAGGAAAATTTAGAGTCACATTCATGCTAGCACATTCTAGATTATACTAGCAACTATTAATACCAACCTTCCTTGCTATTAGTCAGGCTAAACCTTCTAGTTAATAATATTTATAAAAGAGTTATATATAGGTTATTTTCCTCTCGAATATATTTTTTTAATTTTTTAATTCAATAGCTACCTATGATGACTCTCTCCATCTCATTTCTTGCACATGTAACACTCACCTTCTCATCGATAGAATTAAAACTTCACTTTAGGATATCCATTATTAGAAGCAATAGATGGAAATCACACATAAGATGAATAATTGATCATGTTCACTTTACCCACAACAATTTTTTTTGGCCTACTACTTGTGTCATCTCTCATTTATCAATTCAATGCCAATCAAAGATGACCTTATAGATGTTGTAACCTTTCCAACATCTATCCATTCTATTTTTCCCAATTGTTTATTCTTTAGAAATTTCTTTGAGTCTTCTAAGAACTTGCCCTTTCGATAAATTATAGGGATTGCAAAATGGACTAAAAAAAACGTCAACAACGTTGTTGTAAGGCAGCTACGCTAGCTAAATTCTTACTTTCCACATAGAAAAAACATAAAGTGTCAAGGCTGTGTTAGTCAAAAGTTCTTGATCTACTATTTAGTCCATCTCTTATCTACTAGTTCAATCTCAATCAAAGCTCATCCTACAGATGCTATAACCTTTCTAACATCTAGATCCATTATCTTTTTCCTAATTCTTTATTCCTTAGAAAGTTCTTTGAATCTTCTATTACAATTACACAAATATTGTCAAATGATTATATAAATAAAATATCTTCCTCTTTTAGATAAATTTCTACTATTTTAATATAAAATTATATTTTGACTCTAATGTAAAATTTTGATTGACAGTACAAAAGTATAAACAATATTTGATACAATATCACACTTGAAGATAAGCCAAATAAATCTATGAACAAAAAGAAATTTTGCTCATCCAAAATTTATATAAAAAGAATATTATATTATAGAGCTTGGCCCTTGCTACATCTATGTAGAGCAAAAGAAAAAAAATAAAATGTCAACGCTATCTCAGTCAATTTACATCTAGAGAGATAAGTAAAATACACAGTAGGTAAGAAATTTTCCTTTTTAGCCAATTCGTTGGCGGCTCAGAATAATCAATATATTATTTCCTTTGAATTTGCTGATTCTACGTTACCAAAAGAATGAGGAGAATCCGTCTACGGTAGCTTCGATAACTATATGTCGTAGGGCTTACGTAGTCACCCCAACTTAATATAAAGAGCACCAACTCTGCAAACATATAATATTATAATAATTAACGACTGCGTCAACATGAATTAGTCCCAACACAGAAACTATATTATAATTAATCAATTACGTCAACATGAATTAGTCCTCGCAGAGTAGTTAATTTTCCCGCTATATAATAGACATGTTATGGGATTGTAATACACAATTCGACTACACATTCATATCCCGAGCTTTTCTGTCTGATTCTTCTGTGTCTCTATTTATAATGGGTAACCGCATGATTTACTTCACGTTGGGACTTTTCCTATTGATATGTTGGTACAGTGATAATGTCATGGCAGCGGATTCCGATCCCTTGCAAGATTTCTGCGTCGCAGACAAGGAAAGCATGGGTGAGTACATAACTTTTATTTCATTTGCTTATCAGGCGAGTTGCTCACAAATTAATTAAAATACAATGGTGTGATATGAGTTGTTGCTAACAAATTGATTAAAACAGTTGAGGTGAACGGGTTCGTTTGCAAAGATCCCAAGGATGTTTCGGCAGAGGACTTCTTCTTCGGGGGACTTGGGCAGGCAGGGAACACCGACAATGCAGTGGGCTCCAATGTAACGATGGCCAATGTTATGCAGATACCGGGCCTCAACACCTTCGGAATATCGTTGGTCCGTATCGATTACGCAGTGGGTGGAATAAATCCTCCTCACACGCACCCAAGAGCCACTGAAGTTCTTGTTTTACTGGAAGGCCAGCTTCTTGTGGGTTTCATTGACACCACCAACAAGTTTTTCAGCAAAACGTTGGAGAAGGGAGATGTGTTTGTGTTTCCAAAGGCACTTGTGCATTTCCAGCAGAATGTGGGGCATGAAAATGCGGTGGCCATAGCTGCATTGAGCAGCCAGCTTCCGGGAGCTCAGACAATCGCCAACTCTCTGTTTGCAGCGGATCCTCCTCTCCCAGATTCCGTATTGGCCAAGGCCTTCCGCATCACCCAAGAGCTTGCCGATTACATTCAGAAGAAATTTGCATAAGAATTTGCTTTTTTCTATTAAATAAAACAAACAAGCGGTCTGGTCTGGACAACGTGGGAAGACCGTCCTTCCCAATTCTTTTTCCTCACAGTTGAATAAAACTCTCTTTTTAGAGTTATTGCCGTCCTCTTGTGCTATTCATAGCATCCGTTTTTAACCCAGGCACTTCCCCTCCGTGAACATTGCTTGCAAATCTGCCATTGTTTCCTAACGATTTCCTTAGACGCTCTCTCATCCTCTCAACTTCCAAATTACAAAGCACTCTTATAATAGATGTCGATTTTATTATATTCTATTTGTTTAAATATTTTGATTTTATTTTATATATCCATGATTTTACTGCATCAATAAGTGAGACAACTTCCATAGCAAAGGGCATGCTCGTTTATGTGTTAATGAAAGATATTGTTTGCTCCTCATTCTCATTTTTTGTACTTAGAACTACATGTTTGAATACCTCATTTGATATATTTAGGTTGATAAACCTTCTATTTCTCTTTGCTAATAGAATTTATACTATCATATGACTCAATTATTGGACTCCAATATTCCTTTCTATTATTTTTTTGGTGAGAAACCTCCTATAAGCTCTTGTAGCTGAATCATCTCGGTTCTTCATTAAAAAATTAATGGTATGATTATGAGCCAATTAAATATTTTTTTGCATACTTTGTAATATATTTAATTAATTCATGTACTGACAGAACGAATTACCAATCAATATTTCCTCGCCATCACTGGAGTATATAGCAATTGTGTGGCTAAACTCTACCATTATTTCTCAACGGTGCAAAATTCTATATCCCCCTTTTTTTTTTATCTTCATAAACTCTTGATCCCTGCAAACTAAATGGCCATGGAACATTATACCTATATATCATTTAAGTATATATTTTTTGGTAAATTAACTAATTTATTCAAGCAATACATTATTTATATTAATTGTTCAAACTAATAATATAAAATGCAACAATTACTTGAAGATCATCTTTGCCCCTTTTTTATGTGTATGGTGTTCAAAATCTTCTCATAGTCATTGTTAAATTTAGTCTATACAAGTTGTTTCATACTTTAAGAGATGGATGTAAAGAAAAATTATAGAATTCTCACAATGTAAATTTTGATTTATCAATTTACAATTTTATATTAATAAAACGGGTACATAAGATTGTGCATATTTGTTTAAGTTCTAATATCTTCTCGATGGTTCCATGGATGAATAATTACTTCAAGATTCATTAGTTGATCTACATTAAAATCAAATCAATATCATCCATATTTGGTTCTCCATACATCCATGTGAATCCATACACATGTATTTATGGTGTATGTTGGCACTCATATATATTATAGTTTAATCTAGCTATGGCCACTGCATTTTCATGCCTCACATTTTGTTGGAAAAGAACAAGTGCCTTTGGTAACACAAACACATCTCCAATATAGAAGGCAAGACTATCAAAGGAGAATAGGAAACTAAGAAAATGTTGAGCGTGATTAAGAGAAGACATGATAACAATGAATTATTATCATAGTCAAACATCGATTTGTTAATATGTGAAAGGTTGCGATTAAAGATAGATGAAGGAAATAATTCCAAAGAGAGGAGACTTGTCTCCTTAGACACCCTTTGTCCTCATAGATTAAAGAGGGTCTCTACTGGGGATATTACAGTGGTATCAGAGCATGATCTTTCCAGCCTGTGAAATAAATAACATTCTAAAGATTGACCATGAGACCTAACCGAAGGCCTCAACATCCAAAGAGAAAGATTACCTATCATCAACCTAGAAAAAGGCATCGTAACCTCAAGTCTATATTGAGGAAAAGAAACTACTTGTACATAAATCGTATAGAACTATTAGCAAATCAAGAATTCCTACATCGCTTTCGTGATTTTACACATGGCAACAACATCTTCACAACAAGTCAATAGTAGAAAGAAGCCTTCTTGCAGAGAGAATTCTTGTCGTATACACCGATCTAGAAGCATCACACTCTTCCATCAAATGAGAATATTTCTATGAAGATAATATTCAAAATAGTATCATATATTCAATTTTAAAAAGGAAAAACAAAAGTAGGTTGCACATGAAGGAACGATACCTTATATAGGTCAAAATTATTCAAATTGAATAGTTGACATCAATATAAGGATGCATAGATCATTAATTGAAGTACATGAGAGTTAATACTGCATATGAGTAAAAGTTAGAATGATCAAGATGATTCAAGAAAAGGGTTCATCATAGAACATTTAGAGCCTTAAAGGGCTTACCTTAAAGAGGTTAGCAATGTGGTTACAACAACCAAGTAAGAGGGAAGCGAGAATGGAGGTTAGGCTAAGGGCCGCCAAGTAAATACTTGGTGTAGCAATGACTCAATAAAAAACCCATGCCTTCCCAAAGAGTATATGGGGAAGTAATAATGTGGATAACAAACATGAGCTGCCAAGTGGAGCAAGAGGGTTGTAGAGAACAACCACTCTTATGCTTAGTGTAGAAATGGATAAAAATATGCTTCCCATTTCTTCCCAAGAAGGATATGAGAATGGCATAAAGGCTGACCCGAGCCACCAAGTAGAGAAAGTAAGTCTCTTAGGTTTGGTGTAGAAATGGCTCCAAGCCTCTAGGAAAGTTCCCATTCCTTCTAAACATAGAGAAATGTAGAGGAATTATGGCACAAAGAAGGCAGTTCCTCTTAGGCATAAAGAAATGTAGAGGAATTATGGCACAAAGAAGTCAGTTCCTCTCAAGATTAGGTACACTAGCTCAAGGAAGCTAGACCCCCTGAAGTGGACATAATGGCTCAAGGAAGCCATTCCCTCTCGATTTGGGAAGTGGCTCAAAGAAAGCTAGCCCCCCCCCCAAGTTGGCTAGAGATTGCTCAAGGAAGCCAACCTCCCTCAAGTAGATAGAATGGCTCAAGGAAGCTAGTCCTTCTCAAGTTGGGCAATGGCTCAAAGAAGCAAGTCCCTACCAAGTTGGAAAAAGATGGCTCAAGGGAGCCAGTCTCTCTCAAGTTGGACAAAAATTGGTTAAGGAAGCCAATCCATCTTAAGTTTCGGTAAAGGACTCAAGGAAGCCAATCCCTCCAAGTTGCAATAGATTCACTAGAAACTAAGTAGTAAATTTTGTAACATTTGTCATTACTTTAATTTATATGATTATATGTTTGGTACTACTAATCTATGTGCAGGTTCATCCAAGAAGGAGGACAAGGAGAAATTGCTCGAGGACAAGCAAAATCAAAAGGGGCAGATTGTGATATCCCCGTATTGACCAATTTTGTGAAGTCTCTAAGAGACAAAATCACAGTTTTATTGTTTAAAATTTATCACTGAGGAAGTCCTCAATTAGAGAATATGAATCGATGATGGATAAAGTAAGTAGAAATAAATATACTTTTCATACGTTGAAATGAATAAGTGAAGACTACTGCATAGAACTAGAATATGAGATACCGTCCTGTTGATGGTGTTTTGATGCATTATCGAACACAGAATAAAATACCAATGGCACTCTATGCTCTCTTGATAAAAAAGACTCTCAGATGTTGAATATCTGTGAAGGATCACATGAGATGACTCCAAGGTTCTTTTATGTCAAGTCTTGACTTGTCGGATAGCTTCAATGGTATTGATGTAATTTGTTGTACCTACAAGGGGACTTATATGTTGAATACCTGAATGCTCAAATGATGCTGGAACGTAGGATTTCACTTGACTTGATTAAAAAAAAGAAGAAAAAGGATAGGGTTTAGAAAGTTATTCTAACTCTAAGAATGTAGGAGCAATGGGTGATCTTTGATGAAACTCTAACTAAGTCTTGCTTTGACATGCTATGAACATCTCCACAAGGCTAGTGTGATCTTCTTAGGATAGCTTTGTGATTTTTAAATCATCACTACAAGCATAGAAACCATCAAGTTGATGCATATCAATGAAGAAGCGATAATTGAAGTTAAGCTTTAGTTGAATGATTCCAGCTGACTACGTAGTATGGATATACGAATTTCACCATTGATCACACAAAGTCTTTCATTCATTTAATTATCAATATCTAAAATGAAGATCCAACAAGAAACCACACAATTGTAGAAGAAACAACACATTCCACCATAACTTCAATGGAAAGGAAGTTTATTTACAACTTTGGCAACAATTTCCGCTTTCTCTTTCTATTCTACTCTAGTTGCTAACTTCTCTTGAACTACTAGCTATTGACTATTCCCCTTACAAATGAAGAAGTGAGGCCTTTTATAGTTATCTCATTACAATTTAGTGGCTTAGATTGATTTGAGATCAATGGCCAAGATTACAAGATAGAAACCCTAATTAGGGTTTGTAGAACCCATTACAAAACATTTAATTCTTGACCTATGATATGTTTACATTTTAAGAGACACATGTCCTAAGAAAATTCAATGAATAGATGATGGCTGTAGGTACATCAAACTTTGTGCCTTTGTAGTAGTTATCTCCTTTTGATGAATGAGGTTAGACGCATTGAATCTAGATGCCTTATCCTGAAATGATATGATTGGATGTAATGATGACTAGGCACCACCTCAGCTTTATTGATTGTAACTCATCACAAGTGTGCAATTGAATGTGACATATCTCTTGGTACTCAACATTTGCGAGTGCTTGATGTGATGATGACTCCACTCATGTTGATCTTCTAACTTTGATTAACTCTTCTGAAATGATCGCATGTCTTGATTGCTTGCATTCGCGAAC
Source organism: Cryptomeria japonica (assembly GCF_030272615.1). Classification (NCBI taxonomy): domain Eukaryota; kingdom Viridiplantae; phylum Streptophyta; class Pinopsida; order Cupressales; family Cupressaceae; genus Cryptomeria; species Cryptomeria japonica. The sequence goes on from NW_026728868.1 coordinate 58,319, forward strand.
TTTCATCTAACTACATTGACAAAGATTCTTGGATTTCCAAAAGAAATTCAAGATTGTAAAAATTCTTCATTAGTGTGTGACGCTGACCCTTATCTTCCTTCTTGATGAGAGCTTGCCATTGCTTTGCACGAATTGAGTTCTTGCCTTGCATGAGCTTGCGACTTGACGATTCCAACAATTGCTTTGTAGAGGCTTGAAGCGTGATGTCCTCCTTCATGTGGATTTGTTGCGATCCTGTCTTCACACACCTACGAAATTTGTTCAAGTTAGTGTCATGATATGAGATTTACTTGCAAATAAATAATCATTTACTTAAGATAAATCAAGAACCCTCGAAAGAAAATCAAACCAGTCATAACATGAGGCCTGATTTCTCACAAAATGGATCAAAGATGTAATTCGCTGAATAAGACAAGTTTGACATGGTTGAGGAGTTCCAATTCGTCACTTCCCAATGAGGTTGTCGTATGTGCAATCTCAATGGCGACTTGCTGCTGTAACTTCAACATAATCGTTTTCTTCCTAGGATAAAACCTAGTTAATCACTTGTAAAATATTATCCCTTTTACTGACATCACTCCCTGCAAATGAGCCAAGCAGGTTTTCAAAGTGTCGAACTACAACCCTCTCTATTTTATCTCCCGCCGAACACCACATATTATTTTCATCCTTGATCACCTCGTTCATGTTGAGCAACCTCTTTGCCTTAACCGACAAGTGAAAAAACTTTGTATTTAAGTCTTTTTCCAAAATTCACATCTCCCTAGACTTGTCACACCAGAAAATATCCTCCCTAATTAATACCTCCGACAGACATTCCATTAGCTCCTTTCCTTTTTCAAAATCAACATTAGTCATTCCTAACCAAATCACCTTCTCATTAAGAGACACAATCTCCTTCTCTAGCCTCAAAAAAAATATTCCTAAAGGATTGTACGTTCCACTGCTTAATTTTATCCTTAAGGAAATGTAATTGTTTCACAAAACAGAAACTGGGCGTATCTTCAAATATATTACTCTCTTCCCAAAATTTTTTTAGATAAGACAAGAATTGCCCGTCCTACCACCACATGCTTTGAAAATAAAAATTCCCAGAGAATCGAGTCTTTCCAATTTCTAGTTCCAACTGGATAGGGAAGTGATCGGAAATAAAAATCAGCAAAATGCTCAACGCCAAGGAGAAATGGCCTTCCATCCTTCTTGGTCCCACCAAGAACCAATTTAATCTTTTCAAAATATTGGTAAAATTTAGTCTCCTATTCATCCATGTAAATTGGCCATTTTTTGGAATTACATCAACCACCTCATTGTCTGCTTAAAAAACTTTTAAAATATTCCATAATTTTGTTAGAACTTCTTAAATTGTGTTGAAGTCTCCTGCCACCACCAACCAATCCTTGCCAATGATACTGATGCGTTCTGATAGTTCCTTCCAAACTCTCATCTTGTCCTTTGTTTTAAAAGACCCATAAACATTAATCAAAGGGAACTCTGAATCATAAGAAAGGAGTTCACTCTAAATATCATCCAATATTTTGACATTTCTCCAGGGAAAATAATGACCACATGGGGGTTCCATAAGAACCCCAGGCCTCCTGCAGAACCCCTAGCTTCTTGGAAAATACCTTCCCATCTAGAACAATAATGTAGAAAACTAAGCGCCTTATCCAAACTCAGCTTGGTTTCTTGGAATATAATTATTTTATTAGAGACTTTCTCTAATGAATGCCTAACCAAGAGTTTCTTGTCAGGAGCCGAGAGGCCCCTGGCATTCCAGGTAAGGATCCTCATGTTCCTCCTAGGGAGGACTTACCTCCCCTGAATCTTCTAAAAAATTTTACGACATTGATGATGCCTTTCTCCTTTGCCCTATCTTCATACTTTTTCTTGTTGCTCCTCGTCCCTCTACTTCCTTTGGATCTCCCCAACAGAACATTTTCCGATTGGCTAATGCTTCTCAGGTCAATAATATCCAATTCATCTTCATTATCAAACTCCTCTTTTGACCTCATGTCGTAATTGATCTTCGTGTCTGACAAGCCCATCCAAGCATCCTGAGCATTGTTAGAAGCCTTGCTTCGGTGTATGTCCATGATTATGGGAGAGAAACCAACCTTTTTTGAATTGTCTCTTCCACCCTCCCCATCCTTGTATCCAACTGGTTCTTTGATGACCAAAGCCCCTAAAGGGCCTATTGTCTCCTTCCTCGAAGACGTAAATACCTTCTCAATCGACTCCTGTCTCCTGGGCTGCGGAACCATCTCGTAGCGGGCCTAACAAAGATTCTACATTCCTTTGTCATATGATTCCTACCATCACATCGACCACAAAATTGTTTAATGTCTTCAACTTCAATCTAATGCATCCATATACTTCAAACCGATTTCAAACAAATCTTGGAGGAACCTTTTTAACTGCAATGATTCTGATTCTAGCGTACAAATAGGAGTCATTTTTTGCTATCCCCTCATCAGTTTATAGTAAGGTTCCCAAGGTTCTACTAATTCTCTCCAAACTACTCTCCCCGATATTCTATTGTAAGTTTATAAATGCGAATCCAAATAGGATTGTCGTACGGATCCAACAGAACTGGGTCAAAATGGGGAAACCATAGTTACATTTATAAGGGATGGTTATCAACAAACTAGTTGCCATGGAGAGGAATCTTCTCTTTCTCCTCTACCTCTACAAAAATAAAAAATGAAGAATCTGCTTAGATTGAATTTAACAACCACCTTGGCCTTCCAATTCTTCTCAATCCAAGATTTAATTAATCTTCTCTCATATTTCAGCTTGACAATCTTGCAAATAATCGCCACTTCCTCCGAAAGGTTGGTATCTTCTTCTATTTCATCTGATAGGTCAATCCTCACCTGTTCCACTTCCACCTCTTTTTGGGCTTCTGATTTTAACAGATGGAGGTTAAAGTAAGGGCTGCCAAGTAAATACTTGGTGTAGGAATGACTCAATAAAACTCCATGGCTTCCCAAAGAGTATATAGGGAAGTAAGAATGTGGATAGAAAACATGAGCTGCTCAGTAGAGTAAGAGGGTTGTAGAGAACAACTACTCTTAGGCTTAGTGTAGAAATGGCCAAAAATATGCTTCCCATTTCTTCTCAAGAAGGAGATGAGAATGGCATAAATGCTGACCAAAGTTTCGAAGCAGAGAAAGTAAGTCTCTTAGGTTTGGTGTAGAAATGGCTCTAAGCCTCCAGGAACCCATTCCTTCTAAACATAAAGAAATGTAGAGGAATTATGGCACAAAGAAGGCAGTTCATCTTAGGCATATAGAAATGTATAGGAATTATGGCACAAAGAAGTCAGTTCCTCTCAAGATTAGGTACACTAGCTCAAGGAAGCTAACCCCCCTCAAGTGGACATAATGGCTCAAGGAAGCCATTCCCTCTCAATTTGGGAAATGGCTCAAAGAAAGCTAGCCCCCCCCAATTTGGATAGAGATTTCTCAAGGAAGCCAGTCTCCCTCAAGTGGATAGAATGGCTCAAGGAAGCTAGTCCCTCTCAAGTTGGGCCATGGCTCAAAGAAGCTAGTCCCTACCAAGTTGGACAAGGATGGCTGAAGGAAGCCAGTCTCTCTGAAGTTGGACATAAATGGTTCAAGGAAGCCAGTCCATCTCAAGTTTGGGTAAAGGACTCAAGGAAGCCAATCCCTCCAAGTTTCAATAGATTCAATAGAAACTAAGTAGTAACTTTTCTAACATTTGTCATTACTTTAATTTATATGATTATATGTTTGGTACTAATAATCTATGCACAAGTTCATCCAAGAAGGAGGACGAGGAGAAATTTCAAGAGGACAAGCAAAATCAAGAGGGGGAGATTGTGATATCCTTGTATTGACCGATTTTGTGAAGTCTCTAAGAGACAAAATCACAATCTTGTTGTCTAAAATTTATCACCGAGGAAGTCCTCAATTAGAGAATATGAATCAATGATGGATAAAGTAAGTAGAAATAAATATACTTTTCATAAGTTGAAATGAATAAGTGAAGATTTCGACATACAATTGGAATATGAGATACTGTCTTGTTGATGGTGTTTCGATGCACTATTGAACACAAAATAAAATACCAATGGCACTCTATCCTCTCTTGATAAAAAGACTCTCAAATGTTGAATATCTGTGAAGGATCAAATGAGATGACTCCAAGGTTCTTTTATGTCAAGTCTTGACTTGTAGGATAGCTTCAGTGGTATTGATGTAATTTTTTGTACCTACGAGGGGACTTATGTTGAATACCTGAATGCTCAAATGATGCTGGAACGTGGGATTTTACTTGACTTGGTTAGAAAAAAAGGGAAAAAGGATAGGGTTTAGAAGGTTATTCTAATTCTAAGAATGTAGAAGCAATGGATGATCTTTGATGAAACTCTAACTAAGTCTTGCTTTGACATGCTATAAATATGTCCACAAGGCTAGTGTGATCTTCTAAGGATGGCTTTGTGATTTTCAAATAATCACTACAAGCATAGACACCATCAAGTTGATGCATATCAATGAAGAAGCGATAATTGAAGTTAAGCTTTAGTTGAATGATTCCAGTTGACTATACAAGACACTTTACCATCAGGAAAGTGTTAGTAGTATGGATATAGGAATTTCACCTTTGATCAATGAAGTCACCATACAAGAGGATGAATTCCCTATCCTTAAATGAGATCTCTATGCGCGTTGAATTTGGATTGAGTAAAAAAGAATTTGTTGATGAAAATCAGAATCACTGCCTATGAACTTATCAAAGTGACTGTTCAAATGCAATTCATCAAACTCAGGCTTGAGGGTTTGCCGATATTACTTTGCCAATACCGCTGATGTCTAAGTTGCTGTGTTCAAGGGTAAATTCACCAATGTCAAAATTAGAGTCGCAATGCCATGATTCTATTAATGGAAGCAAATCACAAATCAGAGATTTGGAATCGCTTCTCAAGATGCAATCACTATGGATGAGTACATTTATCGCAGTCAATTTAATCACAATGTTCGCTGGTATTGAAGGTAGCTTGTAGTCGTAGTATGACAAACACTCGTTGATGATTCAACTTGCAGATTTGGGTGATATGTGGCTCGAAACTTTGCATTATAGTATACCCATATTAGTATAATGCAAATTAGTTCATTGGCCACCCATATTACAATAACTTAATATCCATTATTAGTCCCTGCCTTATAAGGCAGAGACTAATGTTTTCATTGCAAGCATTTGATATTAAATTGCTGCTTGAAAATTTCGTCAACCCATTTAAGCTATAGTTCTATGTTATTATTTTATTAAAGCTATTTTTTTTATTAATTTTTTCTATTTTCTGATTGGCAGCTGATAGTTTCCTGGGGTTTAAATTATTTTTTATGGAAAATAGAATCGTCCACCAATGAAAAAGAAAAATTAAGAGAGTTTTTTAAAATATTATTTTTCTGCAGGTACGAGGGCATTTACAAGTTCCTTGAAGTAACAGCTAGCATTCGTAAAACACATTAAATGCAGTTGTTTTGCTCTCTGGCTTTGATTAATGGCGGTTATGCTGTAGGAGACTAAAATATTGTTCAATCGAAGGCAATAAGGCTTGAACTCTGTGTGCTAAATTTTAATAGCTTAGTGGTTTCAAGTTCAAGTTTCTAGAGTTTGATGGGCATAGAGTGGATCTGTTCTCATTCAATTTATTAATTCCAGGTTAGCTTAGTTCCCATTACTTTTTGTCTATAATTCTTGGTTCTGGTGAGGCTTAAAATGGTATCTGAGAGAATATGTAACCACTTGCCTCCTTTTCATGGCTAAGTGAGTTGATTTTTTAGATGCTTTCTGTTTGTATAATATCTTAGAATTTTTATGCGAATAGTTAAAGGGACTATTTCAATCATACCTTCTAGATGCTTTGCATATTAGTCAAACTTGTTCAAAATATCTATAAAAGATTATGTGCTACAAGCTTCCTCAAACAGGTGTGAATGTATCACAAAATCACTAGACCACAACCTTCAGATAACTTTGGCAAAGATATGAACTCTAAACATAAAAATTGTATATATGCTAAATGCATTTTGTGTGTCATTATTTAGAGTCTCCTAACTTCATTGCGAGCCTGATGCATTTTGTGTATTATAAGCATGGAAGATTCAAATACATGGAAGCAAATATGTTTTTGGCTTTGAATTTTTTGTGATTTTTGTTTGATTCATAGTAATCATTTTTCAAGTTTTCAAGAGGTTAAAAACAATTAAAATACTGTTGAGAAAATCATTTATTTATATTTAGCTTGTTTTCTTACGCCTAATTTGTACAAAGTAAGTTTTTATTGGCACAATTTTTTGTCAGGTGTAATTTCGCCCTCAAAATGCTCGTTTAACTTGGGCTTAGTCTGAGTTAAATGGTGTTTTGTTGGCAGGTATAGATTCTGCCCTAAATTTATTTGGAGACAAAAAAAAGCCTAAGTTTTATCGCAAGATTTTTAGTTTTCACAAGTCAACACATGTTTTTTTTTAATAACTATTTGGTAAGGCAGAACGAAATATTGTGGAGTTTTTTTCTCATTTTTTCATAATGGGAGAAATAATAGTTTAATTGCTCCATATGCATAATTAACATAAGAGGTTACTCTGTAAAATTCTCTTTTTAGTCACAAATTCAGGAGTTGCAAAGGATTCATTAGCCTCGGGAACCATGTTCCAATGAAATACAGTGTAAATTTGGTGATGTTATGGCTCAACAGTCATCTTGTCTTCAACATCTTCTCACACTTGTTATAATATCCTTTTAATTCATAGTTCTATCTTTTTAATTATTTAAAAGAAAGGCTGAAAACTATATGTTATGTTAGTTGCTTCATCTTTGCCTAAAGATTGGTATGCAATTTAGCATTTTACAAAATTTTGTATTGTGTTTTTGTTAGGGAATCAGTGATTAAGAAGGTCGACTTTCAAATGATTAAGAAGATTGACTTTCAAATGTATTGTTGGTTGCTTACATTGGCCAGTGATATGTAGATTTTTTTTTGTTGGTGAAATATTTGCTATGTGAGATTATCAAACTAAAACTTTAACTTCAAGAATAGTTGGTACCACATAGAAAGTATAGGTATAGGTTTCTTAATGACTACAACTGACATTTATAAAACACTGAGGGGTGAATTCACAAAGCTGGTTCCCACTTTTGCCAACGAAGGAATTTGGCAAAAGTGGGAACTTCGATTTTCTTGGTGTTCAAGCGAAATGGTAATGTTCGCTCGGACTACCCCTGGGAGTCTGAGCGAACCCAACTGCGGGTCTGGGTTCGCTCGAACCATGGGTAAGTTTTTGGTTTGAGCGAACCCACTTAAATATTAATATTTTAATTGGTTCGAGCGAATCCCCCATTCACTCGAACCATTTTCGGTTAGTGTTTTTTAAAAATTTATAAATAGCGAAAATGACAGTTAAAAGATCATTATCAAATTTGACTTTTTCTGTCTGGTGGGGGTTGGATCAAACTAGTCGTCAGCATCACATCACCGAGATTTGTCTGCAGCAGTTAGCATCTTTCCTATTTCAGTTTTCGACCAGGTGCACAAAATAACCCTTTGTTTGGTTTAATAATGTCTTTTTTTATTAAATTTGTAAATAATTTGTTTGTTAATTTATTTTTTTAATTAAATAATTGTATATAGTTATTGTTTTTCAACATTTTAGAAAAATGTTTGATAATTTATTGTTTTTCATTATTTTAGAAAAATGTTTGATAATTTAATGTTTTGACTGAAATGTGTCAATTTGTTTTTAAAATTACATAATTGTATAGATGTATATTTTTTTCAACATTTTAAAAAATTGTTATGAAAAACATAGAAAACTTAGAACCTGTAGTAAATCAGAACTTAGAAAAACATTAGCAAAAAAAAAGAAAAACCTTAGAAAAATTAATAAATTTTAATTTAAATAAACATTCAAAAATTTAGATAACAAATTTAAACAAATTAGACAAAATAAATTTCCTCTACAATGTGACCCATTTTCACATCCTATTACACACACAACATGACCCCTTAAGACCACATATGCCTTGATGACACTATACGTTCCCTTAGGAGGTCATAGAGGATCACATATAACATACTAGTGTACATGTATGACATTCCCTTTAGGATCACATCTAGTGTCCTAAGGGGTCATACGTGGTCCTAAGGGGTCACACATGTGTTATAACACATGCGTGACCCCTTAGAACCGCATATGACCCCTTATAAAATTGTAGTGTGAACGACATACCCCTTAGTCCATCAAATAGTGTCTTAACACATGCGTGACCCATTACAACTGCATATATGACCCTTTATAAAATCCTAGTGTGAACGACATACCCCTTAGTCCATCACATAGCGTCTTAAGGGGTTGTATGTGGAACTAAGGGGTCACGCATGCATTAACACATGCATGAACCCTTAGTAGGTCACATAGGACCCCTTATAACATCCTACTATACATATGACATTCCCCTTAGGATCACATAGTGTTATAAGGGGTCATATGTGGTCCTGAGGGGTCATGCATGTGTTATAACATATGCATGACCCCTTAGAACCGCATATGACCCCTTATAAAATCCTACTATGAACGACATACCCCTTAGTCCATCACTTGGTGTCTTAGGGGGTCGTATGTTGTCCTAAGGGGTCACGCATGCATTAACAAATGCCTGACCCCTTAGTAGGTCACATATGACCCCTTCTAACATCCTACTATACATATGACATTCCCCTTAGGATCATATAGTGTCCTAAGGGGTCATATGTGGTTAGAACCAAATATGACCCCTTATAAAATCCTAGTGTGAATGACATACCCCGTAGTTCATCACATAGTGTCTTAAGGGGTCGTATGTCTAGTCCTAAGGGGTCATGCATGCATTGACACATGTGTGACCCCTTAGTAGGTCACATATGACCCCTTATAACATCTTGCTGTACATATGACATTTCCTATGTGTCCTAAGGGGTCATATGTGGTCCTAAGGGCTCACGAATGCATTAACACATGCGCGACCCCTTAGTAGGTCACATATGACCCCTTATAACATCCTAATGTACATATGACATTCCCCTTAGGATCAAATAGTGTCATAAGGGGTCATGCATGTGTTATAACATATGCATGACCCCTTAGAACTGCATATGACCCCTTATATGCATGACCCCTTAGAACCGCATATGACCCCTTATAAAATCCTACTGTGAACGACATACCCCTTAGTCCATCACATAGTGTCTTAAGGGGTTGTATGTCCAATCCTAAGGGGTCACACATGCATTGACACATGTGTGACCCCTTAGTAGGTCACATATGACCCCGTATAACATCCTATTGTACATATGACATTTCCTATGTGTCCTAAGGGGTCATATGTGGTCCTAAGGGCGCACACATGCATTAACACATGTGTGACCCCTTAGTAGGTGACATATGACCCCTTATAACATCCTAATGTACATATGACATTCCCCTTAGGATCACATATTGTCATAAGGGGTCATGCATGTGTTATAACATATGCATGACCCCTTAGAACCATAGATGACCCCTTATAAAATCCTACTATGAATGACATACCCCTTAGTCCATCACATAGTGTCTTAAGGGGTCGTATGTCCAATCCTAAGGGGTCACACATGCATTGACACATGTGTGACCCCTTAGTAGGTCACATATGACCCCTTATAACATCCTACTGTACATATGACATTTCCTATGTGTCCTAAGGGGTCATATGTGGTCCTAAGGGCTCACACATGCATTAACACATGCGTGACCCCTTAGTAGGTCACATATGACCCCTTATAACATCCTACTATACATATGACATTCCCCTTAGGATCACATAGTGTCATAAGGGGTCATGCATGTGTAATAACATATGCATGACCCCTTAGAACCACATATGACCCCTTATAAAATCCTACTATGAACGACATACCCCTTAGTCCATCACATAGTGTCTTAAGGGGTCGTATGTTGTCCTAAGGGGTCATGCATGAATTAACACATGCGTGACCCCTTAGTAGTTCACATATGAACCCTTATAACATCCTACTGTACGTATGATATTCCCCTTAGGATCATATAGTGTCCTAAGGGGTCATATGTGGTTAGAACCACATATGACCCCTTATAAAATCCTAGTGTGAACGACATACCCCTTAGTTCACCACATAGTGTCTTAAGGGGTCGTATGTGGTCCTAAGGGGTCACGCATGCATTGACACATGTGTGACCCCTTAGTAGATCACATATGACCCCTTATAACATCCTAATATACATATGACATTTCCTATGTGTCTTAAGGGCTCACGCATGCATTAACACATGCGTGACCCCTTAGTAGGTCACATATGACCCCTTATAACATCCTACTGTACATATGACATTCCCCTTAGGATCACATAGTGTCATAAGGGGTCGTATGTGGTCCTGAGGGGTCATGCATGTGTTATAACATATGCATGACCCCTTAGAACTGCATATGACCCCTTATAAAATCCTACTGTGAACGACATACCCCTTAGTCCATCACATAGTGTCTTAAGGGGTCGTATGTTGTCCTAAGGGGTCACGCATGTATTAACACATTCGTGACCCCTTAGTAGGTCACATATGACCCCTTATAACATCCTACTGTACATATGACATTCCCCTTAGGATCATATAGTGTCCTAAGGGGTCATATGTGGTCCTGAGAGGTCATGCATGTGTTATAACATATGCATGACCCCTTAGAACCGCATATGACCCCTTATAAAATCCTAGTGTGAACGACATACCCCTTAGTCCATCACATAGTGTCTTAAGGGGTCGTATGTTGTCCTAAGGGGTCACATATGACCCCTTATAACATCCTACTGTACATATGACATTCCCCTTAGGATAATATAGTGTCCTAACATATGACGTGTTAGATCTCTCTATTCTTGAATTTTTTATGTATGTCAAAGATTTAGATATGTACACGTGTTAGATCTCTCTATCTCTCTAAAATATATGTTATCTCTAGATCTGAAATATATGTTCTCTCTCTCTCTCACTAAAATATTTGAAATTTTTACATGTATTTTTTGAAAATGAAAATGATCTCTCTCTCTCTCATGAAGATTTATATGTATATAATCTCTCTCTCTCTCTCTCTCATGAAAATGACCTCTCTATCTCTCTGCTTACATATTTATTTTAACTTTATGACATGTACCTAGATAGATGGCATCCCAGGATATACCTTCTCAGGCTCCTGATCAAGATCCACCTTCGCAGGCTCCTGATCAGGATCCACCTGCACAGGCTCCACATCAGGATCCACCTGCGTAGGCTCCACATCAGGAGCCACCACAACAGGATCCTCCACAGTAGGATCCCCCCTTGCCCGACATTGCTACTATTTTTCATTACAGTGATCGAGAGTTGCATAGGTTGAGGGCCATACTAGATGACCCTCGTACTGATGGTGTGTACAAGAGTACGTGCATGTCCATTTTTGATTGTTTGCGGACATTGAGGGACCACTTAGTATCTCATACCTCATTCTCACCTGAGGTTATAGAGGATATATATATAGACAGTTGAGGAGTCAGGTGAGGGGTCCTCATTCTTTTATTGATGTGGTGGGGGTGGTCTCGAAGGAGATCATCAAGGAGAGATGCTTCCCACAATATCAGGAGAAGAGTAAGGTGAGGGGATATCAGGTTACCAGATGTATCGACCCACAGGTTGCATCACTAATTTACCCACAATTCTTAGCAGCCCATGGTCGTTATCCTAATAACGACCAGATTCCATTATACTTTGTACAACAGGTATTTGCTGAGGTTCATTGTCAGATGAAACCAAACTACCTTGATATTCCAGGATATTATGGATACGGGAGTGGTAGGATTGCTGATAGAGATGCATATCGTAGGCATGATAGAGCTCCGGCTAGACACAGGGACCTTGTTGGCAAGAGATTTCCTGCAGTAGTCCCAGCCATGGCACCCATAGCGGATCACGTTGTGATTGCTTCTCAGAGAGAAGCAATTGATAGGATTGGACAAATTGCATCAGCAACAGCCACCATATCTTCTGACAGGGTGGGCAGATATATGATGAGTCGACCATGTTCGCGATCATCCATAGATCATGCATCTTCTAGTCATGGGGGGGCTTCAGATTCAGATGATCGGTATATTTCTACTAGCATCCCCTCCCCAGATGAGGTAGAAGCTATAGTCAGAGCTATTAGACATGTACAGATGTCGCAGTGTTTAGCCGAGGACCTACTACATGCTTATAGTTTTATTTCATCTCGACTTGGGATACCATTGGGTGATGTTCGAGAGGAGATTCTCAGAGATGGTCAGGCTAGAGTGGCATCGACACATACCCTGAGGCAATCACAACATTCTCATCACTCTACGCATGCTCCAGGCACTGACCCACCTACAGATCACTCTATTGCTGCAAAGGAGGAGCTACGAGCTGATCAGCTCCATATCACATATGAGGGCCAATTGGATTCATTTGAGGAGGAGATACGAGCTGATCAGGTGAATATCACAGATGAGGGTTTGGACTCATTTGAGGATCAGCTGAGAGATTTGAGCCATACTGGATTTATGGACATGCTACTACAGTCAGAAACTTCATCTATGATGCCCACTCATCTATTTAGCCCCTTGCACTCCTCAGTGATACGTACAACTAGAGAGAGATATGCAGGCACGAGTGATGTTGTTGATATGATCACGGGACAGGATCAGACTATACAGCCTACTCCAGGTGATACACAGGTATGTACATGTACATCTGCATTTAAATTTTTAGAAGATATGTATACATGTTGCAAATTTGTACCTGATAAATCTATATATATAGATCATGTTTAATAAATAATCTAGAGTTCTAAGTTTTAATTTGTAGATCATTTAAATTGATTGTGGACTAATCCTTAAATTGATAGTTAGCTCATGTCACTCCTTCCTTGAGCTCTGAGCATGTGCGTAGGAGAGATTCTTTAGATGCTGTTAGTGTACAGGTTAGTTATGGTTTTTGGTACATATATGTACATGTATGTATGTACATGCACGTTACAATTTATATTTAAATTTTTATTTAAATCTACTTGGATTTGATGTACATGCACGTCTAGAGAGATAGATATATTATATTTAATATTTAAATAAATTCTACTTTTGTAGGACTCCCCCTCAGATGGTCGCTCAGTTCGTAGCCGACAATGATCCCTGTTGATTTGCTCCAAACTTTATAGCTCATTTACATTTATCTTTTTATATACTTTCATATTATATATATTCATGCACGTACATGGAGTTTAGACTCTAGATTATACTTTATACTTTATACATGGAGTTTAGACTCTAGATTATACTTTATTCTTGGTTTGTGTTTGACTCTAGATTATACTTTATACTTTATACATGGAGTTTAGACTCTAGATTATACTTCATAAGTTTTATACATGTTTGATTATATTAGATTTATACATGTTTGATTATATTCTAGATTTATACATGATGTTTGATTAAATTAGATTTAAATACATGTTTGATTAGATTGTATATTTCATGCATGTACAACGAAGTTTTTCTCTAGATTATACTTTATACCTGGTTTGTGTTTGATCAGATTATACATGTTTGATTATATTAGATTTATACATGTTTGATTAGATTAGATTTAAATACATGTTTGATTAGATTAGATTTAAACACTCTATATGGAATGGGCCTGTATGTTCTCAATGATGACTCCCTAAGATAATTAGGTTGCTCAAAGTGTTTCTTACACCATTCAACAACATCATGTGCATTTTCTATACGTTCTCCTCTGTACTTTATTTGATGCTTTCTTAGAGCACGTTTGATACAAGCTCCTGCACCATCATGTTCACCCTTTCCATGACCACTCTCAAAAAAACTCCAAACATGTGGTATTTTGTCATTTCGATGATATCTACATAGTGCATAAAATGGCCTCGAAGATTTGAATTGTGTCGCACATCCATCAGACCAAACAAAATGTTTAACTATTGTTATTCCTCTATCTTTCAAATATTCAAAAAACTTCTTAAAGCAATGTTGTACAAAAAGTGTGTCATGCTCCTTATCATCACTGATATAGAAGTGGTACTCTTTCTTAATGACATGATTTTCAAATGTACTATCAACACCATCCAAATTCATCTGTGCATGTCGATAACACACATGCACGAAAATAGTGATTTGCTTTGAAAAGTAATACTCTGATTGAATCTCTTTTTGATGTGCAAAAGAGTAATTCTCTACGAAGTCAACTACAGATAGAATGGTTCCAAGTGGGAAAGTGTCTCTTAATCTTTTAAATTGTTCTACTTGCCACTTGGCAAAAAAACCATGGCATATGTATGGTTTTATCAACTTACGAAAATTTTCCATAAATGTTCCAATAGGTATTTCCTCTTCTACATAATCTAGCCTTGTAGATTCCTTTCCAAATTTTGTTTCAAATTTTTTGTACTTGTAACTCTTGCAATTTACCATCTTCCTCATGTTAGTATCTTCATCTCTCAAAGGCAATTTAGCCAAGTCCCCGCATGTTCCACAAATTCCTCTTATGCAATTTATTTGACCGGTTGCATTATCATCTGATTTATCACATAAGATGGATGCTATGAATTGACTTGTTCGTTTAGGAGGAGCAATTTTTTAACCATCATTATCTTCTCTAATCTTTCGAAACACCTGATAGTACAAGTCAAATTCGATGTGATAACGACAACAACAAGTTTCAAAAACTTTGTTTAACTTCACATAATATGGCCTTAACCGTTCAAACATGGTTTGTCCAATCTTTATATGAGGGTTTGTTTTAGTAAACAATACATACAATTCATGTTTTGTTGTGTCTATCCAATGTTTTACGTGGAGATCATAACGATCAGGACCAATCCTTTGCTTGATAACATCTCTACTATTTGATGAAGGGTGAGTATTATCATTCCAAAAACTTGTCACAAAGTTCCTATCAACATCTTCAATTCTATCAGAACGAGGAGCTCTACACATAATTTCCCAATTCCCTTCTAAGGTAGTATCATCCAAAATCTTTCTCCTTTTAACATATTTAGATATTGTCCTTCTACTAAAACCAAACTCAGATGACAGTGAAGAGATTTGTCTTTTTTGAGGCAATCTTTCATTTACTAAAGATGTCAACATCACTCTTCTTTAAATGGTCTTATATAGTTTTCGATATTTTTTACCAATGTTCACCAAACCTTTCTTAACATTATCAACAGTAGATTTTTGTAGCTGAGAAGATTTCCTCTTTTGACTTGTTGTATCTATACCCAACAATTTCATTGGATCTATTAAGTCTTTATGAGTAAGTACAATTGATAACAATTGAGCTTTTTCTAGTGTAGTATCAAGATTGTTGAAATGAGACATTATTTCTTTTCCACTTTTATTCATTGACTTCCTTTTAGTATGTCTAGGTTCTTCACTGAGACGTTTCATCTCATCCATATCCATTTCAAGTAAATGATCTAAATTTTTATAAGAAATATTTCTCTTCACCTGTTTAGCTAGATCCACAATATGCTCATCCATATCAGTGGTAGGAGGTAAGGAACCTGACCCCTCTCCTTCAAAGGTCTCCATTGGTTCAACTTGGACAATCTCCTCCCTATGTTCATCAACTATATTGTGTTCTTCAACAGGTTCGTTTGCCCGTTCTGCACATAATTTAAGCTCGTTTGTGTAAGGTTCTTGAATTAATCATAGATTATTCAATTAGGATTAAGAATAGGGGTGAATTTGGCTTAAAGCTTTACATGTTAAAATTAGCCCATTCAATTTGGTTTATTAAATTTAATTACTTTGAGGACCTTATTGTTATAACTCTAATTAAATTACTTGTTTAGGTTTAAAGTTCAATTTGTTCTTAGGTTAGGATTAAAGTTCAATCTCTAATTTTGAGCACTAATTTAACACATAAAATAAAATTTTGATAAATTAGAAATTCCAATTTTGAAAATTAAAAGTACAAATATTTTGATGCATGCATACGATAACTTAGGTGACCTCATATTAAAATCAATATGACCACATTTGAAAAAATATTTCACAATTATTATACTTAACTACCCTTAAGACAGATATATTATGTGATATTAAAGGACCTATCACATGAAATTACTTGTACATGTAGATTAAATATTCAATATATATAATTTAGAACCTAGAAATTATGACATAATAGGTCTTATTAATTTTATGACTTAACAGGTCTTATCTATTATAAATGAACTTAATTATATAGGAGAAAAATGCAATTACACTACAAGCAAGTTGATGGAATTTGAAATTTGGAGATACACATGTATTATCTCCAATTAATTATGCTTTCCAATTAAAAAAAATTATTTAATCCTATTATTTTCAATTAATTTAATTAAGATTTTTTAAATTAATTTTCATTAAAAATATTAGATAAAAAATATTGAGTTCTAATTAATTGATATGTAACACATATTAAATTAAATAGAAATAAAATAAAAAATACATACTTGCATCATGATATCTTTGTCTTCTTTGTTCTCGATATCTTTCTTCCGTTTCGGGAGAATAATTCCTTGAAGTCTTATTTTGCCTTCTCTTCTTGTTCCCCATGCTTTTACAAAAAACCTTCAAATTATTGCCTTCAAAATAATTTTCAAATGTCTTCTCTCATCCAAAAATGCGAATTATTTTAATCATTTGTGTGATAAAAAATGAAAAAAATTATGGACATTTATATGACTCCACAAATGAAAAAAAAAACAAAAAATGCGTAGGCCAGAGTTCGAATGAAAGCCGACATTTAAAAATTCTTGGGTTCCCTCGAACATGGCCGTTACAAAAATGTGCATGCCAAAATCGAGCTCATTGGTTCGAGCGAATGTGGGTTCGCTTGAACTGGTGTTCATTCGAACCTTCAAATTAAAGGTTTCTCCCAAAAAAATTCAGAGTTCTGAAGAATTAATGACTTCAGAGCTCTGGTTGAAAGCACGAATGAAATAATCTTGATAACCCAAAAATAGTAGATGGTAGTACTCGAAGCAAGCTTTCCAACGAGTATAATTTTGTTATATTTTGAATTTATTATGTTCTTGTTTTTTTAATTTTATGGAAAAGTGGTTTTTCACCGAACATGAACTTCTCTGTTCAACGCATTGGGAAAAATAAGAAACTAATTCAAAAAAATTCTGAAAAATATCTGTGCCTCTGGTATTGATGTCTTCTTTCTAACAAAAAAAATAAAATTGAATTTCGATTTATATAGGACAAGTTATGTGTTCAAACATAAACCTATGTTTGAATTATGACTAGTCGGAGTTCAAAACTTTATAAAATGAAAAATATTGAACATATCACTATAAAACCAAATGCAAGCCCTGGATATTGATGTTACAAACCAAAATTTGAAATAATTGAGTTTTTATCATTTATAGAAAAATAGTTATGCGTTTCGGGAGGCACATCACTCTTAAAAAATTTGAAAAAAATGTATATAGAATCTACAAACAAAATGCTAGAAATCACTAATTTACATCATCTTCAAATTTTTAATAGTTTAAAAGTTATAGTTCTTGGAAGTTGAAGATTATTTTAAAAATGTACATCTCAGTGTCAAAAGTGGCAAAAAAGTGGGAACCATTATTGTGAGTTCACCCTGAGGCGGTATTAATATTTATGAAATTCGTAAAAAAATATAATGTACGTGTTTTATTGTTGCTTCTACATTCTTCTTACATTTGCTTAAAGATTTGATGAAGGTTTTCAAGTATACCCCTTGATTTTTCTTCCAGCTGCTTGCTATTATGTCCGAGGTCCTATGATGTTGGAGGAGACATGAAATATTGTTTAGTCAAAGGCAATAAGGTGCTTTAGTGTCGGTAAAAGCATAAGTTTTTATTAGACAAGTGAAAAATATCAGATGATTGTATTTTCCGTTTGTATGTTGAAACCCTAATACTCTACCCTATTTTGTGGCTTGCATTCATTTTGAACAATTCTTATATTACTTTCAAGATATATTAGCAAAGTTTAAGAAATCATGAGTCTAGCCTATCTGTTAATTAAAAAATTAACATTTTTCTTTTGGGTTGCCATTGTCTCTTTGATTGTTAAGAAGAGTCTCATCTATTATGTTTAATGATATCCTTTGTGTTGTCAAAACAACCACAAAATTATTTCATATATAGATTGTCATAAACTTTCTATATGTTGTTCTACATTTGAATATTTCAGAAGTTCTTAATAGACTTTGTTATTATGTTTTTGAAAATTCATCATTTTTTTCTTATTTTTTCCCTGTTTTTCAAGTGATAAAAAGTTCCATGACAAAGAAAGAGAATCCATGTTCTAAGTAATTCTAAAGCTAGAGTTGCATTGTGTTGCAGATGTATCTTGTTAAATTCAATATACCTTTATACACCTACAAAACCTTAGTAATAATGTTTTTTTTTTTTCAGATATTTTGCTGAGTTTTTTTATTCAGTTTACAAATAAATACCCCACCACACCACTTCCTGCTCTCCCACCTTCTTGAATTTCTTTATTTTTCTACAGGTCTATATCCTCGAGTATTGCAAAATAAAAGCTAAACCAATAATGAAATAATACAAAGTGATAAATGTGGATTAAAATGAAAAAATGTTCTTTAGTCTCTTTTCCCAGTTCACTCGAAACCATAATATCCCGATCTAGTTCATTCCCGATCTAGTTTGCAATCCAATCCATTGTGGGTGTGAGCATGGCACATGATTTTGGGGCTAGATTAATGAAATTAAATGCATGTTTAGTATCTAAGCTAAAAACTTGTTGGTGGTGTCAATGAAACCCACAAGAAGCTGGCCTTCCAGTAAAACAAGAACTTCAGTGGCTCTTGGGTGCGTGTGAGGAGGATTTATTCCACCCACTGCGTAATCGATACGGACCAACGATATTCCGAAGGCATTGGATCCTAACATCAACTCAGAGGACGATTGAAGCGTAAAGCTTTCCCAACCTCGGGAAGGGTTTGGGTGTTAGAGATGATATACTCAAATGACTTGGGCTATCCAAGGAACATAAATTATATGTCATGTATGTTTGTAATATAATGCCAATGCAAACAGGAGACCATGGTTGAAAATATTTCCAAACCTTTTAGAAAAAAAAGGCAAGGCCATGACTGTGTGTGTGTTCACAAAGATAATTGGAGAAGCATTTTGGAATGTTGGGCACCTTGATGATGGATTTGTATACAAGCGCTTCTTTACCAATTACATCTAGGTCATGAGGACCATAACTTAGGGCTCCTCATATGGGAATAGATTGATTACAGATCCAAACAGGATAGTGGTACTAGCCATGCCTGATGCTATACCCATAGAGCCTACAAATAGATTTATTGGAGGCATATTTCATGTTGAAGCTCTTAATAGGAAGCAAAGAATATTTTGATCTCTCCAATTTTATAGGAAAGTGAAGTAAAGGGTTTCATTGTTGGCCTGTGGCTAGTTCATTGGAAAATATGGGGATTTTTTTCTCCTTTGCAAATTGAAAGACTATATGAATGTGTAGAGGGTCTGATGTAATGTAGGAATTGTAATTGGGAGCTACCTCTTTGGTAGTATTTCTCTACGAGAGAACTATTAATTAATATCGAAATAGATACTTACAAAATCTTAATGGAATTATAAATTGTATTACGAGCAAAATCTTGGTATTTGATAAAATTAAAAGATTTAAAAGAGAATAATTAACTATTATTTACAAATTTAAAATGAAAATCATCTAATAGGATTAATCATAACATTGTCATAGTTAAGGGACAAGAATACTAAAGTACCTCTAGTCAATTAATTCCAATACATATACAATTCTATACAAGAAAAAGGCCATGGTTGAACCATGTTAAAGGGGCAAAATTGATAAGACTAAGCATGTGGTAAGGATATTATATGTAGCCCAATCATTCTGCTACTGTTTATACTAGAAAATCTAGGTTTTGACATTAGGTGTGATGGAAATCATATTATGTCAGTTGAATATACACTATATTATATGTTTCTCATTTCTAGGAGCATTTTTCGACATTTTTTAAAGACTTCTTTGATAAAAAATTAGGACGAAAAGATTATTATGAGGTTTTCAAGAGACATTAGCATAATTTTTTTGAATATTATTAATTAAATATTTCACATTAAACATAAGCTTTTAAATTGTGTATAACTATTATAGTAAATATTTATTAAATCACGTTATCTAAGATTTTTTTGAATAATTTATAAAATTCATTGTCGATTAGTTGGACCTGTGTATATTTTAGTATACAAAGATTGAAAGTGCATTGAATAATAATGAATTTTAGTATTATATTCTCTTCTGCATTCTAAAAAATCAAAGATAATTACTCTTACGAAAATATTATTACTAAAATGACGTAAAATGTGATATCTAATTTCAAATGAGTGTATGGGGACCATGAGATAACGAGGAGAGCCATTCAAGCAAAAATTCGTTCAGTTTGATTTTTGAATTTTATTCAATAAGATTATTGTAATACACATAATACAAAATCTTATCATTAAAGAATCATAGTGTAGTAATGCAATGCCTTTACCATTCCAAATGTTTACCTAAGGATACTTGTAAAATGTATAAATAATGTACGATGGTGATGAATGGGAGACATAGCTTTGAAAGGTGAGCACGGATAAAAAGATGAATTGTGATGCATACCTTGAATCCCATCTATTTCATTTGATTTATTCTTTAACATGTTATCAATAAATTATTAATTAGAAATATTAGCATAATTATTAAAGTTTGAAATTTACTCTTGAGTTATATATGTTGAAAATCGATGCTATAAATAATACATCAGCAGAGAAATAACGAGATTAAACAGATTTATTTTATTCAGGAAAAGAAAAAAATGACAAAGATGGTCTTCCCACGTTTTATTTAATAGACCACAGCGAATTCAGGTTGAGAATCTTAGAGGAATTTGGCCCGAATGTAATCGACAAGCTCTTGGGTGATGCAAATTCTTATGCAAATTTCTTCTGAATGAAATCGACAAGCTCTTGGGTGATGCGGAAGGCCTTGGCCAATACGGAATCTGGGAGAGGAGGATCCGCTGCAAACAGAGAGTTGGCGATTGTCTGAGCTCCCGGAAGCTGGCTGCTCAATGCAGCTATGGCCACCGCATTTTCATGCCCCACATTCTGCTGGAAATGCACAAGTGCCTTTGGAAACACAAACACATCTCCCTTCTCCAACGTTTTGCTGAAAAACTTGTTGGTGGTGTCAATGAAACCCACAAGAAGCTGGCCTTCCAGTAAAACAAGAACTTCAGTGGCTCTTGGGTGCGTGTGAGGAGGATTTATTCCACCCACCGCGTAATCGATACGGACCAACGATATTCCGAAGGTGTTGAGGCCTGGTATCTGCATAACATTGGCCATCGTTACATTTGAGCCCACTGCATTGTCGGTGTTCCCTGCCTGCCCAAGTCCCCCGAAGAAGAAGTCCTCTGCCGAAACATCCTTGGGATCTTTGCAAACGAACCCGTTCACCTTAACTGTTTTAATCAATTTGTTAGCAACAAATCATATCACGCCACTCTATCTTAATCAATTTGTTAGCAACTCGCCTAATAAGAAAATCATATAAAAGTTATGTACTCACCCATGCTTTCCTTGTCTGCGACGCAGAAATCTTGCAAGGGATCGGAATCCGCTGCCATGACATTATCACTGTAACAACATATCAATAGGAAAAGTCCCAACGTGAAGTAGATCATGCGGTTACCCATTATAAATAGAGCCACAGAAGAATCAGACAGAAAAGCTCGGGATATGAATGTGTAGTCGAATTGTGTATTACAAGCCCATAACATGTCTATTATATAGCGGGAAAATTAACTACTCTGCGAGGACTAATTCTTGTCGATGTGATCAGTTAATTATCGTATATTTGCAGAGTGAGTACGTAAGTCCTACGACATACAGTTACCCAAACTACCGTAGACGTAGTCTCCTTATACTTTTGATATTGTTGATATTGTCGCAAACTCTTTCGGTAGTGTGGAATCGTTATCACTATATCGGAAAGATCAGCAAATTCTAAGAAAATAATATTAGATTATTCTTAACCGCCAGCGAATTCGCAAAAAAGGAAATTATCAATGATGTGAGGGTGAGTGTTACATGTGCAAGAAATGAGATGGAGAGAGTCATGCTAGGTAGTTATTGAATTGAAAAATTAGTAAAATATATTCGAGAGGAAAATAATCTATAAACAACTCTTGCATTAGTATTATTGAAGAAAAGGTCTAGTTTGAGCAAGGAAGGTTGATAGTTTCCAAATCATTAGATGTCACTTTAGAATAGTTGCTAGTGTAATTGAGAAGGTGCTAGTTTGGATGTGATTCTAGATTTACTTAGAAGGGTTCTACCATGGGGAACCCAATATCAAATGAATGACACATGCAAAAGCATATACACCATCCATTATTTTGAAAAACATAATTCTTCCCAAAATCCAAAGGGTTCTAACATGCACATGCTAATGAAAAACTCTAAAAGGCAAAGGATACGAATGAATATGTGGGTCATACGATAATTATATTGCCACAAGAAAGAATTATACACACACCACTAAATAAACGATGGCCTTCTTCAAAGGAAGTAATATATACATTTTTCACAACCGTCTCAGAATTGGTAAAAGAGGAAATTTTCTTTCATATTTATTTTCGAGTTGGATGTTGACACAAACACCGTCCATCCATGCTTTATATTGCATCTTTCCCGAAAACCTTTTTACGCTCGGGTAGGATAATCTCAATTTTATTATAAAATTAGGTGTGTTATATTCGTGAGCCTTAAAAACAAAGAATAGTTTTAAATTATCATTAATATTTTTAGCTTGTAATATTAAGGATTCATATTAATTATAGAATTTGGCTACAAGAGTAAAATAAATAAATAAGAGAATGGGTTGTGTAAATGATGAACTTGGTGTACAAGGCAAATTCATCATAGCATGTGCACGTATATGTTACATACTCAATGTTATAGGAATCATGCTAGACGAGGTGAGAAAAGGAATACGATGAGTGGGCGTTATGGAACTCATTTCGCACAATGTAAAACAAGGATGATAACGTGATTGAGATTTGGAATCCTTATGCAACATGTCTCAATGGAGGAACTCCTCAAGGTAACATTCCCTCTAATTCCTAATTGGTAGTGAATTGGTTGGGCCTCTATGGAGTGAGCTAACACCTATAGCTAAGTAAACCATAAGTAAGCTAAATTATATATAAATTTTTATTAATTACTAATGATATATAAAGAGATTAAATGCAACAGACAAATAAATGATAATTTTCTATGGAATATTTTTAATAAGTAAATATACTATTTTTGAAAATTAAATATTAGGCACAACGAAAGTTTATTCTTCTAAAGAGTCCAAATAAACTAAATTAAAACAAAATAAAGAGTAAATTTTCTCAATTCTAAGCTGATATTTTATTTTCTATTAAAACCAAATTTTTGAAATAAAAGTATACTACACTTTGATTTCAAATTTAATTTAATTAATTACCATTCACTCTCAATTAGATAAATTAAGTTATTTCAGTCGACTAATTAATTTGAGAGGCCACATCACATTTAAATGATTACAAGACATGTTAAATCATAAAACCTAGCACACCATTTAAAAATTATAATTCCACCTAAGGTTTTGCATTTGCTAAAGTCATATTAAATTAAATTCTATTAAAAGAATTAATTACCATGCTAAACCTGCTTAATGGGCCTTAACCATTATGCTAATACTATAAACCCAAACTCAAGTTTGCAATGTGTGTGTGTGTGTGTGTGAGAGAGAGAGAGAGAGAGAGAGAGAGAGAGAGAGAGAGAGAGAGAGAGAGAGAGAGAGAGAGAGAGAGAGAGAGGGAGAGAGAGAGGGAGAGAGAGAGAGAGAGAGAGAGAGAGAGAGAGAGAGAGAGAGAGAGAGAGAGAGAGAGAGAGAGAGAGAGAGAGAGAGAGAGAGAGAGAGAGAGCGGGGGGGGTAAATAGATTTTGTATAAAATATATATGTTTAAATAGGTGAATATACATATCTAATTACAAATAACTATTTTTAATTTTAAATAAAAGTTTCACTAGAGATTTTTTTTTTGTAGGATAACAAAGAGAATAATATTTGCGTGATAAACATCCCCTTCACTTTATTAACTAAAAATATTAAGACAAGTGAATGGAAATTTCATACTCTTAATGATAATTTAACCAATAATTACTAATAAATTTACTTTGTTCATCAAATATCAATAACTTTTAAATGTATGAAATGCAAATTACCACAAGCAATAAGTTATTTCTCAAACAAACTCAATCCTTAAACAATATGTATATTTTTAGAAAACTAAAATCAAATCACTTCTAAACACAACAACATCATCATTTATCAACTTGATATACACAACATTACAAGGGACCCATTTGATAAAAAAATTAACAACTTACTCCAACCCATTTCAAAAGTCCAATAAAAATTCTAACCCAAATGTGAGAATGAATATTTTTATTCCACTATCAAGGTAGCACCCAATTTGACTCAACAAGAAAGGTTACAAAACATAGTTTTTAAACAAGCTAAGGGAGAGCTCACCTTCCAACATTTGGTATTTCTCACAACCAAGCCCCAAGGTAAGAGGCCTATGACAAAATTTATTGCCCAATGCAAATACTCCATGCACATGTAAACTCCATTAAGGGAATCCAACACCATATACTTCACAACCCTTTTAAAATATACCAAACAATTTTTCCACAGATTTTCCAAAAGAATCAAGGATACTCATACCCAAGAAATCTGCTTCTCAATGAGAAAAAACCATTCCCTTAGAGGTTCCACATATCCTTCACCCTACACATGAGTTTCTCTCGTCAATATGGGAGAGCCTAAAACCTCTCACACATGTCATTGACATAAGAAAATATATAAAAAGATGAAATTTAAAAATTAAATCAAAAGCCTCCAATAAAATATTTACAACAAAATGAAATATAGCATTCTAAGGAATGAATCATATCAAAATATTTCCTTACTAGATCAGGAGGGTTTGATAGATATTTCTCAAAGACTCTTTTGACTCCTTGCACAAAGCCTCCCAAAAACTCCAAAAAGATAGAGCCAAAAAATAAAATAATAAGACATACAAAGAGTCTAAGAATGGTATATGTAATATGTGTCATATGACCTCCCCTCCTCTGATCACGATGCACCACATGGATCTCATCCACCTCCTCTCTCCCCTTCACACCAAACCCTAAGGGTATGTGGATATCACAAATGCTTCTACATGTGAGAGCATTAGGACGAGAGGAATAATATTGTATACTCTTCCCCAAGAGGATCTTTTTGATCCACTCATATGTGTGAGGCATGCAAAATCCCATTAATAAAATTGTTGGAGTGGATTTGGAAGTGGTAATTTACTTACTATCGCCCACAAGTTAGACTTTTGACACCTTTTTTCTAAGAGACTTGGACATGATCAAATGATGACAGAAGCCCATGGTTTAATTCCCCAAAAAGGTACCGAACTCATAAGTGTTTCATTTTGGGCCTAAATAGACTCAGAAATAGATGAAATAGACACGTTAAAGTTATTCGAAAACCCGCTCAATGTAAAATCTATCTTTCTATAAGGATGCAACTAGGTGCAAATACTAACTTACTCATATATAAAAATAAAATATAAATATATTTAAAACAGAAAATACATCATATTACAACAATTACTAAAATTAGAGACCTTAGTCCCTATCATTAACTAAGGTCAAGGCTTCACCAGGAATTTGAAATGAATAGGATTTTCTTAGGGAACTCCAATTTCTAATAGCTATGAAAATTTCCCACATGCTCAGCTAAAAATAATAATTATTTCCAATATAACTTGAAAAAAAATGCACACATAATCATACAATTGGCAACAATTTAATTCTTAACTACCAACATATTCCAATAGAACATCATACTATGACTTGATTATATTTAAATGTTTTTTAACCACATTTGACATTGATTTGTAATATAAAAAGTGTAGATATTATTATTATTTTTTTTATTAGATAAGGTGGGAAGATGGTCCCGCACCCAAAGTTAGAATATTAAAATAGAGAAGTTCAAAACCAAATAAGTTACTGCACAAACACAACCCCAAAACTATCAAAATAACAAACCACAAAAAAATATGTAGACTCCATATTATGGAGGCTCATAAGAGAATTCAACTCTTTCATGACCAATTTTATTCTTTAATTCTAGTTCTCTCAAGTAGTACCCTTGTTTCTTCTTTTCACCTTCTGTATTTAGTTTGGTTTCTTTTTTCTTTGTGCCTTTTTTGTTCCATCCTAGACTTATGCCTATTGCGATAATTAGTCAAATAGTTTAAGAAGTCATTGAACAAATCCATTAGGTCCTTAATGATAGTAAGAAAATGAAAAAATGAGTCCCCAAATTGAGAAAATCTATTGCCCAATAAATTTATTTTCTCTTTCAGTCTACCTCGTTTTACCTCTATCTCGTAAGTGTTTCATTATGGCCCTAAATACACTTAGAAATAGATGAAACAAACACTTAAAAGTCATTCCAAAACCTACTAAATGTAAAATCTATATTTCTGTAAGGATGCCATTGGGTGCAAATACTAACTTACTCAAATATCAAAATAAAAAAATATATTATTTAAAACACAAAATACATCACATTACAACAATTACTAAAATCAGAGACCTTAGTCCCTATCATTAACTAAGGTCAAGGCTTCACTAGGAATTTGAAATGACTAGGATTTTCTTAGGGAACTCCAATTTCTATTAGCTATGAAAATTTCCTATGCACTCAAAGAATTTTTTATTTATTTCCAATATAAGTTGAAATAAAATACACACATAATCATACATTTGATAGCAATTTAATTCTTCACTACCAACATAGTCCAATAGAACATCATACTATGACTTGATTATACTTTAATGTTTTTTAACCACATCTGACATTGATTTGTAATACAAAAAGTGTAGATATAATTTGTTTTTGGTTAGATAAGGTGGGAAGAGGGTCCCACACCCAAAGTTAGAATACTAAAATAAAGAAGTTCAATAACAAACAAGTTACTGCACCAACATAGCCCCAAAACTACCAAAATAAAAAACCGCAAAAAACTATGTAGACTTCATGTTATGGAGACACATAAGAGGATTTGACTCTTTCATGACTAATTTGACTCTGTAATTCTAGTTCTTTCAAGTAGTACCCTCCTTTCCTCCTTTCACATTCCATATTTGATTTGATTTCTTTTTTCTTTGTTGCACTTTTTTTCCATCCTAGACTTAAGCCTATTGTGATACTCATCCAAATAGGTCGATAAGTCATATAATAAATCCATTACCTGTCCTTAATGATATTAAGAAAATGGAAAAATGTTTCCCCAAATTGAGAATCTCTATTGCCAAATAAATTTATTTTCTCTTTCAGTCTACCTTGTTTTACCTCCATCTCAAAGTCATTGTTATCCTCTCTTCACTATGCTTAGAACTCTTCTTTCTTTGTGAAGTTTAAATAAGTAGGGTGAGATCTAACACTATTGAAGCCAAGTTGGTTTCCAAGGCCTCCTCCTCCACAATGATATGATAGTATGATTTAGAGATGTCTTGAAGGGATAGGTCCAGAGTGATTTGTTAGGTATGTCAAATTCTTTCCCTTTGCTTTCCTCAACAGAGTACAATATCACTTTCAAATTGTTAGTTCTCATATATTTGGTTGTTTAGGTAGGTCAAATTCGTTCCCTTTGCTAAGCCCCCAATTTTTAACTTTACATTTTGGTGAACCCGATTCCTCACACAATTAATTCATATTTTTGTTTTCAAATCTGAGTGTATGGAATTTAAATTTCAAATTTTTATTTACAAGTATGATTTTCTTGCAAATTTTAAACATTTAAAGATTAATTTCATTAAAACCCTAATTTTTATTTTTAAAATTGAGCTTTTGATATTCTTAATTTGGATTAATTATTTTAGATCTGAGAATTCGTTCAAGTTGCAAATTCAAATTTTCATCTACAAGTCAAATTTCACAATTAAATTTTAAAATTTAAGTGGTTAATTTAAAAAAAAACCTAATTTTTAAAACCTTAAAAATTGGACTTGCAGGTTGTTTAAATCTTGAATTTCCCTCTTTAAATGTGTTGTTAATCCTAATTCAAATTCAAAATTTCAATCTTGGATCAAATATCTAATTGAAATTTAAATTTTAAAATTAAGTGGTTACTTAAAAAAACCCTAATTTTTGAATTTAAATTAATTTTATGCATTTTCCAAATTTTCAAAATTCCAATATTAGATCTCTGTTTTAAAATTTTAAGTTTAGTGGTTCTTTCTACAAGACCCTAATTTTAAATTGGTAGGTATTTGAAAGTGATCAAATGATTTTTAATTCGTTGTAAACTGAAGTGGAAATTTTTGCAAAAAATCATTCTATGCCACAAGACCAATATGGAAATCAGATTATGTATCTCAATTCCAGCAACCTATTGAAAGGTCTGGTTAGCTTAGAAGGTATTTTTAACTTGGACAACCACCTAAACAACAAGAATATGAACTTTTCTATAAAGAAACGTGGCTATAAGAGTTTGGTGGTTGCTAAAGGTAGGTCACTGAAATTTGGAAAGGTATGCTCTATAGCTAAACAAGAAATATTTATTTTAACTTTGTCAAAGTACGATGATATATTTACTTGGACCTATGAAGATTTAATGGGGTTTGACCCTACCTTAGCCCAACACACTATAGAATTAAACTAGTTTGACAAATAGAAAGGCCAATAAATCCCAAAATAGAGCTCTTGATGAGAAAACAATTAACCAAACTCATAGAGGATGCTATCATTTTCCCTATCAAACATTCCTCATGGGTGGTCAATCTTGTTTGTATAAGAAAGAAGAACAGAGAAATCAAACTATGTGTAAACTTCAGAGACTTCAATAGACACTATACTAATAGCTAAATAAAGAGAACAAGTTCAAAGAGTGTAGAGCGGATTCAGGACACCTTTTGGTTGTTTTCTAGCTCATCATTTGTATAGACAACAATGAAGCACAAACATCCACGCAGCATGCTAGCATCCTAAGTTCAAGACCTAAAAAAACTGTTAAGAAACTTTATAGTTTGTTAATCTTTTGTTTTTGTATAATCAAATTAATATGTTGTGTTATGTATACTTTTGTTATTTCTGCATTAGTGTATTTTTTGTGTTATATATATACCATATTAAATTAACCTATGTTTTACTAAGTATAGCTCTCAATTCCCCTGGGTTTGAATTTTTAAAATGTGAAATTTAACTAGAGAACAAACTGATTGATAAATTAGAGATTGACGATACAAAATATAGAATCCTATGAATTATAATGTTGAAATCTATGGTATTTAAAAGATTGTAAGGATTAAGATATTAAAATTTCTAGATCAATAGGCTGAAGATCTAATAGGTCAAACTAGGATATTCGAATCACACTACAACTCTAAGAACATAATTTAAGTGAATTATTAAAATATAGATGGCCCATGTGAGTTTAGATACAAATTAATTCATTTATCCTTTAGAAATTATCTTAGACTAATGATTTATCCTTATAATTATATATGAGTAAATTTCACATTATACATCTATAAATTTTATTATACAGAAATGAACTACGCAATATGTAAGAATTTAAATCACAATAGTAAAAGGATTGATTCTCGTAATTTTCATTAATTGATATAGGCATAGGCTATTTAAAAAAAAAATAACAAGAAACTTACCAAAACGTCTACATATATCTTGACAACATGATGTCCGACTATGCACACTTGTGGACATCACATGTGTGATGTCATAGCCAACACACTACCTATATTCTATACCACTCACTCTATCATTAAATTCTAATGGGTTTTAGCATCTTGATCATACAAACTTCTCATAGGAACGATGGAAAAGGCCATATTTTCTTGGGGTTCCTATATAAGGAGCACACTGTTCATTCTTCATGGTAAGACTCTTAATATAGAATTATCTCAAAAAGTAAAATTCCATGGTCTATGTGCATTTAAAAAAGTAATCACCTATCATTAATTCATGATTGATACTTTAATTAGCACCTAAGAACTAATTGATAGATTCTAGTTGAACTAACTAATTTTTTTCAATAACCACACTCTTTTAGGAGATTATTTCTCTAAATTACTCGAGTTCCTAACTTTAAATAAATATTTATCCAACAAAATTTCTATTTCCCTTGTTACGCATGAAGAAAAAAGGTGGTATTAGGATTCCTCCAATCTAGATTCCAAGCTTAAGTTTCCTAAGGATACATGAAATTTTTTTTATCCCATCTATTTAATTAGTTTTCTACGTGCGAACTTTGAACTTCATTTAGATGCTAATAAAGACTTCACCAATGTAACCCATTTTGAAATATATAAACCATAATGCCAAGTGAAACTCTCATTTTCCTCTTTAATATTTGTTGATTAATTTAATGAATTAATCTATTCAAGGAGTAAATTTGTTAAATATTTTAGAAAAGTTTTGTTTGAGCTAGGCCATACTTAAATAATATTAGCTTAAATTTACCGATATGTTGATAATTCAAAGAAGGCTTTCCTTGCACCTTAACTTATACTTCTCATTGTGTTAGTCCTTGAGAAAACCTTGCATGAAATAACAACTTCAATAAAAAATTAATTGGATTATTACTAATGTTTTAGAGAATAACGAATAAATTATATTTATTGGTATTGATACTGAACTAACAATTTTATAGATTGTTATTGTAGAAGTTCATGATCAACCATAGGAGCCAAGAATCGCCTACAAGAAAAACACCTATCACACAAAAGATATCAAGCTAATATTATATTTGAAACACAAAATACATCATATTACAACAATTACTAAAAGTAGAGACCTTAGTCCCTATCATTAACTAAGGTCAAGGCTTCACTGGGAATTTGAAATGAATAGGATTTTGTTAGGGAACTCCAATTTCTATTAGCTATAAAAATTTCCTACAAGCTCAAATAAAAATAATAACTATTTCCAATATAACTTGAAATATAATGCACACATAATCGTACAATTGGCAACAATTTAATTCTTCACTACCAACATATTCGAATAGAACATCATACTATGACTTGATTATATTTTAATATTTTTTAACCACATTTGACATCGATTTGTAATATAAAAAGTGTAGACAATTTTATTTTTTTATTAGATAAGGTGGGAAGATGATCCTGCACCCAAAGTTATAATATTAAAATAGAGAATTTCAAAAACAAATAAGTTACTGCACAAACACAATCCCAAAACTATCAAAATAATAAACCACAAAAAAATATGTACACTTCATACTATGGAGGCTCATAAGAGAATTCAACTCTTTCATGACCAATTTTATTCTTTAATTCTAGTTCTCTCAAGTAGTACCCTTACTGCTTCTTTTCACCTTCCGTATTTAGTTTGCTTTCTTTTTTATTTGTGCCTTTTTTGTTCCATCCGAGACTTATGCCTATTGTGATACTTAGTCAAATAGTTTGAGAAGTCATTGAAAAAATCCATTAAGAAAAAATGAGTCCCCAAATTGAGAAAATATATTGCCCAATAAATTTATTTTCTCTTTCAATCTACCTTGTTTTACCTCTATCCCATAAGTGTTTCATTATGGGCCTAAATACACTCAGAAATAGACAAAACCGACACTTAAAAGTCATTCCAAAACCTACTAAATGTAAAATCTATATTTCTATAAGGATGAAATTGGGTGCAAATACTAACTTACTCAAATATAAAAAAAAAATAAAAAATTTATTTAAAACACAAAATACATCACATTACAACAATTACTAAAATCAGAGACCTTAGTCCCTATCATTAACTAAGGTCAAGGATTCACTAGGAATTTGAGATTACTAAGATTTTCCTAGGGGACTCCAATTTCTATTAGCTATGAAAATTTCCTACGTGGTCAAAGAAAAAAAAAATTTCCAGTATAACTTGAAATAAAATACATACATAATCATACATTTGATAACAATTTAATTCTTCACTACCAACATAGTCCAAAAGAACCTCATACTATGACTTGATTATACTTTAATGTTTTTTAACCACATTTGACATTGATTTGTAATATAAAAAGTGTAGATAAAAATTGTTTTTGGTTAGGTAAGATGGGAAGAGGGTCCCACACCCAAAGTTATAATACTAAAATAGAGAAGTTCAATAATAAACAAGTTACTACATCAACATAGCCCCAAA
This sequence comes from Cryptomeria japonica, assembly GCF_030272615.1. NCBI lineage: Eukaryota > Viridiplantae > Streptophyta > Pinopsida > Cupressales > Cupressaceae > Cryptomeria > Cryptomeria japonica. The sequence continues at coordinate 90,753 of NW_026728868.1, forward strand.
ACTACTAAAATAACAAACCGCAAAAAACTATGTAGACTTCATGTTATGGAGACACATAAGAGGATTTGACTCTTTCATGACTAATTTTACTCTATAATTCTAGTTCTCTCAAGTAGTACCCTCCTTTCCTCTTTTCACATTCCATATTTGAATTGATTTCTTTTTTCTTTGTTGCATTTTTTTCCATCCTAGACTTATGCCTATTGTGATACTCATCCAAACAGGTCGAGAAGTCATAGAATAAATCAATTAGGTCCTTAATGATAGTAAGAAAATGGAAAAATGTGTCCCCAAATTGAGAATCTTTATTGCCAAATAAATTTATTTTCTCTTTCAGTCTACCTTGTTTTACCTCCATCTCATAGTCATTGTTATCCTCTCTTCACCATGCTTAGCACTCTTGTTTCTCTGTGAAGCTTAAATAAGTAGGTTGGGATCTAGCACTATGGAAGCCAAGTTGGTTTCCAAGGCCTCCTCCTCCACAATTATATGATAGTATGATTTTGACATGTCTTTAAGGGATAGGTCCAAAGTGATTTTGTAGGTATGTCAAAATCTTTCCCTTTTCTTTCCTCAACAGTGTACAATATCACTTTCAAAGAGTTAGTTCTCGTATATTTGGTTGTTTAGGTAGGTCGAATTCTTGCCCTTTAATAAGCCCCCAATTTTTAACTTTACATTTTGGTGAACCCGACTCCTTACACCATAAATTCATATTTTTATTTTCAAATCTGAGTGTATGCAATTTAAATTTCAAATTTTCATTTACAAGTTTGATTTTCTTGCAAATTTTAAACATTTAGAGGTTAATTTCATTAAAACCCTAATTTTTATTTTTAAAATTGAGCTTTTGATTTTCTTAATTTGGATTAATTATTTTAGATCTGAGAATTCGTTCAATTTCCAAATTCAAATTTTCATCTACAAGTAAAATTTCACAATTAATTTTTAAAATTAAGACCCTAATTTTTAAAACCTTAAAATTGAACTTGCAGGTTGTTTAAATCTTGAATTTACCTCTTTAAATTTGTTGTTAATCCGAATTCAAATTCAAAATTTCAATCTTGGATCAAATATCAAATTCAAATTCAAATTTTAAAATTAAGTGGTTACTTTTAAAAACCCTAATTTCTGAATTTAAATTAATTTTGTGCATTTTCCAAATTTTCAATATTCAAATATTAGATCTATTTTTAAATTTTAAATTTAGTGGTTCTTTCTATAAGACCCTAATTTTAAATTTAATTCTCTTTTGGAAAAATTCAAATTTAAATTTTTTAAAAAAAATTAAGAGGTTACTTAAAAGATCCCTAATTTTTAAAATTAAATTAATTGTTTCAATTATCAAAATTCAACATTTCAAATTTTAAAATTAAGAGGTTATTTAACAAAGCCCTAATTTTAAAATTAAATTTTTCTTGCGTAAATTCAAATCTTCTAGTGAGTAATTTTAAATTTAATTTAAGAGTTTATTTTCAGCACCCTAATTGTAAATTTAAATTTCGTAGGAGGTTGCATAATTGAATAATCATTTTTCCTGAAATTTTGAATTATTCAAATTTCCAAACTTTCAAGTTCCCATTTTCAAATTCTCATTTCATTTTTTTTTTTATATAAAATAAAAAATCAAATTTGAATCCCATTTATTTAAATAAATTGAGTGGTTTTATTTATAAAATCTTAACTTATTTTCAAATAATTTGCTTGAACTTAAATTTCAATATTAATCATGGTAATCAATGGACGTGATCTATTTTCTATTCCGCATATGATTACATTACTTTTTATGTACACATTTATTATAATCATGTGTTGGATAATGGTTTCTTTCACTTCATGTTACTTCTTTTTATTCATGGCACTTGGACATATTGCATTCTTGGGATTTCCAAGTTGATTACTTTTCATAAATTAGATCCCAAAGCTTTCATCTTTCATGTATGTTGTGCTATTGTGATGTTTTTCGGTAAATGAATTTCATACGTAGAGCACCTAAAAGCTTTTGTAGATCTTAATCCTAGAGATGACAATGAAAAACATAATACTTGCACCTCTCCTAGGGTATCTAATATGAATGAAAAAAGAGAAAATACTCCTATCAATGATCTCTATAATGGAGACCAATCATTGAAGAGAAACATGCACCCATCTTCTTCTTATACACATACCCTTGCGCAAGGGAGGCAAGGTCAAAATATTAGTCTTTCTATCTCTCTAGATCCTCCATATTCTCCTAGAGTCTATATTAGAAATCAAAACATTTGTAGAGAAGATGATGTCATTCATTTTAATCGTGATCTCTCTCCCCATATAACATTAAGAAAAAATGAGGCCTTAGATGATAAGGATCTTCCATCCCAATCTACCAAAGAGGATATGCATGATGAAATAAAGGAATATGCTCCTTTACAATATATTCCTTCTTCATCTACTAATCCTTTCATTCTTTCTAAACGTCCTTACACTAAAAACTTCAAATAAATTTATTATTATGTTCCCTGACCTTCTCAATTAAAATATTCTTATAGGAGTGGCTTTAACATAATATAAAAACAAGGTTTTAGAGGACAAGGACTTGGAAAATTTGAACAAGGAATTTGACTCCCTATACACCCTCCTACACAAATAACCATAGAAGGCCTAGGAAATGATAATAAATCTCCTATGGAAGAAAAACTTAGGATTCAATACTTCAAAAATCATCTTGCAAGTCATTAAGCTATTAGTGCTCGTAAAAGAGCTTCTTCTTCAAAACCTCCTTTTTGTTTATTTCATCAAACCCATGATCATCATCTCGGTGATTGTCCCAATTTTCAAAATTAAGTAAAAGAACCGATCGATAGTGGTAAAGTTAAAATAATGGATGACAATCATTCCTCTTCTCATAGCAACTCTTGTCCTCAATCTTAAAATAATAATACTACAACTATTAATGATTAAGAAAAAATAGCAACTAGAATATTTTGGAAATTGAAGTACGATAATAATGTTGTCTTTCCTTTTGTGAAGTTTAGCAATAAACATAATGAAGGAAATGGATATTTCCTTTTTTCATCATGGTGGTTCTCACTCTCTTGGAAAGTGTAAAGAATTTAAGGAATTTGTTCAAGAACAATACGATCGTGCTCGTATAAGTCTTTCTGCAGATCTTTCTCTCTTTCTAGGTGAAAATTTAGTGCCTTAGCACTCCTTTCCCCTCATGTTGCTCCTCACCCTATGAAACAAGTAGTAAACTTAATTGGGGGCTCTTTTTCATTAGCGGTGGTTCTTTTTCGATTCCAAATATCTTGGTGTAGAAACATGATTCTCTCCAATCTCTTATCTTTTCACTATTTATTTTCATGGAGTGCATTATTCATAAATTGATGTCCTTTCTTGCATGGAATTACCCTTCATGTGAATAAATATTTTTTCCTTGGCTTAGACATATTCCTTCCTTGAGGCATTACATCTTTCATGAATAATCTCTCCTTAGAGAGGATTTGTTATCCTTCTTTTATCTAGCTCTTTCTCTTTGAAGATATTAACTCTTATTTTATGCTGCATTATTCAAAATGTGATCCTCTTTCTTGTATAGGATCTTTCTCCATGCTAATGTATGTGCATCCCTTGTGAGGACCTAACCTTTGTTTAAAATGGCATGTTTCTCATGAATAATCTCTCTTTAGAATATGTGTAATTCTTCTCCTCGTCCTCTTGCTTGGGGGGAAAGGATGATTCTTCTCCCTCTCTCTTTCTATCATTATTCCCTTTAGGGGCTGCATTTTTCATGTGTTGATATCCTCTCTTCCAATGGTATGTCTCTTATGGATAATATCTCCTTAGGGGAATATGCGATATTTATTTCTCTCTCTCTCTCTCTCTTTGAATATTACCACTTCTCTTGAGATACATTTTATATAAAATAATGTCTTTTCCTGGATTGGATATTCATTAATATTAGTTTATTGTGCATTTCCTTATGCTTAATCTCTCCTTAGAAGATTGTGTAATTCTTCTCATTGTCCTTGCACTTGGGGGGCAATAAATTCTCATCTTTTCTTCTCTCTAAGGATCTACTTTACCATTGTTGAGTGGTATTTGTTTATGATTGGGTGTCATTCCTTGTGTGAAGCTATTGTTTTCTCAAGGATTCTCTCTTATACAAGAGGTGTAAGTCCTTGGCTGCAACCTCTTCTTCATTTGGCAATGCACATCTATCATAAAATTACCCCTCACATTGGGTCAAAAGTATGTCATCCTTCATTAAGAATCTCTTTTCACCTAGCAATAGGAGGAAGGTATGGATTATTGTTCCCCTTCCCTTATCTTGGTAGAAGATGTTATGTTTGTTCAAGATAACTCTTTTTGGAGGTAGATGTCTTTTGCAAAAAGATATCCTCTCCTCCAAGGAAACCCTTTACACGTTTAGCAAGATATCTCTTTTTCAACTATCTTATCCTTTCCTGAAGAGTATTCCCTCTCTAGCTTGGATTTATGACATTGTTGCCTGAAGGATATCTCCTTGGCTTTGAAGGTAAGGTATCCTTGTATCTAGTTTCCTTAAGACATTAACATAAAACTATGTTGATATCTTAAGGGGGGGCACCTGTATCATTCCCATTGTACCATATTGTCATATGCTCTTGCGAATCATTTTTGCATGTCTTAAATGGGGTGTCCATTCCTAGAACCAGAGTAAAAACTCTTAGAGAGAGATTCTTCACACTCAAAATGAGACACAACATTTGATATATGTCTTAGACGTGACTAACGTATCACTGAAAATAACAAAGTCTTAAATGGGATGGCCTTGAAACTAGACATGTATCTTCGCCATTTGGAATTTACAAATTTGCACACACAGAATCGCCCCATGGAATTTGCATTGACATTACATGTCTTAAATAGGTTGAAGCACACTCAAAGACAAAGACTCTTAAGCGAGGTTCTTTACACTTGAAACGAGATATCTCTTGCACACACACACGAGGATAGGTGGAACTAGCTAAAAACAGCTAGACTATTCTTTCCCTCCTCTCCCCATGGATCACCTAGATAAAAACATCTAGGGGTGAGTTGCCCATTCTTTCTCTCATCATTCTTCTCATGGATCACCCGGATAAACACATCTAGTGTGTATTCATGTTCTCTCTTCTTTCTCTGATGAACTCATAGCTTTGCTATTGATAATTCATGGATGATGATTGCTTTTCTCATTTATGTGATCGTTTATGTGAATGAGATGACATTTGTTGAGAATGATATTAGTTGTTGAGACATTTTGATATGGAGGTCTCTTTGGTTAGTTGACTTGAGTTCTTACTTTTGGTCTTTAGCTTTTGGGCCATGTGTGCTTTTGTGTCTTTTCCTTTGTTTTTATTTTGTCTTTATTTATCTTTTTACCTTTGTCTTGTGTTTTATGCCCTTGCATATGTTTCAGGTGAGTTAAGATCCTAAGATTCGGGCCTTTGTTCCTCGAAATTAGTGATATCTTATACTCCTTGTGCTTTTCATCTGTGCTCTTACTCTTCATCTCTTTCTTCTAATTTATCGTGAGTATTTGTGTAAGCTCATACTCTCGCTAAAGTGGGGGCTAAATGTAGCATCCTAAAATTGCACCCTTTGTAATTTTGATTGTATTCTAGACCCTCACCTTATCGGTCTCTTCCCATGCTTGATCGAGACCTTTTTATGCCTCCCCTATGCAATCAAACCTCATTTTTCACCTTGCACCTTGTATGGCCACCTTGATCCTACCCCAAAATAGGGCAGGACAAGGGCATGGTGCCCTGGGATCCCTTAAAGGGGGCCTATCTTGGCCCCTCTTCCTTGGACCTATCTATAATGTGAGCAGAAAATAAACATCTATGTCGGCCTATGCCAGAAAATTAAATATTTGACGATGGGTGTGTATATAAGGGGGTCTTTCCCTCTGAATTGGCATAAGAGAACATACGATCACATTTTAATATAAATAAATAAAATATTTAATTTGGTATAAATAAAATATCTTCCTCTTTTAGAAAAGTTTCAACTATTTTAATATAAAATTATATTTTGACTCTAATATAAAATGTTGATTGACAGTACTAAAGTATGAACAATATTTGATTCAATATTAGACTTGAAGATAAGCTAGATAAATATATAAACAATAAGAAATTTTGCGCATCCAAAATTTCTATAAAAAAAATATTATAGAGCTTGGCCCTTGCTTCATCTATGTATACAAAAAGAAAAAGAAAATGTCAATGCTCTGTTACTCAATTTACATCTCCAAGATAGGTTAAATACACGAGGTAAAGAAATTTCCTTTTTTTTCCAAATCGTTGGCGGCTCAAAACAATCAATATATTATTTCCTTTGAATTTGGTGATCCTTCCCATATAGTGTAACGATTCCACATTATCGAAAGAATGGCGAGAATAGTTTTCTTGAGTCTATAAGATTCTATATTTTGTATTGTCAATCTCTAATTTATAGATCGTTTTGTTCTTAAGATAAATTTAACATGTTCAAACACAAACCCAATGGGATTGAGATCTATACATAGTAAAATATAGGATTATTTAGTGTGGTCATGTTGATTAATCATTGGTATTAAATTAGTCTATGTAGCCAAATGTATTGTATATAGTAGTATCACAAATTATTCATCCTTGTTCCCAAAGATAAGAACTCATAACCTTCTATCAATTATGAATATAATTTAGATTTTTTGATATGACTACTTATTCAAATAATAATTTTATTTGACATTAGTTGCATCAATATAATAAGCCTATATTTGTGTTGAAAAATTAAGTTCCTTAGATTTTAGTTAAAGTATTTGGGATGTATCATGTATAGCATTCAATCTGCTACTAATAATATAGTTTGAAACATGAACTACTTATTTCATGGTGTTTATGTGAGACCTTGAGTCTCTAGTTCCTTTATCTTATTTATGGATGGAGAATATTATAGTACGAAATTTCAAATCTATATTCAATACTCCTAAAAAAAAATTAGTGTTCCATTCATTAGATTTAAAAAAATTGATCGATGATTTTCTTATTTATTTATTTCACCTCTCTATTGCAACTGGATTAATGTTATTCTACCCTCAAAAATGACCTTTCGAGTAGAGAGATATATTCCATTCATTATTTACTTAGTAGTGTACGTGTATTTATTTCTTGTGGCAGTATAATTATAGTGTAACCCATATATTCATTCATATCCTTCACCTTTTAGAGTATTTTTATTAGAATTTGCATGCTAGAACCCTTTGGATTTTGGGAGGAATTATGTTTTTAAAAACATTGGATGATGTAGATGCTTTTTCATTTCTCATCCATTTGATATTTAGTTCTCCATGGTGGAATCCTTTTAGGAAAATTTAGAGTCACATTCATGCTAGCACGTTCTAGATTATACTAGCAACTATTAATACCAACCTTCCTTGCTATTAGTCAGGCTAAACCTTCTAGTTAATAATATTTATAAAAGAGTTATATATAGGTTATTTTCCTCTTGAATATATATTTTTAATTTTTTAATTCAATAGCTACCTATGATGACTCTCTCCATCTCATTTCTTGCACATGTAACACTCACCTTCTCATCGATAGAATTAAAACTTCACTTTAGGATATCCATTATTAGAAGCAATAGATGGAAATCACACATAAGATGAATAATTGATCATGTTCACTTTACCCACAACAAATTTTTTTGGCCTACTACTTGTGTCATCTCTCACTTATCAATTCAATGCCAATCAAATATCACCTTATAGATGTTGTAACCTTTCCAACATCTATCCATTCTATTTTTCCCAATTGTTTATTCTTTAGAAATTTCTTTGAGTCTTCTAAGAACTTGCCCTTTCGATAAATTATAGGGATTGCAAAATGGACTAAAAAAAACGTCAACAACGTTGTTGTAAGGCAGCTACGCTAGCTAAATACTTACTTTCCACATAGAAAAAACATAAAGTGTCAACGCTCTGTTAGTCAAAACTTCTTGATCTACTATTTAGTCCATCTCTTATCTACTAGTTCAATCTCAATCAAAGCTCATCCTACAGATGCTATAACCTTTCTAACATCTAGATCCATTATCTTTTTCCTAATTCTTTATTCCTTAGAAAGTTCTTTGAATCTTCTATTACAATTACACAAATATTGTCAAATGATTATATAAATAAAATATCTTCCTCTTTTAGATAAATTTCTACCATTTTAATATAAAATTATATTTTGACTCTAATGTAAAATTTTGATTGACAGTACAAAAGTATAAACAATATTTGATACAATATCACACTTGAAGATAAGCCAAATAAATCTATGAACAAAAAGAAATTTTGCTCATCCAAAATTTATATAAAAAGAATATTATATTATAGAGCTTGGCCCTTGCTACATCTATGTAGAGCAAAAGAAAAAAAATAAAATGTCAACGCTATATCAGTCAATTTACATCTAGAGAGATAAGTAAAATACACAGTAGGTAAGAAATTTTCCTTTTTAGCCAATTCGCTGGCGGCTCAGAATAATCAATATATTATTTCCTTTGAATTTGCTGATTCTACGTTACCAAAAGAATGAGGAGAATCCGTCTACGGTAGCTTCGATAACTATATGTCGTAGGGCTTACGTAGTCACCCCAACTTAATATAAAGAGCACCAACTCTGCAAACATATAATATTATAATAATTAACGACTGCGTCAACATGAATTAGTCCCAACACAGAAACTATATTATAATTAATCAATTACGTCAACATGAATTAGTCCTCGCAGAGTAGTTAATTTTCCCGCTATATAATAGACATGTTATGGGATTGTAATACACAATTCGACTACACATTCATATCCCGAGCTTTTCTGTCTGATTCTTCTGTGTCTCTATTTATAATGGGTAACCGCATGATTTACTTCACGTTGGGACTTTTCCTATTGATATGTTGGTACAGTGATAATGTCATGGCAGCGGATTCCGATCCCTTGCAAGATTTCTGCGTCGCAGACAAGGAAAGCATGGGTGAGTACATAAGTTTTATTTGATTTGCTTATCAGGCGAGTTGCTCACAAATTAATTAAAATACAATGGTGTGATATGAGTTGTTGCTAACAAATTGATTAAAACAGTTAAGGTGAACGGGTTCGTTTGCAAAGATCCCAAGGATGTTTCGGCAGAGGACTTCTTCTTCGGGGGACTTGGGCAGGCAGGGAACACCGACAATGCAGTGGGCTCCAATGTAACGATGGCCAATGTTATGCAGATACCGGGCCTCAACACCTTCGGAATATCGTTGGTCCGTATCGATTACGCAGTGGGTGGAATAAATCCTCCTCACACGCACCCAAGAGCCACTGAAGTTCTTGTTTTACTGGAAGGCCAGCTTCTTGTGGGTTTCATTGACACCACCAACAAGTTTTTCAGCAAAACGTTGGAGAAGGGAGATGTGTTTGTGTTTCCAAAGGCACTTGTGCATTTCCAGCAGAATGTGGGGCATGAAAATGCGGTGGCCATAGCTGCATTGAGCAGCCAGCTTCCGGGAGCTCAGACAATCGCCAACTCTCTGTTTGCAGCGGATCCTCCTCTCCCAGATTCCGTATTGGCCAAGGCCTTCCGCATCACCCAAGAGCTTGCCGATTACATTCAGAAGAAATTTGCATAAGAATTTGCTTTTTTCTATTAAATAAAACAAACAAGCGGTCTGGTCTGGACAACGTGGGAAGACCGTCCTTCCCAATTCTTTTTCCTCACAGTTGAATAAAACTCTCTTTTTAGAGTTATTGCCGTCCTCTTGTGCTATTCATAGCATCCGTTTTTAACCCAGGCACTTCCCCTCCGTGAACATTGCTTGCAAATCTGCCATTGTTTCCTAACGATTTCCTTAGACGCTCTCTCATCCTCTCAACTTCCAAATTACAAAGCACTCTTATAATAGATGTCGATTTTATTATATTCTATTTGTTTAAATATTTTGATTTTATTTTATATATCCATGATTTTACTGCATCAATAAGTGAGACAACTTCCATAGCAAAGGGCATGCTCGTTTATGTGTTAATGAAAGATATTGTTTGCTCCTCATTTTCATTTTTTGTACTTAGAACTACATGTTTGAATACCTCATTTGATATATTTAGGTTGATAAACCTTCTATTTCTCTTTGCTAATAGAATTTATACTATCATATGACTCAATTATTGGACTCCAATATTCCTTTCTATTATTTTTTTGGTGAGAAACCTCCTATAAGCTCTTGTAGCTGAATCATCTCGGTTCTTCATTAAAAAATTAATGGTATGATTATGAGCCAATTAAATATTTTTTTGCATACTTTGTAATATATTTAATTAATTCATGTACTGACAGAACGAATTACCAATCAATATTTCCTCGCCATCACTGGAGTATATAGCAATTGTGTGGCTACACTCTACCATTATTTCTCAATGGTGAAAATTCTATATCCCCCTTTTTTTTTTATCTTCATAAACTCTTGATCCCTGCAAACTAAATGGCCATGGAACATTATACCTATATATCATTTAAGTATATATTTTTTGGTAAATTAACTAATTTATTCAAGCAATACATTATTTATATTAATTGTTCAAACTAATGATATAAAATGCAACAATTACTTGAAGATCATCTTTGCCCGTTTTTTATGTGTATGGTGTTCAAAATCTTCTCATAGTCATTGTTAAATTTAGTCTATACAAGTTGTTTCATACTTTAAGAGATGGATGTAAAGAAAAATTATAGAATTCTCACAATGTAAATTTTGATTTATCAATTTGCAATTTTATATTAATAAAACGGGTACATAAGATTGTGCATATTTGTTTAAGTTCTAATATCTTCTCGATGGTTCCATGGATGAATAATTACTTCAAGATTCATTAGTTGATCTACATTAAAATCAAATCAATATCATCCATATTTGGTTCTCCATACATCCATGTGAATCCATACACATGTATTTATGGTGTATGTTGGCACTCATATATATTATAGTTTAATCCAGCTATGGCCACTGCATTTTCATGCCTCACATTCTGTTGGAAAAGAACAAGTGCCTTTGGTAACACAAACACATCTCCAATATAGAAGGCAAGACTATCAAAGGAGAATAGGAAACTAAGAAAATGTTGAGCGTGATTAAGAGAAGACATGATAACAATGAATTATTATCATAGTCAAACATCGATTTGTTAATATGTGAAAGGTTGCGATTAAAGATAGATGAAGGAAATAATTCCAAAGAGAGGAGACTTGTCTCCTTAGACACCCTTTGTCCTCATAGATTAAAGAGGGTCTCTACTGGGGATATTACAGTGGTATCAGAGCATGATCTTTCCAGCCTGTGAAATAAATAACATTCTAAAGATTGACCATGAGACCTAACCGAAGGCCTCAACATCCAAAGAGAAAGATTACCTATCATCAACCTAGAAAAAGGCATCGTAACCTCAAGTCTATATTGAGGAAAAGAAACTACTTGTACATAAATCGTATAGAACTATTAGCAAATCAAGAATTCCTACATCGCTTTCGTGATTTTACACATGGCAACAACATCTTCACAACAAGTCAATAGTAGAAAGAAGCCTTCTTGCAGAGAGAATTCTTGTCGTATACACCGATCTAGAAGCATCACACTCTTCCATCAAATGAGAATATTTCTATGAAGATAATATTCAAAATAGTATCATATATTCAATTTTAAAAAGGAAAAACAAAAGTAGCTTGCACATGAAGGAACGATACCTTATATAGGTCAACATTATTCAAATTGAATAGTTGACATCAATATAAGGATGCATAGATCATTAATTGAAGTACATGAGAGTTAATACTGCACATGAGTAAAAGTTAGAATGATCAAGATGATTCAAGAAAAGGGTTCATCATAGAACATTTAGAGCCTTAAAGGGCTTACCTTAAAGAGGTTAGCAATGTGGTTACAACAACCAAGTAAGAGGGAAGCGAGAATGGAGGTTAGGCTAAGGGCCGCCAAGTAAATACTTGGTGTAGGAATGACTCAATAAAAAACCCATGCCTTCCCAAAGAGTATATGGGGAAGTAATAATGTGGATAGCAAACATGAGCTGCCAAGTAGAGCAAGAGGGTTGTCGAGAACAACCACTCTTATGCTTAGTGTAGAAATGGATAAAAATATGCTTCCCATTTCTTCCCAAGAAGGAGATGAGAATGGCATAAAGGTTGACCTGAGCCACCAAGTAGAGAAAGTAAGTCTCTTAGGTTTGGTGTAGAAATGGCTCCAAGCCTCCAGGAAAGTTCCCATTCCTTCTAAACATAGAGAAATGTAGAGGAATTATGGCACAAAGAAGGCAGTTCCTCTTGGGCATAAAGAAATGTAGAGGAATTATGGCGCAAAGAAGTCAGTTCCTCTCAAGATTAGGTACACTAGCTCAAGGAAGATAGCCCCCCTGAAGTGGACATAATGGCTCAAGGAAGCCATTCCTTCTCGATTTGGGAAGTGGCTCAAAGAAAGCTAACCCCCCCCCCCCCCCCCCCACAAAAAAAAGTTGGATAGAGATTGCTCAGGGAAGCCAACCTCCCTCAAGTAGATAGAATGGCTCAAGGAAGCTAGTCCTTCTCAAGTTGGGCCATGGCTCAAAGAAGCAAGTCCCTACCAAGTTGGAAAAAGATGGCTCAAGGGAGTCAGTCTCTCTCAAGTTGGACAAAAATTGGTTAAGGAAGCCAATCCATCTTAAGTTTCGGTAAAGGACTCAAGGAAGCCAATCCCTCCAAGTTGCAATAGATTCACTAGAAACTAAGTAGTAAATTTTGTAACATTTGTCATTACTTTAATTTATATGATTATATGTTTGGTACTACTAATCTATGCGCAGGTTCATCCAAGAAGGAGGACAAGGAGAAATTGCTCGAGGACAAGCAAAATCAAAAGGGGCAGATTGTGATATCCCCATATTGACCAATTTTGTGAAGTCTCTAAGAGACAAAATCACAGTTTTATTGTTTAAAATTTATCACTGAGGAAGTCCTCAATTAGAGAATATGAATCGATGATGGATAAAGTAAGTAGAAATAAATATACTTTTCATACGTTGAAATGAATAAGTGAAGACTACTGCATACAACTAGAATATGAGATACCATCCTATTGATGGTGTTTTGATGCATTATCGAACACAGAATAAAATACCAATGGCACTCTATGCTCTCTTGATAAAAAAGACTCTTAGATGTTGAATATCTGTGAAGGATCACATGAGATGACTCCAAGGTTCTTTTATGTCAAGTCTTGACTTGTCGAATAGCTTCAATGGTATTGATGTAATTTGTTGTACCTGCGAGGGGACTTATATGTTGAATACCTGAATGCTTGAATGATGCTAGAATGTAGGATTTCACTTGACTTGATTAAAAAAAAGAAGAAAAAGGATAGGGCGTAGAAAGTTATTCTAACTCTAAGAATGTAGGAGCAATGGGTGATCTTTGATGAAACTCTAACTAAGTTTTGCTTTGACATGCTATGAACATCTCCACAAGGCTAGTGTGATCTTCTAAGGATATCTTTGTGATTTTTAAATCATCTCTACAAGCATAGAAACCATCAAGTTGATGCATATCAATGAAGAAGCGATAATTGAAGTTAAGCTTTAGTTGAATGATTCGTGTCGACTACACAGTATGGATATACGAATTTCACCATTGATCACACAAAGTCTTTCATTCATTTAATTATCAATATCTAAAATGAAGATCCAACAAGAAACCATGCAATTATAGAAGAAACAACACTTTCCACCATAACTTCAATGGAAAGGAAGTTTATTTACAACTTTGGCAACAATTTCTGCTTTCTCTTCCTATTCTACTCTAGTTGCTAACTTCTCTTGAACTACTAGCTATTGACTATTCCCCTTACAAATGAAGAAGTGAGGCCTTTTATAGTGATCTCATTACAATTCAGTGGATCAGATTGATTTGAGATCAATGGCCAAGATTAAAAGATAGAAACCCTAATTAGGGTTTGTTGAACCCATTACAAAATATTTAATTCTTGACCTATGATATGTTTACATTTTAATAGACACATGTCCTTAGAAAATTCAATGAATATATGATGGCTGTAGGTACATCAAACTTTGTGCCTTTGTAGTAGTTATCTCCTTTTGATGAATGAGGTTAAACGCATTGAATCTAGATGCCTTATCCTGAAATGATATGATTGGATGTAATGATGACTAGGCACCACCTCAGCTTTATTGATTGTAACTCATCACAAGTGTGCAATTGAATGTGACATATCTCTTGATACTCAACATTTGCAAGTGCTTGATGTGACGATGACTCCACTCATGTTGATCTTCTAACTTTGATTAAATCTTCTGAAACGATCGCATGTCTTGATTGCTTGCATTCGCAAACTTTCATCTAACTACACTGACAAAGATTCTTGGATTTCTGAAAGAAATTCAAGATTGTAAAAATTCTTCATGAGTGCGTGTCGCTGACCCTCATCTTCCTTCTTGATGAGAGCCTACCATTTCTTTGCACGAACTGAGTTCTTGCCTTGCATGAGCTTGTGACTTGATGATTCCAACAATTGCTTTGTAGAGGCTTGAAGCGTGATGTCCTCCTTCATGTGAATTTTTTGCGATCCCGTCGTCACACACCTATGAGATTTGTTCAAGTTAGTGTCATGATATGAGATTTACTTGGAAATAAATAATCATTTACTTAAGATAAATCAAGAAACCTCGTAAAGAAAATCAAACCAGTCATAACATGAGGCCTGATTTCTCACAAAATTGATCAAAGATGTAATTTGCTAAATAAGATGAGTTCGACATGGTTGAGGAGTTCTAATTCATCACTCCCCAATGAGGTTGTCATATGTGCAATCGCAATGGCGACTTGCTGCTGTAACTTCAACATGATCATTTTCTTCCTAGGATAAAACCTAGTTAATCACTTCTAAAATATTATCCCTTTTACTTACATCACTCCCTGCAAATGACCCAAGCAGGTTTTCAAAGTGTCAAACTACAACCCTCTCTATTTTATCTCCAGCCGAACACCGCAGATCATTTTCATCCTTGATCACCTCATTCCTGTTGAGCAACCTCTTTGCCTTAATCGACAAGTGAAAAAACTTTGTATTTAAGTCTTTTTCCGAAATCCACATCTCCCTAGACTTGTCATGCTAGAAAATATCCTCCCTAATCAATACCTCCAATAGACACTGCATTAGCTCCTTTCCTTTTCCAAATTCAGCATTAGTCATTCCTATCCAAATCACCTTCTCATTAAGAGACACAATCTCCTCCTCTAGCCTCAAAAAAAATATTCCTAAAGGATTGTATGTTCCACTGCTTAATTTTATCCTTAAGGAAATGTAATTGTTTCACAAACTAGAAACTAGGCATATCTTCAAATATATTACTCTCTTCCCACAACTTGTTTAGATAAGACAAGAATTGCCCGTCCTACCACCACATGCTTTGAAAATAAAAATTCCCAGAGAATCGAGTCTTTCCAATTTCTAGTTCCAACTAGATAGGGAAGTGATCGGAAATAAAAATCAGCAAAATGCTCAACACCAAGGAGAAATGACCTTCCATCCTTCATGGTCCCACCAAGAACCAATCTAATCTTTTGAAAATATTGGTAAAATTTAGTCTCCTATTCATCCTTGTAAATTTGCCATTTTTTGGAATTACATCAACCACCTAATTGTCTGCTTAAAAAACTTTTAAAATATTCCATAATTCTCTTAGAACTTCTTAAATTGCATTGAAGTCTCCTACCACCACAAACCAATCCTTGCCAATGATACTGATGCGTTCTGATAGTTCCTTCCAAACTCTCATCTTGTCCTTTGTTTTAACAGACCCATAAACATTAATCAAAGGGAACTCTGAATCATAAGAAGGGAGTTCACTCTAAATATCATCCAATATTCTGACATTTCTCCAGGAAAAATATTGACCACATGGGGGTTCCATAAGAACCCCAGGCCTCCTGCAGAACCCCTAGCTTCTTGGAAAAAACCTTCCCATCTAGAACAATAATGTAGCAAACTAAGCACCTTATCCAAACTCAGCTTGGTTTCTTGGAATAGAATTATTTTATTAGAGACTTTCTCTAATGAATGCCTAACCAAGCGTTTCTTGTCAAGAGCCGAGAGGCACCTGGAATTCCAGGTAAGGATCCTCATGTTCCTCCAAGGGAGGACTTACCTCCCTTGGATCTTCTAAAAAATTTGACTACATTGATGATCCCTTTCTCCTTTGCCCTATCTTCATGCTTTTTCTTGTTTCTCCTCGTCCCTCTACTTCCTTTGGATCTCCCCAACAGAGCATTAGCCGATTGGCTAATGCTTCTCAGGTCAATAATATCCAATTCATCTTCATTATCAAACTCCTCTTTCGACCTCATGTCGTAATCGACCTTCACGTCTGACAAGCCCATCCAAGCATCCTGAGCATTGTTAGAAGCCTTGCTTCGGTCTATGTCCATGATTATGGGAGAGAAACCAACCTTTTTTGAATTGTCTCTTCCACCCTCCCCATCATTGTCTCCATCTGTTTCTTTGATGACCAAAGCCCCTAAAGGGCCTATTGTCTCCTTCCTCGAAGATGAAAATACCTTCTTAACCGACTGCTATCTCTTGGGCTGCATAACCATCTCATAGCGGGCCTAACAAAGATTCTACATTCCTTTGTCATATGATTCCTACCACCACATCGACCACAAAATTGTTTAATGTCTTCTACTTCAATCTAATGCATCCATATACTTCAAACCGATTTCAAACAAATCTTGGAGGAACCTTTTTAACTACAATGATTCTGATTCCAGCATACAAATAGGAGTCATTTTTTGCTATCCCCTCATCAGTTTATAGTAAGGTTCCCAAGGTTCTAGTAATTCTCTCCAAACTACTCTCCCCGATATTCTATTGCAAGTTTATAAACACGAATCCAAATAGGACTATCATACGGAGCCAATGGAACTGGGTCAAAATGGGGAAACCACAGTTTCATGTATAAGGGATGGTTATCCACAAACCAGTTGCCATGGAGAAGAATCTTCTCTTTCTCCTCTACCTCTGCAAAAATAAAAATGAAGAATCTGCTTAGATTGAATTTAACAACCACCTTGGCCTTCTAATTCTCCTCAATCCAAGATTTAATTAATCTTCT
Organism: Cryptomeria japonica; assembly: GCF_030272615.1. NCBI lineage: Eukaryota > Viridiplantae > Streptophyta > Pinopsida > Cupressales > Cupressaceae > Cryptomeria > Cryptomeria japonica. Next base: position 107,943 of record NW_026728868.1, read on the forward strand.
CTCATATTTCGGCTTGACAATCTTGCAAATGATCGCCACTTCCTCCCAAAGGTTGATATCTTCTTCTATTTCATCTGATAGGTCAATCTTCACCTGTTCCACTTCCACCTCTTTTTGGGCTTCTGATTTTAACCCATGGAGGTTAAAGTAAGGGCTGCCAAGTAAATACTTGGTGTAGGAATGACTCAATAAAACCCCATGCCTTCCCAAAGAGTATATAGGGAAGTAAGAATGTGGATAGAAAACATGAGCTGCCCAGTAGAGTAAGAGGGTTGTAGAGAACAACTACTCTTAGGCTTAGTGTAGAAATGGCCAAAAAAATGTTTCCCATTTCTTCCCAAGAAGGAGATGAGAATGGCATAAAGGCTGACCCAAGTTGCGAAGCAGAGAAAGTAAGTCTCTTAGGTTTGGTGTAGAAATGGCTCCATGCCTCTAGGAACCCATTCCTTCTAAACATAAAGAAATGTAGAGGAATTATGACACAAAGAAGATAGTTCCTCTTAGGCATATAGAAATGTATAGGAATTATGGCACAAAGAAGTTAGTTCCTCTCAAGATTAGGTACACTATCTCAAAGAAACTAGCCCCCCTCAAGTGGACATAATGGCTCAAGGAAGCCAGTCCCTCTCAATTTGGGAAATGGCTCAAAGAAAGCTAGCCCCCCCCCCAAGTTGGATAGAGATTTCTCAAGGAAGCCAGTCTCCCTCAAGTGGATAGAATGGCTCAAGGAAGCTAGTCCCTCTCAAGTTGGGCCATGGCTCAAAGAAGCTAGTCCCTACCAAGTTGGACAAGGATGGCTCAAGGAAGCCAGTCACTCTCAAGTTGGACATAAATGGCTCAAGGAAGCCAGTCCATCTCAAGTTTAGGTAAAGGACTCAAGGAAGCCAATCCCTCCAAGTTGCAATAGATTCAATAGAAACTAAGTAGTAACTTTTCTAACATTTGTCATTACTTTAATTTATATGATTATATGTTTGGTACTAATAATCTATGCGCAAGTTCATCCAAGAAGGAGGATGAGGAGAAATTTCTAGAGGACAAGCAAAATCAAGAGGGGGAGATTGTGATATCCTTGTATTGACCGATTTTGTGAAGTCTCTAAGAGACAAAATCACAATCTTGTTGTCTAAAATTTATCACCGAGGAAGTCCTCAATTAGAGAATATGAATCAATGATCTTTGATGAAACTCTAACTAAGTCTTGCTTTGACATGCTATAAATATGTCCACAAGGCTAGTGTGATCTTCTAAGGATGGCTTTGTGATTTTTGAATCATCACTACAAGCATAGACACCATCAAGTTGATGCATATCAATGAAGAAGTGATAATTGAAGTTAAGCTTTAGTTGAATGATTCCAATTGACTACACAAGGCACTTTACCATAGGAAAGTGTTAGTAGTATGGATATACAAATATCACCTTTGATCAATGAAGTCACCGTACAAGAGGATGAATTCCCTATCCTTAAATGAGATCCGTATGCTCGTTGAATTTCGATTGAGGAAAAAAGAATTTGTTGATGAAAATCAGAATCGCTGCCTATGAACTTATCAAATACGCTGTTCAAATGCAATTCGTCAAACTCAAGCTTGAGGGTTTGCCGATATTACTTTGCCAATGCCGCTGATGTCTAAGTTGCTGTGTTCAAGGGTAAATTCACCAATGTCAAAATCAGAGTCGTAATTCCATGATTCTATTAATGGATGCAAATCGCAGGTCAGAGATTTGGAATCGCTTCTCAAGATGCAATCGCTGTGGATGAATACATTTATTGCAGTCAATTTAATCGCAATGTTCACTGGTATTGAAGGTAGCTTGTAGTCGCAGTATGACAAACACTCGTTGATGATTCAACTTGCAATTTGGGCGATATGTGGCTTGAAACATTGCATTATAGTATACCAATATTAGTATAATGCAAATTAGTTCATTGGCCGCCCATGTTACAATCACTTAATATCCATTCTTAGTCCCTACCTTATAAGGCAGAGACTAATGTTTTCATTACAAGCGTTTGATATTAAATTGCTGCTTGAAAATTTCATCAACCCATTTAAGCTATAGTTCTATGTTATTATTTTATTAAAGCTATTTTTTAATTAATTTTTGCTATTTTCTAATTGGCAGCTGATAATTTCCTGGGGTTTAAATTATTTTTTATGGAAAATAGAATCGTTCACCAATGAAAAGGAAAAATTGAGTTTTTTAAAATGTTATTTTTCTGCAGGTACGACGACATTTAGAAGTTCCTTGAAGTAACAGCTGGCATTCGTTAAACACATTAAATGCAGTTGTAATTATATGCCATGTTATTATTGTTCCTACTTTTTTCAAACTCCCGCATTCTGCTCTCTGGCTTTGATTAATGGCGGTTATGCTGTAGGAGACTAAAATATTGTTCAATCGAAGGCAATAAGGCTTGAACTCTGTGTGCTAAATTTTGATAGCTCGGTGGTTTCAAGTTCAAGTTTCGAGAGTTTGATGGGCACAGAGTGGATCTGTTCTCATTCAATTTATTAATTCCAGGTTAGCTTAGTTCCCATTATTTTTTGTCTATAATTCTTGGTTCTGGTGAGGCTTAAAATGGTAGCTGAGAGAATATGTAACCATCTGCCTCCTTTTCATGGCTAAGTGAGTTGATTTTTTAGATGCTTTCTGTTTGTATAATATCTTAGAATTTTTATGCGAATAGTTAAAGGAACTATTTCAATCATACCTTCTAGATGCTTTGCATATTAGTCAAATTTGTTCAAAATATCTGTAAAAGATTATGTGCTACGAGCTGCTTCAAACAGGTGTGAATGTATCACAAAATCACTAGACCACAACCTTCAGATAACTTTGGCCATAGAAAGGCAACCAATCTATAAATTTTCACATTACAGTTTCTGTCATTATCTAATTTTTAGTTAAAACCTACCCTCTTGAGTTTTGCAAAGATATGAACTCTAAACATAAAATTGTATATATGCTAAATGCATTTTGTGTGTCATTATTTAGAGTCTCCTAACTTCATTGCGAGCCCGATGCATTTTGTGTATTATAAGCATGGAAGATTCAAATACATGGAAGCAAATATGTTTTTGGCTTTGATTTTTTTGTGATTTTTGTTTGATAATCATTTTTCAAGTTTTCAAGAGGTTAAAAACAGTTAAAATACTGTCGAGAAAATCATTTATTTATATTTAGCTTGATTTCTTATGCCTAATTTGTACAAAGTAAGTTTTTATTGGCATAATTTTTTGTCAGGTGTAATTTCGCCCTAAAAATGCTCGTTTAACTTGGGCTTAGTCTGAGTTAAATGGTGTTTTGTTGGTAGGTATAGATTTTGCCCTAAATTTATTTGGAGCCAGAAAAAAAGCCTAAGTTTTATCGCAAGATTTTTAGTTTTCACAAGTCAACGCATGTTTTTTTTAATAATTATTTGGTAAGGCACAATGAAATATTGTGGAGTTTTTTTCTCATTTTTTCATAATGGGAGAAATAATAGTTTAATTGCTCCATATGCATAATTAACATAAGAGGTTACTTTGTAAAATTCTCCTCTTAGTCACAAATTCAGGAGTTGCAAAGGATTCATTAGCCTCTGGAAGCACGTTCCGATGAAATACAATGTAAATTTGGTGATGTTATGGCTCAACAATCATCTTGTATTCAAAATCTTCTCACACTTGTTATAATATCCTTTTAATTCATAGTTCTATCTTTTTAATTATTTAAAAGAAAGGCTGAAAACTATATGTTATGTTAGTTGCTTCATCTTTGCCTAAAGATTAGTATGCAATTTAGCATTTTATAGAATTTTGTATTGTGTTTTTGTTAGGGAATCAGTGATTAAGAAGATCGACTTTCAAATGATTAAGAAGATTGACTTTCAAATGTATTGTTGGTTGCTTACATTGGGCCAGTGATCTGTAGATTTCTTTTTGTTGGTGAAATATTTGCTACGTGAGATTATCAAAGTAAAACTTTAACTTGAAGCACAGTTGGTACCACACAGAAAGTATAGGTATAGGTTTCTTAATGACTACAACTGACATTCATAAAACACTGAGGTGGTATTAATATTTATGAAATTCGTAAAAAAATATAATGTACGTGTTTTGTTATTGCTTCTACATTCTTCTTACATTCGCTTAAAGATTTGATGAAGGTTTTCAAGTATACCCCTTGATTTTTCTTCCAGCTGCTTGCTATTATGTCCGAGGTCCTATGATGCTGGAGGAGACCTGAAATATTGTTGAGTCAAAGGAAATAAGGTGCTTTAGTGTCGGTAAAAGCCTAAGTTTTATTGCAAGATTTTTAGTTTTCACAAGTCAACACATGTTTTTTTTAATAACTATTTTGTAAGGGACAATGAAATATTGTGGAGTTTTTTTCTCATTTTTTCATAATGGGAGAAATAATAGTTTAATTGCTCCATATGCATAATTAACATAAGAGGTTACTCTGTAAAATTCTCCTTTTAGTCACAAATTCAGGAGTTGCAAAGGATTCATTAGCCTTGGGAAGCACGTTTCGATGAAATACAATGTAAATTTGGTGATGTTATGGCTCAACAATCATCTTGTCTTCAACATCTTCTCACACTTCTTATAATATCCTTTTAATTCATAGTTCTATCTTTTTAATTATTTAAAAGAAAGGCTGAAAACTATATGTTATGTTAGTTGCTTCATCTTCGCCTAAAGATTAGTATGCAATTTAGCATTTTACAGAATTTTGTATTGTGTTTTTGTTAGGGAATCAGTGATTAAGAAGATCGACTTTCAAATGATTAAGAAGATTGACTTTCAAATGTATTGTTGGTTGCTTACATTGGGCTAGTGATCTGTAGATTTTTTTTTGTTGGTGAAATATTTGCTACGTGAGATTATCAAAGTAAAACTTTAACTTGAAGCACAGTTGGTACCACACAGAAAGTATAGGTATAGGTTTCTTAATGACTACAACTGACATTCATAAAACACTGAGGCGGTATTAATATTTATGAAATTCGTAAAAAAATATAATGTACGTGTTTTGTTATTGCTTCTACATTCTTCTTACATTCGCTTAAAGATTTGATGAAGGTTTTCAAGTATACCCCTTGATTTTTCTTCTAGTTGCTTGCTATTATGTCCAAGGTCCTATGATGTTGGAGGAGACCTGAAATATTGTTGAGTCAAAGGCAATACGGTGCTTTAGTGTCGGTAAAAGCATAAGTTTTTAATAGACAAGTGAAAAATATCAGATGATTGGATTTTCCGTTTGTATGTTGAAACCCTAATACTCTACCCTATTTTGTGGCTTGCATTCATTATGAACAATTCTTATATTACTTTCAAGATATATTAGCAAAGTTTAAGAAATCATGAGTCTAGCCTATCTGTTAATTAAAAAATTAACATTTTTCTTTTGGGTTTCCATTGTCTCTTTGATTGTTAAGAAGAGTCTCATCTATTATGTTTAATGATATCCTTTGTGTTGTCAAAACAACCACAAAATTATTTCATATATAGATTGTCATAAACTTTCTATATGTTGTTCTAGTTTTGAATATTTCAGAAGTTCTTAATAGACTTTGTTATTATGTTTTTGAAAATTCATCATTTTTTTCTTATTTTTTCCTTGTTTTTCAAGTGATAAAAAGTTACATGACAAAGAAAGAGAATCCATGTTCTAAGTAATTCTAAAGCTAGAGTTGCATTGTGTTGCAGATGTATCTTGTTAAATTCAATATACCTTTATACACCTGCAAAACCTTAGTAATAATGTTATTTTTTTCTCAGATATATTGCTGAGTTTTTTATTCAATTTACAAAAAAATACCCCACCACACCACTTCTTGCTCTCCCACCTTCTTGAATTTCTTTATTTTTCTATAGGTCTATATCCTCGAGTATTGCAAAATAAAAGCTAAACCAACAATGAAATAATACAAAGTGATAAATGTGGATTAAAATTAAAAAATGTTCTTTAGTCTCTTTTACCAGTTCACTCGAAACCATAATATCCCGATCTAGTTCATTCCCGATCTAGTTTGCAATCCAATCCATTGTGGGTGTGAGCATGGCACATGATTTTGGGTCTAGATTAATGAAATTAAATGCATGTTTAGTATCTAAGCTATTAACTATGATTCTTGGATTCTCTGTTTTCAATTGTATCTCTTTTAGTATTTTATCACATTTTTCTTAAAAATATTGATTTTGGTTTTTTCTTGCTAAAACTTTTTTTATTATTTTGAAAAATCTTTAAAATAAGTTGTCCCCTATTATCCATTATATTTCAAAATGTTCTTCAATTTGAAAAAACAACAATTATTAATCAGTTTCTTTTAGTTATATTGTATGAGTTATTGTTAATTAATAGTCCTAATAATAAATTCAAATCTAATGGTTATTGTATCTTTCCATAATAATTTGGAACCAAACAAGCTTAGATTTTACCCATTTACAATGCAATAAAAAAATTCACCAATAATGTTTGTGATATCAAGCTCTCTATTATTCTTAACCATGCAATTGTTCAAATTGTTGAAAGAAACTATGATAATAGTCTCTACATTCTAATACAACTTTATATCCCAGTTTTTAGTGTGCAATAACCTTTTTTTTTTTTAATTGTTTAGGAGATTTGTTTTCTTTAGTAATCCTTGTTACTTTTGTAGGTTTTGCGATCTACGAGATAAAAAACCTTAGAGCTCGATGTTGCAACTATTGAAGAGCTTGAAATTATATTCTCATACTTATAGTGCTTGAAATAATCTTTAGTTTTTGTAAACAAAATTTTTGTAGAAATCTTTAGATTTTTTAAACATTAAATTTGTCCATCTAAAGTTTTGTTCTAAATATCAAAAATATTTGACATAGCAATTTTGATATCTTTATTTTATGATTGTTGTTGAAAAGCATATCCTTGTAATTGTCTTAAGAATAAAAATACGTTACAAAGTAGACAATTAAATGTAAATTGCCATAGTTATGTCTAAATTTGAAATGTTTATAGCTTTGACCATTTAAATTTATCTGTGTATTAAAATTCATATACATTGTGAAATGCCTCGAGTCTCAAAATTTTTGATAGTCATAATATTGTTATCAAGTAAATTTTCTACAAAATCAAAATCTTTCCAATATTCTATTTTCTACTAATTTTTGCAATTGGTGGGGACTCTAGCTGTATCACAGCTCTTGTTTAAAATTGAGTTGCCACCTTTGATTAAATAACTCATCACAAATCATCGATTTCACTTCAGCCAAATTAATACTTTACTGCTTTGAACCATTTAATGTTGGTCAATTGAGAAAAGAAGGATCGAATTTTCCTTACTCATCGTGAAATTGAATATTGAAATCGTTGAGCGACTTGCATCGTTCGAAGCAGTCATGTGCACTCGAAAAGTGCGATGCTTTCAAGAAGCAATGCTTAAAAGTAGTAATGATATTAATGAGCACTTCTTAAAAGGTAGTAGCGACATTGAAGGGTACCCCTTGAAAGTAGTAACGCTACTGAGAGGCACTACTTAAAAGCAGTAGTGACACCAAGAAGCACCGCTTAAAAAGGCACTGCTTGAAAAGAAGTAGTGACATCAAGAGGCATTTCTTGAAAAGAAGCAGTGACACAAAGAGGCACTACTTGAAAATTAATAATGCTACCGATGCTTATTTTCCATGCCTTAGCCAAATTTTAACGATTTTCATTTTTTGTGTTTTTCAATTTTTCATTTTTTTTTCAATTTTGTTTTATTTTTTATTTTTTTGAATTTTAAAATGATCTTTACTCTATGCTGAAGTAGCATTATTAATACCTTAGAAAAACATTTTGCTTTCACACACACTAGTTAAAAAAAAAACATTTTCAACATCCTTATTGCTTTGTGGGGCCAACAAAGAGAGTTTTTTTTGAAACTTTTGAATTCTCCCTACTTTAAGTCAAAATTGGGGCCAAAGTAATGCCACGAAAAAAATCAAAATGCCTTGAAACCTTGCAAAATTTATATGTTGAAAGCTTGGGGTGGGTCCCAACAAAGAGATTTCTTTAAAAAAAGCTTTTAATTCCCAATTTAAAGTTTAAAGTGGGGCCCAAGTAGGTGTGACATGGTAGTGGGATGTAAAGGCAAAGGTAATGAGTGAAGTGGATGGAAAAGGGGGGGATACAATGAATAAAGGGGAGTTACAAGAGACAAGGGAAAGGTAAGGGTGACGATAGGTGGTAAGGGGTTTAGGAAATAGGAGTATAGGGGCTATGGGTTATAAAGAGTTAATAAGAGGTTGGGTGTAGGGTGTAGGGGGTAAGATAGGGGTAGGGTAGGGGTAGATGATAGGTTAGGATGGACAGGATAAAGAAAGGGGTAGGATGGAAGTTAGGGGATAGGTTAGCTTAAGGAAATAAGAGGCTAGTGAGGGTGTAGGAAATGGTAGTAAATAAGGAAATAAAGGGAGGTTTTAGAATATAAAGTATGATCTAGGGTATAGGAAATGCAAGTTGGGAGGTGGTGAGGAGATATAGGTAGTGGATAGGTAAGTTTAAGATAAGTAGGAAGTGAGGGTTTTGGAAGGTAGGGTAAATAGAGGATAAGAATGGTGTTAAAGGGGAGTGGGAGTTAATTAGGATGGAGGTTAGGATAGGTAATCTTAGGGGAGTTATGAGAGGTATGCTGAGATGGGGGGAGGGGTGAAAGAGATGGATGAGAATCAATCAGGATTGGGCGCCCACTAGTAATGCTGGGAGAGGCTTCATCCTAGAGAGACTTGTCCTGATTACATCTTAACCACCTGAGATCTATCTACTTTATCAATCCTAAAGGGAATAAAACATGTTTTGGAAAATGCCTTTAGTCAAAGACAGATCTGCATTACACAACAAAGGGATGAAATTACCTAGTGCATATCCAAAAAAGGTGAATACTTATCCAGGACTAGAAATTTTATCCAAAATGTAGTTCAATCTAATCCTACATGACTTGTGGTGTTGTGTTAGCACTCGGTAATATTTCCTAAAGACAAATATTTTATTTGGATGATGCTCGACATGTGTATTTTGATGACCCAAGATTAATGACAATTGGTATTAATGAAAAAAGTTGATGTATGTTGTGTTAAGATGAATGGAAGCCCTTAGTTTCCCATTTACTACAAAGTGTTGGGACTAGCTTCAACTCTTTTTGGGTTGGGTGGGTCCTCATCAAGATGATATTTTTGAGTTCATGACAAGTTGGCCAAAATAACAACAAAAATCACTATGGTCAGATTCGTGGATTGTTGTTTCTTAAATACTAGAGTGGAAGCAAAAGAATAATAGGATCTTTAATAAGATCCACATCCAAGTAGAGGAAGTAATAAGGAAGATAAACACTTAGATCTACAAAGTAGTGATTACTAAATGTTGCTTAAAGACTTACACGCAATTTTCTAGATGAAATGAGGAGCTGCAGAAGGGATGGCAGAAATTAAGAAAACCCAAAGGTAAGCTCAGAGACGAAAGGTAGATTAGGAGAGAGGCAAATTAGACAACCCCTGAGGAGGGAAGATTGAAGTTAAACTTTTATAGTATAGTAAATGGTAACCTATGGTCAACGGTTACAAGCTATATCATAAAAAAATGTCAAGGGCAATGTGTGTGGGCTCTCTCAAGCAAGCTTGGTACTACAACCAACAATATGGTTGAGATGGAGGCACTTGCATTAGGCATATGGTTATGTAAAGAATTTTTTTTGAAACATCAATGTAGAGGTTGACTCATTGCTATGTATTGAAGAAATTACAAAGAAAGACACGACCAATTTGAAATTCAAGAGTTGGGCTTCCAAAATTTGAGTGCATTTTGGTAACTTAGGAGTTTTTTCTATTATGCATGTTTTTAAAGAGGCTAACAATGCTTCAGATCTTGTTTCTAACCAATTGGTTTTTCAATCCCTAGACAAGGTGGTAGACTCACACACTACTAGGTGGGCTGGGCTAGAGGAAATAATAACAAAAGAAAAAAAAAAAAAAAGATTACCATTCCATGTTTTGATTACCATAAGGGGTTAGGATAAAAAGACCGGGTCCTATTCTCAATTTGATAGCACTGTACGTTCTTTATCGAATCAACTAAGTACTAGAGGTTTGATCGTATATCCACACAAAGATAAAAGATGTGATGGTAGATGACTCAAATAGACTATATTGACAAGCTATAGAAGTTGATCAAAATTTGACAAGTTTAGGGGCATTGGATCCTAACATCCACTCAGAGGATGATCGAAGCGTAAAGCTTTCCCAACCTTGAGAAGGGTTTGGGTGTTAGAGATGATATACTCAAAGGACTTGGGCTATCCAAGGAACATAAATTATATGTCATGTATGTTTTTAATATAATGCCAATGCAAACAGGAGACCATGGTTGAAAATATTTCCAAACCTTTTAGAAAAAAAAGGCAAGGCCATGACTGTGTGTGTGTTCACAAAGATAATTGGAGAAGCATTTTGGAATTTTGGGCACCTTGATGATGGATTTGTATACAAGCGCTTCTTTACCAATTACATCTAGGCCATGAGGACCATAACTTAGGGCTCCTCATATGGGAATAGATTGATTACAGATCCAAACAAGATAGTGGTACTAGCCATGCCTGATGCTATACCCATAGAGCCTACACATGGATTTATTGGAGGCATATTTCATGTTGAAGCTCTTAATAGGAAGCAAAGAATATTTCGATCTCTCCAATTGTATAGGAAAGTGAAGTAAAGGGTTTCATTGTTGGCCTGTGGCTAGTTCATTGGAAAATATGGGGATTTTTTTCTCCTTTGCAAATTGAAAGACTGTATGAATGTGTAGAGGGTCTGATGTAATGTAGGAACTGTAATTGGGAGCTACCTCTTTGGTAGTATTTCTCTATGAGAAAAATATTAATTAATATCAAAATAGATACTTATAAAATCTAAATGGAATTATAAATTGTATTATGAGCAAAATCTTGGTATTTGGTAAAATTAAAAGATTTAAAAGAGAATAATTAACTATTATTTACAAATTTAAAATGAAAATCATCTAATAGGATTAATCATAACATAGTCATAGTTAAGGGACAAGAATACTAAAGTACCTCTAGTCAATTAATTCCAATACATATACAATTCTATACAAGAAAAAGGCCATGGTTGAACCATGTTAAAGGGGCAAAATTGATAAGACTAAGCATGTGGTAGGGATATTATATGTGGCCCAATCATTCTGCTACTGTTTATACTAGAAAATCCAGGTTTTGACATTAGGTGTGATGGAAATTATATTATGTCCGTTGAATATACACTATATTATATGTTTCTCATTTCTAGGAGCATTTTTCGACATTTTTTAAAGACTTCTTTGATAAAAAATTAGGATGAAAAGATTATTATGAGGTTTTCAAGAGACATTAGCATAATTTTTTTTAATATTATTAATTAAATATTTCACATTAAACATAAGCTTTTAAATTGTGTATAACTATTATAGTAAACATTTATTAAATCACGTTATCTAAGATTTTTTTGAATAATATATAAAATTCATTGTCGATTAGTTGGACCTGTGTATATTTTAGTATACAAAGATTGAAAGCGCATTGAATAATAATGAATTTTAGTATTAGATTCTCTTCTGCATTCTAAAAAATCAAAGATAGTTACTCTTACGAAAATATTATTACTAAAATGACGTAAAATGTGATATCTAATTTCAAATGAGTGTATGGGGACCATGAGATAATGATGAGAGCCATTCAAGCGAAAATTCTTTCAGTTTAATTTTTGAATTTTATTCAATAAGATTATTGTAATACACATAATACAAAATCTTATCATTAAAGAATCATAGTGTAGTAATGCAATGCCTTTACCATTCCAAATGTTTACCTAAGGATACTTGTAAAATGTATAAATAATGTACGATGGTGATGAATGGGAGACGTAGCTTTGAAAGGTGAGCATGGATGAAAAGATGAATTGTGATGCATACCTTGAATCCCATCTATTTCATTTGATTTATTCTTTAACATGTTATCAATAAATTATTAATTAGAAATATTAGCAAAATTATTAAAATTTGAAATTTACTCTTGAGTTATATATGTTGAAAATCGATGCTATATATAATACATCAGCAGAGAAATAACGAGATTAAATAGATTTATTTTATTCAGGAAAAGAAAAAAATGACAAAGATGGTCTTCCCACGTTTTATTTCATAGACCACAGCGAATACAGGTTGAGAATCTTAGAGGAATTTGGCCTGAATGTAATCGACAAGCTCTTGGGTAATGCAAATTCTTATGCAAATTTCTTCTGAATGAAATCGACAAGCTCTTGGGTGATGCGGAAGGCCTTGGCCAATACGGAATCTGGGAGTGGAGGATCCGCTGCAAACAGAGAGTTGGCGATTGTCTGAGCTACCGGAAGCTTGCTGCTCAATGCAGCTATGGCCACCGCATTTTCATGCCCCACATTCTGCTGGAAATGCACAAGTGCCTTTGGAAACACAAACACATCTCCCTTCTCCAACGTTTTGCTGAAAAACTTGTTGGTGGTGTCAATGAAACCCACAAGAAGCTGGCCTTCCAGTAAAACAAGAACTTCAGTGGCTCTTGGGTGCGTGTGAGGAGGATTTATTCCACCCACTGCGTAATCGATACGGACCAACGATATTCCGAAGGTGTTGAGGCCTGGTATCTGCATAACATTGGCCATCGTTACATTTGAGCCCACTGCATTGTCGGTGTTCCCTGCCTGCCCAAGTCCCCCGAAGAAGAAGTCCTCTGCCGAAACATCCTTGGGATCTTTGCAAACGAACCCGTTCACCTTAACTGTTTTAATCAATTTGTTCGCAACAAATCATATCACACCACTCTATCTAAATCAATTTGTTAGCAACTCGCCTAATAAGAAAGTCATATAAAAGTTATGTACTCACCCATGCTTTCCTTGTCTGCGACGCAGAAATCTTGCAAGGGATCGGAATCCGCTGCCATGACATTATCACTGTAACAACATATCAATAGGAAAAGTCCCAACGTGAAGTAAATCATGCGGTTACCCATTATAAATAGAGACACAGAAGAATCAGACAGAAAAGCTCGGGATATGAATGTGTAGTCGAATTGTGTATTACAAGCCCATAACATGTCTATTATATAGCGGGAAAATTAAATACTCTGCGAGGACTAATTCTTGTCTATGAAATGCAAATTACCACAAGCAATAAGTTATTTCTGAAACAAACTCAACCCTTAAACAATATGTATATTTTTAGAAAACTAAAATCAAATCACTTCTAAACACAACAACATCATCGTTTATCAACTTGATATACACAACATTACAAGGGACCCATTTGATAAAAAAAATTAACAACTTACTCCAACCCATTTCAAAAGTCCAATAAAAATTCTAACCCAAATGTGAGAATGAATATTTTTATTCCACTATCAAGGTAGCACCCAATTTGATTCAACAAGAAAGGTTACAAAACATAGTTTTTAAACTAGCTAAGGGAGAGCTCACCTTCCAACATTTGGTATTTCTCACAACCAAGCCCCAAGCTAAGAGGCCCATGACAAAATTTATTGCCCAATACAAATACTCCATGCACATGTAAACTCCATTAAGGGAATCCAACACCATATACTTCACAACCCTTCTAAAATATACCAAACAATTTTTCCACAGATTTTCCAAAAGAATCAAGGACACTCATACCCAAGAAATCTGCTTCTCAATGAGAAAAAACCATTCCCTTAGAGGTTCCACATATCCTTCACCCTACACATGAGTTTCTCTCATCAATATGGGAGAGCCTAAAACCTCTCACACATGTCATTGACATAAGAAAAGATATAAAAAGATGAAATTTAAAAATTAAATCAAAAGCCTCCAATAAAATATTTACAACAAAATGAAATATAGCATTCTAAGGAATGAATAATATCAAAATATTTCCTTACTATATCAGGAGGGTTTGATAGAAATTTCTCAAAGACTCTTTTGACTCCTTGCACAAAGCCTCCCAAAATCTCCAAAAAGATAGAGCCAAAAAATAAAATAATAAGACATACAAAGAGTCTAAGAATGGTATATATAATACGTGTCATATGACCTCCCCTCCTCTGATCACGATGCACCACATGGATCTCATCCACCTCCTCTCTCCCCTTCACACCAAACCCTAAGGGTATGTGGATATCACAAATGCTTCTACATGTGAGAGCATTGGGATGAGAGGAATAATATTGTATACTCTTCCCCAAGAGGATCTTTTTGATCCACTCATATGTGCGAGGCATGCAAAATACCATTAATAAAATTGTTGGAGTGGATTTGGAAGTGGTAATTTACTTACTATCGCCCACAAGTTAGAATTTTGACACCTTTTTTCTAAGAGACTTGGACAGGATCAAATGATTACAAAAGCCCATGGTTTAATTCCCCAAAAAGGTACCGAACTCATAAGTGTTTCATTTTGGGCCTAAATACACTCAGAAATAGATGAAATAGACACTTTAAAGTTATTCAAAAACCCGCTCAATGTAAAATCTATCTTTCTATAAGGATGCAACTAGGTGCAAATACTAACTTACTCATATATAAAAATAAAATAAAATATATTTAAAACATAAAATACATCATATTACAACAATTACTAAAATTAGAGACCTTAGTCCCTATCATTAACTAAGGTCAAGGCTTCACTAGGAATTTGAAATGAATAGGATTTTCTTAGGGAACTCCAATTTCTATTAGCTATGAAAATTTCCTACATGCTCAACTAAAAATAATAATTATTTCCAATATAACTTGAAATAAAATGCACACATAATCATACAATTGGCAACAATTTAATTCTTAACTACCAACATATTCCAATAGAACATCATACTATGACTTGATTATATTTAAATATTTTTTAACCACATTTGACATTGATTTGTAATATTAAAAGTGTAGATATATATATATATATATATTTATTAGATAAGGTGGGAAGACGGTCCCGCACCCAAAGTTAGAATATTAAAATAGAGAAGTTCAAAACCAAATAAGTTACCGCACAAACACAACCCCAAAACTATCAAAATAACAAACCACAAAAAAACATGTAGACTCCATATTATGGAGGCTCATAAGAGAATTCAACTCTTTCATGACCAATTTTATTCTTTAATTCTAGTTCTCTCAAGTAGTACCCTTGTTTCTTCTTTTCACCTTCTATATTTAGTTTGCTTTCTTTTTTCTTTGTGCCTTTTTTGTTCCATCCTAGACTTATGCCTATTGCGATAATTAGTCAAACAGTTTGAGAAGTCATTGAACAAATCCATTAGGTCCTTAATGATAGTAAGAAAATGAAAAAATGAGTCCCCAAATTGAGAAAATCTATTGCCCAATAAATTTATTTTCTCTTTCAGTCTACCTCATTTTACCTCTATCTCATAAGTGTTTCATTATGGCCCTAAATACACTCAGAAATAGATAAAACAAACACTTAAAAGTCATTCCAAAACCTACTAAATGTAAAATCTATATTTCTATAAGGATGCCATTGGGTGGAAATACTTACTCAAATATCAAAATAAAAAAATATAGTATTTAAAACACAAAATACATCACATTACAACAATTACTAAAATCAGAGACCTTAGTCCCTATCATCAACTAAGGTCAAGGCTTCACTAGGAATTTGAAATGACTAGGATTTTCTTAGGGAACTCCAATTTCTATTGGCTATGAAAATTTCCTACGCGCACAAAGAATTTTTTATTTATTTCCAATATAAGTTGAAATAAAATACACACATAATCATACATTTGATAGCAATTTAATTCTTCACTACAAACACAGTCCAATAGAACATCATACTATGACTTGATTATACTTTAATGTTTTTTAACGACATCTAACATTTATTTGTTATACAAAAAGTGTAGATATAATTTTTTTTGGTTAGATAAGGTGGGAAGAGGGTCCCACACCCAAAGTTAGAATACTCAAATAAAGAAGTTCAATAACAAACAAGTTACCGCACCAACATAGCCCCAAAACTACCAAAATAAAAAACCGCAAAAAACTATGTAGACTTCATGTTATGGAGACACATAAGAGGATTTGACTCTTTCATGACTAATTTGATTCTATAATTCTAGTTCTCTCAAGTAGTACCCTCCTTTCCTCTTTTCACATTCCATATTTGATTTTATTTCTTTTTCCTTTGTTGCATTTTTTTCCCATCCTAGACTTAAGCCTATTGTGATACTCATCCAAATAGGTTGATAAGTCATATAATAAATCCATTACCTGTCCTTAATGATATTAAGAAAATGGAAAAATGTTTCCCCAAATTGAGAATCTCTATTGCCAAATAAATTTATTTTCTCTTTCAGTCTACCTTGTTTTACCTCCATCTCAAAGTCATTGTTATCCTCTCTTCACTATGCTTAGAACTCTTGTTCCTTTGTGAAGTTTAAATAAGTAGGGTGGGATCTAGCACTATTGAAGCCAAGTTGGTTTCCAAGGCCTCCTCCTCCACAATGATATGATAGTATGATTTTGAGATGTCTTTAAGGGATAGGTCCAGAGTGATTTGTTAGGTACGTCAAATTCTTTCCCTTTGCTTTCCTCAACAAAGTACAATATCACTTTCAATTCTCATATATTTGGTTGTTTAGGTAGGTCAAATTCATGCCCTTTGCTAAGCCCCCAATTTTTAACTTTACATTTTGGTGAACCCGATTCCTCACACCATTAATTCATATTTTTCTTTTCAAATTTGAGTGTATGCAATTTAAATTTCAAATTTTTATTTACAAGTTTGATTTTCATGCAAATTTTAAACATTTAGAGATTAATTTCATTAAAACCCTAATTTTTATTTTTAAAATTGAGCTTTTGATTTTCTTAATTTGGATTAATTATTTTAGATCTGAGAATTCGTTCAAGTTGCAAATTCAAATTTTCATCTACAAGTCAAATTTCACAATTAAATTTGAAAATTAAGTGGTTAATTTAAAAAAAACCCTAATTTTTAAAACCTTAAAAATTGGACTTGCAGGTTGTTTAAATCTTGAATTTCCCTCTTTAAATTTGTTGTTAATCCTAATTCAAATTCAAAATTTCAATCTTGGATCAAATATCTGATTGAAATTTAAATTTTAAAATTAAGTGGTTACTTAAAAAACCCTAATTTTTGAATTTAAATTAATTTTGTGCATTTTCCAAATTTTCAAAATTCCAATATTAGATCTCTGTTTTAAAATTTTAAGTTTAGTGGTTCTTTCTACAAGACCCTAATTTTAAATTGTTAGGTATTTGAAAGTGATCAAATGATTTTTAATTCGTTGTAAACTGCAGTGGAGATTTTTGCAAAAAATCATTCTATGCCACAAGACCAATATGGAAATCAGATTATGTATCTCAATTCCAACAAGCTACTGAAAGTTCTAGTTAGCTTAGAAGGTATTTTTAACTTGGACAACCACCTAAACAACAAGAATATGAACTTTTCTATAAATAAATGTGGCTATAAGATTTTGGTGGTTGCTAAAGGTAGGTCACTGAAATTTGGAAAGGTATGCTCTATAGCTAAACAAGAAATATTTATTTTAACTTTGTCAAAGTACGATGATATATTTACTTGGACCTATGAAGATTTAATGGGGTTTGAACCTACCTTAGCCCAACACACTATAGAATTATATCCTTATACAAAACTACTTTGACAAATAGAAAGGCCAATAAATCCCAAAATAGAGCTCTTGATGAGAAAACAATTAACCAAACTCATAGAGGCTGCTATCATTTTCCCTATCAAACACTCCTCATGGGTGGTCAATCTTGTTTGTATAAGAAAGAAGAACAAAGAAATCAAACTATGTGTAAGCTTCAGAGACTTCAATAGACACTATACTAATAGCTAAATAAAGAGAACAAGTTCAAAGAGTGTAGAGCAGATTCAGGGCACCTTTTGGTTGTTTTCTAGCTCATCGTTTGTATAGACAACAATGAAGCACAAACATCCACGCGGCATGCTAGCATCCTAAGTTCAAGACCTGAAAAAACTGTTAAAAAGCTTTATAGTTTGTTAATCTTTTGTTTTTGTATAATCAAATTAATTTGTTGTGTTATATATACTTTTTTAATTTCTGCATTAGTGTATTTGTTGTGTTATATATATACCATATTAAATTAACTTATGTTTTACTATGTATAGCTCTCAATTCCCCTGGGTTTGAATTTTAAAAATGTGAAATTTAACTAGAGAACAAAATGATTGATAAATTAGAGATTGACGATACAAAACATAGAATCCTATGAATTATAATGTTGAAATCTATGGTATTTAAAAGATTGTAAGGATTAAGATATTAAAATTTCTAGATCAATAGGTTGAAGATCTAATAGGTCAAACTACGATATTCGAATCACACTACAACTCTAAGAACATAATTGAAGTGAATTATTAAAATATAGATGGCCCATGTGAGTTTAGATACAAATTAATTCATTTATCCTTTAGAAATTATCTGAGACTAATGATTTATCCTTATAATTATATATGAGTAAGTTTCACATTATACATCTATAAATTTTATTATATAGAAATGAACTACGCAATATGTATAAATTTAAATCACAATAGCTAGTAAGAGGATCGATTCTCGTAATTTTCATTAATTTATATAGGCATAGGCTATTTAAAAAAAAAATAACAAGAAACTTACCAAAACGTCTACATATATCTTGACAACATGATGTCCAACTATGCACACTTGTGGACATCACATGTGTGATGTCATAGCCAGCACACTACCTATATTCTATACCACTCACTCTATGATGGAATTCTAATGGGTTTTAGCATCTTGATCATACAAACTTCTCATAGGAACGATGGAAAAGGCCACATTTTCTTGGGGTTCCTATATAAGGAGCACACTGTTCATTCTTCATGGTAAGACTCTTAATATAGAATTATCTCAAAAAGTAAAATTCCATGGTCTATGTGCATTTAAAAAAGTAATCACCTATCATTAATTCATGATTGATACTTTAATTAGCACCTAAGAACTAATTGATAGATTCTAGTTGAACTAACTAATTTTTTTCAATAACCACACTCTTTTAGGAGATTATTTCTCTAAATTACTCGAGTTCCTAACTTCAAATAAATATTTATCCAACAAAATTTCTATTTCCCTTGTTATGCATGAAGAGAAAAGGTGGTATTAGGATTCCTCCAAACTAGATTCCAAGGTTAAGTTTCCTAAGGATACATGAATTTTTTTTTATCCCATCTATTTAATTAGTTTTCTACATGCGAACTTTGAACTTCATTTAGATGCTAATAAAGAATTCACCAATGTAACCCATTTTGAAATATATAAATCATAATGCCAAGTGAAACTCTCATTTTCCTCTTTAATATTTGTTGATTAATTTAATGAATTAATGTATTCAAGGAGTAAATTTGTTAAATATTTTAGAAAAGTTTTGTTTGAGCTAGGCCATACTAAAATAATATTAACTTAAATTTACCAATATGTTGATAATTAAAAGAAGGCTTTCCTTTCACCTTAACTTATACTTCTCATTGTGTTAGTCCTTGAGAAAACCTTGCATGAAATAACAACCTCAATAAAAAATTAATCGGATTATTACTAATGTTTTAGAGAATAACGAATAAATTATATTTATTGGTATTGATACTGAACTAACAATTTTATAGATTGTTATTGTAGAAGTTCATGATCAGCCATAGGAGCCAAGAATCGCCTACAAGAAAAACACTTGTCACACAAAAGATATCAAGGTAATATTATATTTGAAACACAAAATACATCATATTACAACAATTACTAAAATTAGAGACCTTAGTCCCTATCATTAACTAAGGTCAAGGCTTCACTGGGAATTTGAAATGAATAGGATTTTGTTAGGGAACTCCAATTTCTATTAGCTATAAAAATTTCCTACAAGCTCAAATAATTTCCAATATAACTTGAAATATAATGCACACATAATCATACAATTGGCAACAATTTAATTCTTCACTATCAACATATTCGAATAGAACATCATACTATGACTTGATTATATTTTAATAATTTTTAACCACATTTGACATCGATTTGTAATATAAAAAGTGTAGATAATTTTATTTTTTTATTAGATAAGGTGGGAAGACGATCGTGCACCCAAAGTTATAATATTAAAATAGAGAATTTCAAAAACAAACAAGTTACTGCACAAACACAATCCCAAAACTATCAAAATAATAAACCACAAAAAAATATGTACACTTCATACTATGGAGGCTCATAAGAGAATTCAACTCTTTCATGACCAATTTTATTGTTTAATTCTAGTTCTCTCAAGTAGTACCCTTATTGCTTCTTTTCAGCTTCCGTATTTAGTTTGATTTCTTTTTTATTTGTGCCTTTTTTGTTCCATCCGAGACTTATGCCTATTGCAATACTTAGTCAAATAGTTTTAGAAGTCATTGAAAAAATCCATTAAGAAAAAATGAGTCCATCCGAGAATTCAACTATCAAAATAATAAACCACAAAAAAATATGTACACTTCATACTATGGAGGCTCATAAGAGAATTCAACTCTTTCATGACCAATTTTATTGTTTAATTCTAGTTCTCTCAAGTAGTACCCTTATTTCTTCTTTTCAACTTCTGTATTTAGTTTGATTTCTTTTTTATTTGTGCCTTTTTTGTTCCATCCGAGACTTATGCCTATTGCAATACTTAGTCAAATAGTTTGAGAAGTCATTGAAAAAATCCATTAAGAAAAAATGAGTCCCTAGATTGAGAAAATCTATTGCCCAATAAATTTATTTTCTCTTTCAATCTACCTTGTTTTACCTCTATCTCATAAGTGTTTCTTTATGGGCCTAAATACACTCAGAAATAGACGAAACAGACACTTAAAAGTCATTCCAAAAGCTACTAAATGTAAAATCTATATTTCTATAAGGATGACATTGGGTGCAAATACTAACTTACTCAAATATCAAAATAAAAAAATATATTATTTAAAACACAAAATACATCACATTACAACAATGACTAAAATCAGAGACCTTAGTCCCTATCATTAACTAAGGTCAAGGATTCACTAGGAATTTGAGATTACTAAGATTTTCTTAGGGGACTCCAATTTCTATCAGCTATGAAAATTTCCTATGTGGTCAAAGAAATTTTTTTTTCCAATATAACTTGAAATAAAATACATACATAATCATACATTTGATAACAATTTAATTCTTCACTACCAACATAGTCCAAAAGAACCTCATACTATGACTTGATTATACTTTAATGTTTTTTAACCACATTTGACATTGATTTGTAATATAAAAAGTGTAGATAAAAATTGTTTTTGGCTAGGTAAGGTGGGAAGAGGATCCCACACCCAAAGTTATAATACTAAAATAGAGAAGTTCAATAATAAACAAG
Organism: Cryptomeria japonica; assembly: GCF_030272615.1. Taxonomy (NCBI): domain Eukaryota; kingdom Viridiplantae; phylum Streptophyta; class Pinopsida; order Cupressales; family Cupressaceae; genus Cryptomeria; species Cryptomeria japonica. The sequence goes on from NW_026728868.1 coordinate 129,407, forward strand.
TTACTACATCAACATAGCCCCAAAACAACTAAAATAACAAACCGCAAAAAACTATGTAGACTTCATGTTATGGAGACACATCAGAGGATTTGACTCTTTCATGACTAATTTTAATCTATAATTCTAGTTATCTCAAGTAGTACCCTCCTTTCCTCTTTTCACATTCCATATTTGATTTGATTTCTTTTTTCTTTGTTGCATTTTTTTTCCATCCTAGACTTATGCCTATTGTGATAGTCATCCAAATAGGTCGAGAAGTCATAGAATAAATCCATTAGGTCCTTAATCATAGTAAGAAAACGGAAAAATGTGTCCCCAAATTGAGAATCTTTATTGCCAAATAAATTTATTTTCTCATTCAGTCTACCTTGTTTTACCTCCATCTCATAGGCATTGTTATCCTCTCTTCACCATGCTTAGCACTCTTGTTTCTCTGTGAAGTTTAAATAAGTAGGGTAGGATCTAGCACTGTGGAAGCCAATCTAGATTCGAAGGCCTCCTCCTCCACAATTATATGATAGTATGATTTTGACATGTCTTTAAGGGATAGGTCCAAAGTGATTTTTTAGGTATGTCAAAATCTTTCCCTTTTCTTTCCTCAACAGTGTACAATATCAATTTCAAAGTGTTAGTTCTTTTATATTTGGTTGTTTAGGTAGGTTGAATTCTTGCCCTTTAATAAGCTCCCAATTTTTAACTTTACATTTTGTTGAACCCGACTCCTTACACCATAAATTCATATTTTTGCTTTCAAATCTGATTGTATGCAATTTAAATTTCAAATTTTCATTTACAAGTTTGATTTTCTTGCAAATTTTAAACATTTAGAGGTTAATTTCATTAAAACCCTAATTTTTATTTTTAAAATTGAGCTTTTGATTTTCTTAATTTGGATTAATTATTTTAGATCTGAGAATTCGTTCAATTTCCAAATTCAAATTTTCATCTACAAGTAAAATTTCACAATTAATTTTTAAAATTAAGACCCTAATTTTTAAAACCTTAAATATTGAACTTGCAGATTGTTTAAATCTTGAATTTACCTCTTTAAATTTGTTGTTAATCCGAATTCAAATTCAAAATTTCAATCTTGGATCAAATATCAAATTCAAATTCAAATTTTAAAATTAAGTGGTTAGTTTTAAAAACCCTAATTTCTGAAGTTAAATTAATTTTGTGCATTTTCCAAATTTTCAAAATTCAAATATTAGATCTATTTTTAAATTTTAAATTTAGTGGTTCTTTCTATAAGACCCTAATTTTATATTTAATTCTCTTTTGGAAAAATTCAAATTTAATTTTTAAAAAAAAAATTAAGAGGTTACTTAAAAGATCCCTAATTTTTAAAATTAAATTAATTGTTTCAATTATCAAAATTCAACATTTCAAATTTTAAAATTAAGAGGTTATTTAAAAAAGCCCTAATTTTAAAATTAATTTTTCTTGCGTAAATTCAAATCTTCTACTGAGTAATTTTAAATTTAATTTAAGAGTTTATTTTCAGCACCCTAATTGTAAATTTAAATTTCGTAGGAGGTTGCATAATTGAATAATCATTTTTCCTAAAATTTTGAATTATTGAAATTTCCAAACTTCCATGTTCCCATTTTCAAATTCTCATTTCATTTTTTTTATATAAAATAAAAAATCAATTTTGAATCCCATCGATTTAAATAAATTGAGTGGTTTTATTTATAAAATCTTAACTTATTTTCAAATAATTTGCTTGAACTTAAATTTCAATATTAATCATGGTAATCAATGGACTTGATCTATTTTCTATTCCACATATGATTACATTACTTTTTATGTACACATTTATTATAATTATGTGTGGATAATGGTTTCTTTCACTTCATGTTACTTCCTTTTATTCATGGCACTTGGACATATTGCATGCTTGGGATTTCCAAGTTGATTACTTTTCATAAATTAGATCCCAAAGCTTTCATCTTTCATGTATGTTGTGCTATTGTGATGTTTTTCGGTAAATGAATTTCATATGTAGAGCACCTAAAATCTTTTGTAGATCTTAATCCTAGAGATGACAATGAAAAACATAATACTTGCACCTCTCCTAGGGTATCTAATATGAATGAAAAAAGAGATAATACTCCTATCAATGATCTCTATAATGGAGACCAATCATTGAAGAGAAACATGCGCCCATCTTCTTCTTATAGACATACCCTTGCGCAAGGGGGGCAAGGTCAAAATATTAGTCTTTCTATCTCTCTAGATCTTCCTTATTCTCCTAGAGTCTATATTAAACATCAAAACATTTGTAGAGAAGATGATGTCATTCATTTTAATCATGAGCTCTCTCCCCATATAACAATAAGAAAAAATGAGGCCTTAGATGATAAGGATCTTCTGTCCCAATCTACCAAAGAGGATATGCATGATGAAATAAAGGAATATGCTCCTTTACAATATATTCCTTCTTCATCTACTAATACTTTCATTCTTTCTAAACATCCTTACACTAAAAACTTCAAATAAATTTATTATAATGTTCCCCGCTCAATTAAAATATTCTTATAGGAGTGGCTTTAACATAATATTAAAACAAGGTTTTAGAGGACAAGGACTTGGAAAATTTGAACAATGAATTCGATTCCCTATACACCCTCCTACACAAATAACCACAGAAGGCCTAGGAAATGATAATAAATCTCCTATGGAAGAACAACTTAGGATTCAATACTTCAAAAATCATCTTGCAAGACATTAAGCTATTAGTGCTCATAAAAGAGATTCTTCTTCAAAACCTCCTTTTTGTTTATTTCATCAAACCCATGATCATCATCTCGATGATTGTCCCAATTTTCAAAGTTAAGTAAAAGAACTGATCGATAGTGGTAAAGTTAAAATAATGGATGAAAATCATTCCTCTTCTCATAACAACTCTTGTCCTCAATCTTAAAATAATAATACTACAACTATTAATGATCAAGGAAAAAATAGCAACTAGAATATTTTGGAAATTGAAGTACGATAATAATGTTGTCTTTCCTTTTGTGAAGTTTGGCAATAAACATAATGAAGGAAATGGATATTTTCTTTTTTCATCATGGTGGTTCTCATTCTCTTGGAAAGTGTAAAGAGTTTAAGGAATTTGTTCAAGAACAACACAATCGTGCTCGTATATGTCTTTCTGCAAATCTTGCTCTCTTTCTAGGTGAAAATTTAGTGCCTTAGCACTCCTTTCCCCTCATGTTGCTCCTCACCCTATGACACAAGTAGTAAACTTAACTGGGGGCTCTTTTTCATTAGCGGTGGTTCTTTTTCAATTCCAAATATCTTGGGGTAGAAACATGATTCTTTCCAATCTCTTATCTTTTCACTATTTAATTTCGTGGAGTGCATTATTCATAAATTGATGTCCTTTTTTGCATGGAATTACCCTTCATGTGAGGAAATAATTTTTCCTTGGCTTAGACATATTCCTTCCTTGAGGCATTACATCTTTCATGAATAATCTCTCCTTAGAGAGGATTTGTTATCCCTTCTTTATCTAGCTCTTTCTCTTTGAAGATATTAACTCTTATTTTATGTTGCATTATTCAAAATGTGATCCTCTTTCTTGTATAGGATCTTTCTCCATGCTAATGTATGTTCATCCCTTGTGAGGACCTAATCTTTGTTTAAAATGGCATGTTTCTCATGAATAATCTCTCTTTAGAATATGTGCAATTCTTCTCCTCGTCCTCTTGATTGGGGGGCAAGGATGACTCTTCTCCCTCTCTCTTTCTATCATTATTCCCTTTAGGGGCTGCATTTTTCATGTGTTGATATCCTTTCTTCCAATGGTATGTCTCTTATGAATAATATCTCCGTAGGGGAATATGCAATATTTATTTCTCTCTCTCTCTCTTTGAATATTACCACTTCTCTTGAGATACATTTTATATAAACTAATGTCTTTTCTTGGATTGGATATTCATTAATATTAGTTTATTTTGCATTTCCTTATGCTTAATCTCTCATTAGAAGATTGTTTAATTCTTCTCATTGTCCTTACACTTGGGGGGCAATAAATTCTCATCTTTTCTTCTCTCTAAGGATCTACTTTACCATTGTTGAGTGGTATTTGTTTATGATTGGGTGTTATGTATGGTGAAAATGGATAACAATAATAACAATATTGAAAGGCTAAATGAATCCAACCACAAAACCCTAGCCTAATAATCAACAAAGATCCACCATAACATATGAAGATTACCTAAGACAATGCAAATCACATGAAATCACAAAGATTATACCATCACATGTCCAATAGGGTTTTGATCTCCATTCTTCCTATCTCCATTGATCTTGCTTGATATATTTGCTCTCAGATTTTATGTGCACAAGAGCTCAACAAAGAACGGAATGTGGTTGGAAGTAGGATCGTAGTGTAGTCAAGTGATCAAGTTGTTAAAATGCATCATTAGGGTTTGATAATGAAGAAGGCATCTCCTTAAATAGAAGACACAATATGAAATGGAGGGATAAGATTGAGAGGTGTAAAAAGGAGGTCGGCTAAGATTAGAGGGTAGGTAAAAGAAATACCAAAATAATGAAAGGGGTAGGTAGTGTAGGAATTAAGAGATGAATGACATGTGTCATGTGTAGAAAAAGATAATGAATTAATTAAATAAATAAAGATTTATTTAATTAATAGAAGAAGTAGGATCAATTAAATAAATAAGATATTTATTTAATTTAGGAAAAGGATAATTTAAATAAATAAATGTATTTATTTAAATGAGAAATAAGGCTAGAAGAGGACAAATGAATTAATTAAATAAATAAAGATTTATTTAATTAATAGAAGAATTAGGTTTAGATAATTAAATAAATAAAATATTTATTTAATTAGACATGACAATTTTGGGTGTCTACATTTTGCCCCTCTTTGAGACAATGCGACTTGTCGCGTTGTTTCAAAGAAGATAATATGAACTGATACAGAGTTGCCCCAGGATGGGAATGATATGCCCCCTCGAGAGATTGGATGAAAATGTCTGAAAAGATTGCAGACAATCTCTCGATAAGAAAGAAAGGCTAGAATGGATTGACCGAATAAAGTGCCAAAGTGACGGGATGAAGAAGACTGACTCGGGAAATGAAGGCCAAGGCTAGGGTAGGCTATAAGATAGACCATGAGGGAAAAGACATCCTCATTGTCATCCACACCTTCACGAGATCAAAGTGCAGAGCGAGAAAAGAGCAGCAACAGTCAGCAGGGATGGCTTTTGTACACAGATTCGACCGCGTTCGCCGATTTCAGAGACCAGTAGAGGCAGGAGAGCCAGTAAGTACCACCAAACCTCCTTGTGCTTTGATGAATTTGCTTTTGTCATTAATGCATGGTAGATAGGGCAATAAATGCGCTTAGAAGTAGGATGCAAAAAATGCAAAAACCAGAAAACCGTGTCTGTGTCAGTGTCAGGCGTGTTTGTGTCCGACAGGTGCGTCTGTGTCAGTGCCAGACACGTCTGTGTCTGGAACCACATTTGTGCTAGATGCGGGCGCGTCTACGTTCTCCAAGGGCGTTTATGTTGCAAAGTCGCGTTTGTGAACAATGTAGACATGTTTATGTCAAACAGGCGCATCTGTGTTGTTTAGGTGCGCTTGTGCAGTCAATAGGCGCGTTTGTGAGTTAGAAACGCGTTTATGTCTGAAAAATGCAAGGTTTTGGTCTTCTAGGTCAAATCGACAGTTCTGTGATGAACATACGCTGTCGATTGGATAAGCTGCTGAGAGGATACACTCAAGCAGGTCCTCTAGGAAGACGAGGATAGATCAAGGCACTTTGTGATGAACAGTGAGCACCAAGATAGAGTACTTTGTGATGAACAGGGAGTACCCAAAGTATGAGCAGCACTTTGTGATGAACAGGGAGTGCAAGATGTGAGTAACACTTTGTGATGAACAGGGAATGTCACACACGTAGTACTTTGTGATGAACAGGGAGCACTACTAGGATAGATAGCAACACTTTGTGATGAACAGTGAGTGTCACTAGGGTAAATAGCCATATGCATTTAGATAGCGAGTAGCATTTTGTGATGAACAGTGAATGCCACAATGACTGACATGATTGATTTGTTTGACTGCAGGAGTATTTGCCTATGTTAGAGTCACGGGAGAGATTCCCATCGACACAGAGGTTGCAACCGGAGTTGTCATTTCAGGATAGGGCTGCCATCGAGGAGATGAGATTGAGACACGTGCTGTATGTGCCTGAGTTTCAGGCAAACATGGGATTGCTGACTGCACTGGTGGAGAGGTGGCACTCCGAGACTTGCACATTTCATTTGCCGATGGGTGAGATGACAGTCACCTTGGAGGATGTATACAGGATTCTGTGGATACCAATTGATGGGGAGCTGATTCCGTACGATCGAGACGGAGATAGGGATGCCCTTAGACGAGTGTTCTAGGAGCCGGGACTGGAGATGAGGGTGGGACAAGTGGCATGGGATACCATGACATGGATAGGATTAGCACTACCAATAGTGTTGGCAGGAGTGATCAGTGAGTTCCTCTGTATTAGTTTTGTACCATTTTGTATAATGATGTAGACACCTGCGGGTGATTGTAGCCATATGATTTTGACATCATTGTATCATGACACTTTATATATATATATATGAGATGATTCATCTTTGTGGAAGCTATATGCATGCATACCTATGTGATGAGATGTTCTTATGTGATGCTCATGATATGGATGCAAATATGTATATGATGCAATGCAATATTTTTGTTCTTTTATGTTTTATATGTGTATGCATGATGCAAATGTGAATGTATGTAATGCAGATGAATATAATAATGCAAATGTAAATTGTGCTAACATGTGTTGTGTGCAGGATGTGATGCAGTTGTGATATCTATATGTATGTATGAAATGCTTATATGTGGTAATGTAGGTGCAACTACATGAAATGCAAATGTTTTTGGTGTGTCATTATACTCAGTCATGTGATAGTAGGCTACACAGACTCGAGAAGGATGATGGAAGTCAATCAAGAAAGGGGGATGAAAGATAGAAGATATGACCATGAAAGAGCTTCTTGTGCGTTATCATCATTGAGCTTATTATGGCAAAATAGATTATGACAATTGAGGCATTTGTTCGACCCAGAAAGTCATTGTACCTGTTTGCATGGAGATAAGACAGTCACAAACAAAGAATGCCCCAGTTCATACTAGACTCACAATGTCCTCATATCCTTGGACAAGTCATAGCATTACTAAAAGACAATCCACAGACAGCAAATGCAAATAGGTGATGATACCCCATCCTCGCCTTTCTAGTCAAAGACATCCTGGAGATAGAATCTCTAGTCAGAGACATCTTGGAAAAGCTAAAAGACATGTCACCAAAAGATAAAATCAAAAGAAAACCAAGACTCGACACCAACATCCACTGTAGTCCTCAAGTTTAGTGTCTCTTGTCACTTGTATAAGTCTTATTTGATTGTGGTCACAATGTTCACTTTCACAAAAAGGATAGATAGCACTGAACCATATGTTGTCTGAGTCTGTCGAAAGATTTGATTTGTTGAAGTTCATTTTTGCTGCTGTGTCTCATCTGAAACTGACTGAATCCATGAAACTGATACTTTATTGCGGAGAAGATGAAACTTTATTGCAGATCTGTGATGCAAATGTTGCTTTATTGCGTATTGTGCGTGGATAGACTGAAGAAAGCTGGAAGAAACTGTACTCCTCGAAACATGTGATGTTCTTAGTTCCACACCCATCACTAGATGTAGGATTTGCCTTAGCCACAGATAGGATCTGATTTATTATGGATGGAAAGGGATGAAAAGGGAGGTTTATTATGAATGGCTAACCAATCTTGGGTAGATCAATAACAAGCCATGATGGGAATGGGTAAGGATAAATAGGTTGTGAGTGTGTGCAAAGTGAAGTGATGAAAGAGAATCCTGAAGGAGGGAGGAGCAATGTCTCTACGCATGGCGTTGGTGACCCAGTTTTCACCATGGTACTTGCCCAGGGCGCCACCGAAGTGATTTTCACTGTTGGATGAAATTATTTCTCTTTACTTTTTTTTGGATTTTTCAATGTTTTTTGTGTCACAAGGCGCCTGTTTGCCAGGTTTTCACCAAGTAACGATTTTTTTGTTTTTATAATTTTTTTTGTATTTTTGAATTTTTTGATTTTTTTTGTATTTTTGAAATTTTTTGATTTTTTTGTATTTTTTGAATTAGGATACTCTGAAGAGCTATGTGTAAAACCTGCGAAGGTGCATGCTGTTGATAGGATCCTCCAAAGGTTCACCTTCTGTAGTTGAGAGCTGATATGCCCCAGATCCATATGCTGTTGTAATGATGTAAGGACCAAGCCAATTTGGTTCGAACTTGCCCTTCTTCTCTCTGTCTTGCTAATTCTTGGGGTTTTCTCTGAGAACTAAGTCGCCCACCTCAAATGTGCGAGGCTTGACCTTGTGATTGTAGCTGCATTGTTCCTTGACTGAATGATGTGTAGCTTGAGTGACTGTCTTCCTTGATGAAGGAATTGAGATAGAATTACTAGTGTGTGGACTACACAGGCCCGTATGCGTGTCACCTAAAGAAGTTCGGGCATCCCTGATAACAAAGTCCCTTGAGGTAGCTCCATTAAAGGTCCATGATGTATCGCCAGAAGGGAATGGATCTGCGGAACAAGTGGATGAGCTATGAAGGCTTATGATTGTGAAAAGAAGTGAAAGTAGGATAGCATGATGGAGACTTAGGATCAACAAGTATTCTTTTTGACTTAAAATTTTAGAGCTTTTTCCCCCAGTTATTTTGATATTAGGGGAGATCAACTCTTGCTCTTTTTGCTTTATAGGATTTTTATCCTTGACCTTGATTTTTGCAGAGTCCAATAGATTTTGATTTTGATTTGGACTAAAGAACTTTTCTTTAGTTTTGACATTTAGATTTTTCTTTTCATAGCTTGATTTTTCATCCCCAATTAGTAAGGGCTTTTGTAATTCTTGTTGATCCAAGTCTGGAAGTGTAGTGAAAATGGAATGAGTGGATGAAATGTTAAGGCTATGTGAGTTCTCAAGAGGGCTGGTGATATGCTCAATAGATTCTTTGTTGGAACCACTCTTAGGATTGTTGATATCAAGAGTTGCTTGCACCACTAGAGGAGATTTGCATTCGGACTTAGTAGCCACAACACTAGGTGGTTCACACCCAATTCCTTGGCCTTGCATATTGCTTGTAGGTTGTTCCTGTTGACAGAATACCTTAGGAGATAATGGGAGTTGGTCAACATGAAATATATACTCACCACATCCTAGGTCTTTAATCTTGAACTTTTCTTTTAGCTCTGCTTGTTTGGATGTAGAAGATTTTAAGGATTCAGGATCCACATATGCTGAAGATGGAACAACTTCTCGATTGGCTGGAATTGTTATTTTTGATCTAGGTCGCAGATTATTGCAATAAATAAATGGATTTGGATCCGCTTTGACGGTCACTTCAACTCCATTGTGTGGAAACTTGATACATCGATGATATGTAGATGGGACTGCCCTCATTTCATGAATCCAAGGACGTCCTAGCAATGTATTATATGTGAGATCTAGATCTAGGACCTGACAAACCACATCCTTTGTGACTGGCCCAATTCTTAGAGGTAAGGTGACTGTGCCCTTGGATGAGCACTCTTCATCATCATATGCCTTGATGGTGATTTGATTTGTTGAATTCACAGCCTTATCAGAATATCCCAATTGTTTAATGGTGCTCAATGTACAAATGTTTAGACTAGCTCCTCCATCTATCAGGACTCGCTTTATTCGATGTTTGTGTATGAAGGCTTCAACATGTAAAGGTGCATTATGTGGCTGACTTACGGAGGCGTCATCGGCTTCTATGAATGTAAGGGAATGTGGAATGGAAAGGTATCCCACCCTGGCTTGAAACTGGTCCACGTTTAGATCAGTAGGAACAGCGGTGTCTCTCAAGATTTTGTCAAGAATAGCTTTATGAGCGGGGGATATGCGTAAGAGCTCAAGTATGGAGATGAGCGCGGGTGTCTTCCCTAACTGTTCTACAAGGTCGTACTCAGGCTTAGTTGATGAAGAAGCTGTATTTTTAGTGGAGGAACTTGGCAACGTAATTTTACCTCAGCGGGTTGTGACATTACATTCAGAGGTAGGTTCGGAAGAAGATCCAACACCTCTTAGAACAATCTTGGGTCTCTGAGGAGGATTCTCAGGGTTTTTGTTCTTGATGGTAATGGTAGAGATATGATTGTCCATCGAGATGTGATTGATAGTTGAATCATAGTTGTAAGGTGCTCTAGTATAGTTGGCCTGATCATCTGTGACTTTAGCTTTTCCCTTGTCATGCTTTGGGAATGGTTCCTTAAACATCTCATGTTCTTGATTGGATGAGTGTCCCTCAATCTCAATATCACCTCTATCAATGAGATCTTGCACAATGTTCTTCAGTCGATGGAAATTTCCTGTCTTATGACCCTTGCTTTTATGAAATTCACAATACTCATCATCATTCCACCAATTTGGTTTGACCTTTGGTTCATATGGAGGAAAATCTGGAACTGTGATCACTTTGTTTGCCACAAGCTTTTTGAAGACTAATTCAAGTGGTTCTCCCAATGGGGTGTACTTCCTTCGTGGTCTAGAAGTTGTTTGAGTATTCACTTGATTGTTTGTAGAACTTGATCCCGAAAAGATGAATTTGGGTCGCACTGTGTTGGCATCAACAACACCATCATTGACTGTGTTCTTGTTTTTATTCCAAAATCTTGGCTTGTCTTTTCCTTTAAAGTCATCTTTGTTTTCCTTGAATATCTTAATGACTCCTTGTTCAATTAAGACCTTTTCTGTTGCTAAGCCCTTTTCAATAACATCCTTGAAAGTGGACAAACAAGCTTTCCTTAGATCATAGCCAATATCCCTGTTAACATTTTGTGTGAACATTTCTACCATTTGTTTTTGTGGAATTTCACAAGAGCATCTGCTGGCTAGATTTCTCCATCTTTGTAAAAATGATGCAAAAGATTCTCCCTCCTTTTGCTTAGTATTGCACAAAGTAGTGACTGAGATATCTGTTTCTATATTGTAGGAGAAATGCTGAATAAATGCCTCTGCTAAGTCACCCCATGACTTAATACCAGGTGGTAATTGAGAGAACCATTCCATAGCTTGATCGCCTAAGCTTTGTGGGAACAACCTCATCAAATATGTTTCTTCTGCCGCTACCTCAATGCAAGCTGTGAAAAATTATCGTATGTGTGCCTTGGGGTCTCCTTTTCCTCTATACTTGTCAAATTTTGGCGTCACAAAGTGTGCAGGAAATGGAGGCATTGGAATGCTCTTATCAAATGGATAAGGACATATGTCTCTCATAGTGTATGTTAGTTTTGGTGTACTCATGTCCTCCATTTTCTTTTGTAAATCTCTGATTTGTTGCTCCAAATTGCTCTTAGGTGGCGATCGATTTCTTGTAGCATACCCCATGTTTGGGACACCAATTTGAGGAGGAGCTTGTTGCATGTATGGATGATATTGATCATAGACATGTTCATATGGAGGAGGTCTATATTGATGCGGCATATAGGGAGCACTTGGTATAGCTTCATGTTGAGGAACCCCATATCTATTTTGTGCATGTATACCATATTCTATAGGCATGTCATGTTCTATTGTGTTGCCCCCAAATTTGACATGAGGTTTCCTTGTGTCCAAATTTTGAGCATGCCTTTGAATGTCCAATTGTTTTGATTGATCCATAGCTTGAGCATGTGATTGAGCATATCTATCTGCATAAGGCTTCCATAATGGTCTTCGAAGGTAAGTATCATATGTTTGACCATGTGTATGTGGGATTTCTGGTTTTTGAAGCAAAGCTGATGGTGATTCAGGTACCATATGCAGTCCTCTATTTCCTCCACTATTTGGTCTCCTTTGATCCATGTTGGAGTGAGTTTGTTGCGAGGGTCGGTTTTCCATAAGTTGAGACATGTCAAAGTCATGAGGTATTTTGGCTCCACTTTGTACCATCATGTGTAAAAAGTACTGTCTATCCCTCCTCATTATTTCTTCAACCAATCTATTGAAATGAGGATTCATAATGGATTCTTCTACATCTGCTGATTGTATTGAAAAGTTGTCCACATTGTCATTGTGTGTAGCATTGTTGTTTGTAGTGTCTGCGTTTTCCACATTGGGAATGTTTCTATAAACATCCATGTCAGGCAATGTAGTGTGCTCAGGATTGAAAAATAAATCATTGTCATACTCATAAGAACTCATGTTTGCGGATTCTTGAGCCTCTTTAGCTTTTCTCCTAGATTTTTCAAGGCGGGTTTCAACCATGAACTAGGTGTTTGACCAAGATGTGAGAGACTAGATGAAAATGAAAAGAGTATGGAAGACCAAGAGTTGTATGGAGTGTAAATTAATCTTGAGGTGTACTTGCAATGTCCAAAGTGTAAGACCAAGTATGTATGTAGTAGAGTAGGTGTGACTTCCAAAGAGATGATAGTTTCTCTTGATGAGGTAAGCTGACCTTGACTCTAAGTAAGACCAAATGAGACCCAAAGGTAAGAAACCTTGATGAGGGACCACTTAGCAAAGTGTAGTTGTATGTAGTATGTTGACAAAGTATGATGAGGACAAGCAAGTGACCTTTTGACTCAAGTTTAGACAATTGTGAATGTAAAATGAGATGTGAAGCAATGATGGACTGTATGAGACCCAAAGACAGGTTGAATGCTAGATGAAACCTGAAGAAACAACCTAGGAAGCTCAAGTATTCCGAAACTGATTTCTCTTGTTTGCTGGACTGTAAAAATTTTCAATTCTGGACACAGACGCGATTCCCAAACACAGACGTGTTTCTATTCGACACAGACGCTTCTAGAAACACAGATGCTATTATGCCCTTCACAGACGTGCTTAGATGACTTAGACATGGTTAAAACAGACATAGACGCATTTCTGTAAACTTCGTGCAATTTTTCCAATCTGTGAAGTTGTTTTGTTGTGACCAAATCCGACTGTTTGACTGTTTTTTTCGTGACAAGAGGACACAATGTTGATGAGGACTCAATTTTTGCAAGTGTTTAGACTCCAAAAGTGTTTTGTTTGATGTAAAATGTTTTGCATACACTTGAAGACACAAAAGACACAACGTTTTGTTGTTTGGTCTTGAATGTTTGAATGTTTAACATAAGACAAGCACAATTCTTATGGCTGGCCAAGACAATAGTTGTTGATCCCACATAGGGTTTTACCCCCGAGGCTACGCTATTCAGAGTGGATACTTAGATGCTTGACCTCACTGGCTCCACCCTCGGCACTCACTTCTTGGATCAACCAAGCATCAGTCCCCATGAAAACTCCCCATGGCGAACTTTGTATCTCTACTAAGAACCGTATGTGTGTGGGCCGCTACCAGAGGTCCGACCTCCTGCCTCAACAACTAGAAGGATTTGGGCTTCTAAAAAAAAAAGGTGCTAGTAAGGGCATCCGCTCGTGTGGCCATACATGCGGCACTTTCAGCTCTATAAATACAGAAGGCTCCCAGCTGGTAGGGGTTACACCCTACAAATGATCAAATAAATTTGATCAAACGGGTTTATGGGGAGACATAGTGTCGGTATGAACTAATCAGCACACGTTATTCATAGTTTTCACCATGAATACATTTGATTATAGTGGTTCAGAAGAGGTGGGTTTTCCTCGCTACCACTTGGGTCGTTCTCTTCTCACTAGTGGTCCTAATGACCACACGGGAAGACAGGCCCTCTAAAGATTAAACAAAAAGAGCCTATTGCTCAAGACACAAAAGACAATGATTCAATTTTAGTGCACCAATGGAAGTGTTTACTAATCTATGAAAACAAGGCACACAAAAAAATTTCAAAACCCTAGCCAAGGACCTGCAACAAATTTTGTTAGTAGTTTGGGTTGTTTCAAATGATCACCCCTTCCTGCAAGCACACAAGTTAGGTAAATTTTAGAAAACCCAAAAGACTTTGTGAAAGAGGGGCCTTCAACCAAAACGTTTTTGCTTCCAAAACAAGCTGCACAAACTTAGTTAGCTAGATCTGAAAGGGTTAGTCCAAAAATAAACCAAATCTGAAACCCTAAGTGCAAAATCCGAAAACCGAATCAAAGAAAATTTTAAAATTTCAAAACAGTAAAAACACAGACGCTATTACCCATGACACAGACGCGGTTCTGTGATGCACAGATGCAGACAAAAATCACAGATGCCCTTATCGGACACAGACGCGAGCATAAACAACACAGACGCGCTTATGAAACACAGACGCTCCTGTCTGAGACCTGCAAAATAAAATTTGTTGAAAACACAGACGCGATTCCAGATTCCGCAGACGCTCCTGAAAATCAGAGACGCGATCCGAAAGTTCGCAGATGCGGAAAAACCTAAAATGTCGTCGAAAAATGTCCGATCTGCAACTTCAAAAACGCAAAATCTGCAACAAAAAGGTTAAATGCAAAGGGACAAGAGTCCCACCGGGCGTGCCAAAATGTGTATGGTGAAAATGGATAACAATAATAACAATATTGAAAGGCTAAATGAATCCAACCACAAAACCCTAGCCTAATAATCAACAAAGATCCACCATAACATATGAAGATTACCTAAGACAATGCAAATCACATGAAATCACAAAGATTATACCATCACATGTCCAATAGGGTTTTGATCTCCATTCTTCCTATCTCCATTGATCTTGCTTGATATATTTGCTCTCAGATTTTATGTGCACAAGAGCTCAACAAAGAACGGAATGTGGTTGCAAGTAGGATCGTAGTGTAGTCAAGTGATCAAGTTGTTAAAATGCATCATTAGGGTTTGATAATGAAGAAGGAATCTCCTTAAATAGAAGACACAATATGAAATGGAGGGATAAGATTGAGAGGTGTAAAAAGGAGGTCAGCTAAGATTAGAGGGTAGGTAAAAGAAATACCAAAATAATGAAAGGGGTAGGTAGTGTAGGAATTAAGAGATGAATGACATGTGTCATGTGTAGAAAAAGATAATGAATTAATTAAATAAATAAAGATTTATTTAATTAATAGAAGAAGTAGGATCAATTAAATAAATAAGATATTTATTTAATTTAGGAAAAGGATAATTTAAATAAATAAATGTATTTATTTAAATGAGAAATAAGGCTAGAAGAGGATAAATGAATTAATTAAATAAATAAAGATTTATTTAATTAATAGAAGAATTAGGTTTAGATAATTAAATAAATAAAATATTTATTTAATTAGACATGACAATTTTGGGTGTCTAGAGGTGTCATTCCTTGTGTGAAGCTATTGTTTTCTCAAGGATTCTCTCTTATACAAGAGGTGTAAGTCCTTGGCTGCAACCTCTTCTTCATTTTGCAATGCACATCTATCATAAACTTACCCCTCACATTGGGTCAAAAGTATGTCAACCTTCATTAAGAATCTCTTTTCACCTAGCAATAGGAGGAAGGTATGAATTATTGTTCCCCTTCCCTTATCTTGGTAGAAGATGTTATGTTTGTTCAAGATAACTCTTTTTGGAGGTAGGTGTCTTTTGCAAAAAGATATCGTCTCCTCCAAGGAAACCCTTTACACATTTAGCAAGATATCTCTTTTACAAATATCTTATCCTTTCCTGAAGAGTATTCCCTCTCTAGCTTGGATTTATGACATTGTTGCCTAAAGGATATCTTCTTGGCTTTGAAGGTAAGGTATCCTTGTATCTAGTTTCCTTAAGACATTAACATAAAACTATGTTGATATCTTAAGGGGGGGCACCTGTATCATTCCCATTGTACCATATTGTCATATGCTCTTGCAAATCATTTTTGCATGTCTTAAAATGGGGTGTCCATTCCTAGAACCAGAGTAAAAACTCTTAGAGAGAGATTCTTCACACTCAAAATGAGACACAACATTTGATATATGTCTTAGACGGGATTAACGTATCACTGAAAATAACAAAGTCTTAAATGGGATGGCCTCAAAACCAGACATGTATCTTCGCCATTTGGAATTTACACATTTGGACACACAGAATCGCCCCATGGAATTTGCATTGACATTACATGTTTTAAATAGGTTGAAGCACACTCAAAGACAAAGACTCTTAAATGAGGTTCTTTACACTTGAAACCAGATATCACTTGCACACACACACGAGGATAGGTGGAACTAGCTAAAAACAACTAGACTATTCTTTCCCTCCTCTCCCCATGGATCACCTAGATAAAAACATCTAGGGGCGAGTTCCCCATTCTCTCTCTCATCATTCTTCTCATGGATCACCCGGATAAACACATCTAGTGTGTATTCATGTTCTCTCTTCTTTCTCTCATGAACTCATAGCTTTGCTATTGATAGTTCATGGATGATGATTGCATTTCTCATTTATGTGATCGCTTATGTGCATGAGATGACATTTGTCAAGAATGATATTAGTTTTTGAGACATTTTGGTATCGATGTCTCTTTGGTTAGTTGACTTGAGTTCTTTCTTTTGGTCTTTAGCTTTTGGGTCATGTGTGCTTTTGTGTCTTTTCCTTTGTTTTTATTTTGTGTTGATTTATCTTTTTACTTTTGTCTTGTGTTTTATGCCCTTGCATATGTTTTAGGTGAGTTAAGATCCTAAGACTGGGGCCTTTGTTCCTCGAAATTAGTGATATCTTATACTCCTTGTGCTTTTCATTTGTGCTCTTCCTCTTCATCTCTTTCTTCTAATTTACCGTGAGTATTTGCGTAAGCTCATACTCCCGCTAAAGTGGGGGCTAAATGTAGCGTCCTAAAATTGCACCCTTTGTAATTTTGACTGTATTCTAGACCCTCACCTTATCGGTCTCTTCCCATGCTTGATCAAGACCTTTTTATGCCTCGCCTATGCAATCAAACCTCATTTTCCACCTTGCACCTTGTATGGCCACCTTGATCCTACCCAAAAATAGGGCAGGACGAGGGCATGGCACCCTGGGATCCCTTAAAGGGGGCCTATCTTGGCCCCTCTTCCTTGGACCTATCTATAATGTGAGTAGAAAATAAACATCTATGTCGGCCTATGGCAGAAAATTAAATATTTGACGATGGGCGGGTATATAAGGGGTCTTCCCCTCTCAATTGGCATAAGAGAACATACGATCATATTTTAATATAAATAAATAAAATATTTAATTTGGTATAAATAAAATATCTTCCTCTTTTAGAAAAGTTTCAACCATTTTAATATAAAATAATATTTTGACTCTAATATAAAATGTTGATTGACAGTACAAAATTATGAACAATATTTGATTCAATATCAGATTTGAAGATAAGCTAGATAAATATATAAACAATAAGAAATTTTGCGCATCCAAAATTTCTATAAAAAAAATTATTATAGAGCTTGGCCCTTGCTTCATCTATGTATAGAAAAAGAAAAAGAAAATGTCAATGCTCTGTTACTCAATTTACATCTCCAAGATAGGTTAAATGCATGAGGTAAAGAAATTTCCTTTTTTTTTCCAAATTGTTGGCGGCTCAAAATAATTAATATATTATTTCCTTTGAATTTGGTGATCCTTCCCATATAGTGTAATGATTCCACATTATCGAAAGATGGCGAGAATAGTTTTCTTGAGTCTATAGGATTCTATATTTTGTATGGTCAATCTCTAATTTATAGATCGTTTTGTTCTTAAGATAAATTTAACATGTTCAAACTCAAACCCAATGGGATTGAGATCTATACATAGTAAAACATAGGATTATTTAGTGTGGTCATGTTGATTAATCATTGGTATTAAATTAGTGTATGTAGCCAAATGTATTGTATATATTAGTATCACAAATTATTCATCCTTGTTCCCAAAGAAAAGAACTCATAACCTTCTATCAATTATGAATATAATTTAGATTTTTTGATATGACTACTTAGTCAAATAATAATTTTATTTGACATTAGTTGCATCAATATAATAAGCCTAGATTTGTGTTGAAAAATTAAGTTCCTTAGATTTTAGTTAAAGTATTCACTCTTGCATGAAGTTATCTTTTGAAATTAAAATTCTACATTCAATCCTTCTTAGTCTCTTTTGGGTGTAACAAGTTTTTGGTTTTTATTCAGTTTTTTCATTTTCTATGGTTTGGATCAACATGTGTGTAGTATTTCCGCAAATAGTCACCTCAAGAAACTTGGACTGCCATAGACATATTCCTTGAGTTCTCTTTCTAGTTGTTTTTGTTGGACCCTCGGGTATTTGGGATGTATCATGTATAGCATTCAATCTGCTACTAATAATATAGTTTGAAACATGAACTACTTATTTCATGGTGTTTATG
This sequence comes from Cryptomeria japonica, assembly GCF_030272615.1. Taxonomy (NCBI): domain Eukaryota; kingdom Viridiplantae; phylum Streptophyta; class Pinopsida; order Cupressales; family Cupressaceae; genus Cryptomeria; species Cryptomeria japonica. The sequence continues at coordinate 147,758 of NW_026728868.1, forward strand.
TGAGACCTTGAGTCTCTAGTTCCTTTATGTTATTTATGGATGGAGAATATTATAGTACAAAATTTCAAATCTATATTCAACACTCCTAAAAAAATATTAGTGTTCCATTCATTAGATTTAAAAAAATTGATCCATGATTTTCTTATTTATTTATTTCACCTCTCTATTGCAACTGGATTAATGTTATTCTACCCTCAAAAATGACCTTTCGAGTAGAGAGATATATTCCATTCATTATTTGCTTAGTAGTGTATGTGTATTTATTTCTTGTGGCAGTATAATTATCGTGTAACCCATATATTCATTCATATCCTTCACCTTTTAGAGTATTTTTATTAGAATTTGCATGCTAGAACCCTTTGGATTTTGGGAAAAATTATGTTTTTAAAAACATTGGATGATGTAGATGCTTTTTCATTTCTCATCCATTTGATATTTAGTTCTCTATGGTGGAATCCTTTTAGGAAAATTTAGAGTCACATTCATGCTAGCACATTCTAGATTATACTAGCAACTATTAATACCAACCTTCCTTGCTATTAGTCAGGCTAAACCTTCTAGTTAATAATATTTATAAAAGAGTTATATATAGGTTATTTTCCTCTCGAATATATTTTTTTAATTTTTTAATTCAATAGCTACCTATGATGACTCTCTCCATCTCATTTCTTGCACATGTAACACTCACCTTCTCATCGATAGAATTAAAACTTCACTTTAGGATATCCATTATTAGAAGCAATAGATGGAAATCACACATAAGATGAATAATTGATCATGTTCACTTTACCCACAACAATTTTTTTTGGCCTACTACTTGTGTCATCTCTCATTTATCAATTCAATGCCAATCAAAGATCACCTTATAGATGTTGTAACCTTTCCAACATCTATCCATTCTATTTTTCCCAATTGTTTATTCTTTAGAAATTTCTTTGAGTCTTCTAAGAACTTGCCCTTTCGATAAATTATAGGGATTGCAAAATGGACTAAAAAAAACGTCAACAACGTTGTTGTAAGGCAGCTACGCTAGCTAAATTCTTACTTTCCACATAGAAAAAACATAAAGTGTCAAGGCTGTGTTAGTCAAAAGTTCTTGATCTACTATTTAGTCCATCTCTTATCTACTAGTTCAATCTCAATCAAAGCTCATCCTACAGATGCTATAACCTTTCTAACATCTAGATCCATTATCTTTTTCCTAATTCTTTATTCCTTAGAAAGTTCTTTGAATCTTCTATTACAATTACACAAATATTGTCAAATGATTATATAAATAAAATATCTTCCTCTTTTAGATAAATTTCTACTATTTTAATATAAAATTATATTTTGACTCTAATGTAAAATTTTGATTGACAGTACAAAAGTATAAACAATATTTGATACAATATCACACTTGAAGATAAGCCAAATAAATCTATGAACAAAAAGAAATTTTGCTCATCCAAAATTTATATAAAAAGAATATTATATTATAGAGCTTGGCCCTTGCTACATCTATGTAGAGCAAAAGAAAAAAAATAAAATGTCAACGCTATCTCAGTCAATTTACATCTAGAGAGATAAGTAAAATACACAGTAGGTAAGAAATTTTCCTTTTTAGCCAATTCGCTGGCGGCTCAGAATAATCAATATATTATTTCCTTTGAATTTGCTGATTCTACGTTACCAAAAGAATGAGGAGAATCCGTCTACGGTAGCTTCGATAACTATATGTCGTAGGGCTTACGTAGTCACCCCAACTTAATATAAAGAGCACCAACTCTGCAAACATATAATATTATAATAATTAACGACTGCGTCAACATGAATTAGTCCCAACACAGAAACTATATTATAATTAATCAATTACGTCAACATGAATTAGTCCTCGCAGAGTAGTTAATTTTCCCGCTATATAATAGACATGTTATGGGATTGTAATACACAATTCGACTACACATTCATATCCCGAGCTTTTCTGTCTGATTCTTCTGTGTCTCTATTTATAATGGGTAACCGCATGATTTACTTCACGTTGGGACTTTTCCTATTGATATGTTGGTACAGTGATAATGTCATGGCAGCGGATTCCGATCCCTTGCAAGATTTCTGCGTCGCAGACAAGGAAAGCATGGGTGAGTACATAACTTTTATTTCATTTGCTTATCAGGCGAGTTGCTCACAAATTAATTAAAATACAATGGTGTGATATGAGTTGTTGCTAACAAATTGATTAAAACAGTTGAGGTGAACGGGTTCGTTTGCAAAGATCCCAAGGATGTTTCGGCAGAGGACTTCTTCTTCGGGGGACTTGGGCAGGCAGGGAACACCGACAATGCAGTGGGCTCCAATGTAACGATGGCCAATGTTATGCAGATACCGGGCCTCAACACCTTCGGAATATCGTTGGTCCGTATCGATTACGCAGTGGGTGGAATAAATCCTCCTCACACGCACCCAAGAGCCACTGAAGTTCTTGTTTTACTGGAAGGCCAGCTTCTTGTGGGTTTCATTGACACCACCAACAAGTTTTTCAGCAAAACGTTGGAGAAGGGAGATGTGTTTGTGTTTCCAAAGGCACTTGTGCATTTCCAGCAGAATGTGGGGCATGAAAATGCGGTGGCCATAGCTGCATTGAGCAGCCAGCTTCCGGGAGCTCAGACAATCGCCAACTCTCTGTTTGCAGCGGATCCTCCTCTCCCAGATTCCGTATTGGCCAAGGCCTTCCGCATCACCCAAGAGCTTGCCGATTACATTCAGAAGAAATTTGCATAAGAATTTGCTTTTTTCTATTAAATAAAACAAACAAGCGGTCTGGTCTGGACAACGTGGGAAGACCGTCCTTCCCAATTCTTTTTCCTCACAGTTGAATAAAACTCTCTTTTTAGAGTTATTGCCGTCCTCTTGTGCTATTCATAGCATCCGTTTTTAACCCAGGCACTTCCCCTCCGTGAACATTGCTTGCAAATCTGCCATTGTTTCCTAACGATTTCCTTAGACGCTCTCTCATCCTCTCAACTTCCAAATTACAAAGCACTCTTATAATAGATGTCGATTTTATTATATTCTATTTGTTTAAATATTTTGATTTTATTTTATATATCCATGATTTTACTGCATCAATAAGTGAGACAACTTCCATAGCAAAGGGCATGCTCGTTTATGTGTTAATGAAAGATATTGTTTGCTCCTCATTCTCATTTTTTGTACTTAGAACTACATGTTTGAATACCTCATTTGATATATTTAGGTTGATAAACCTTCTATTTCTCTTTGCTAATAGAATTTATACTATCATATGACTCAATTATTGGACTCCAATATTCCTTTCTATTATTTTTTTGGTGAGAAACCTCCTATAAGCTCTTGTAGCTGAATCATCTCGGTTCTTCATTAAAAAATTAATGGTATGATTATGAGCCAATTAAATATTTTTTTGCATACTTTGTAATATATTTAATTAATTCATGTACTGACAGAACGAATTACCAATCAATATTTCCTCGCCATCACTGGAGTATATAGCAATTGTGTGGCTAAACTCTACCATTATTTCTCAACGGTGCAAAATTCTATATCCCCCTTTTTTTTTTATCTTCATAAACTCTTGATCCCTGCAAACTAAATGGCCATGGAACATTATACCTATATATCATTTAAGTATATATTTTTTGGTAAATTAACTAATTTATTCAAGCAATACATTATTTATATTAATTGTTCAAACTAATAATATAAAATGCAACAATTACTTGAAGATCATCTTTGCCCCTTTTTTATGTGTATGGTGTTCAAAATCTTCTCATAGTCATTGTTAAATTTAGTCTATACAAGTTGTTTCATACTTTAAGAGATGGATGTAAAGAAAAATTATAGAATTCTCACAATGTAAATTTTGATTTATCAATTTACAATTTTATATTAATAAAACGGGTACATAAGATTGTGCATATTTGTTTAAGTTCTAATATCTTCTCGATGGTTCCATGGATGAATAATTACTTCAAGATTCATTAGTTGATCTACATTAAAATCAAATCAATATCATCCATATTTGGTTCTCCATACATCCATGTGAATCCATACACATGTATTTATGGTGTATGTTGGCACTCATATATATTATAGTTTAATCCAGCTATGGCCACTGCATTTTCATGCCTCACATTTTGTTGGAAAAGAACAAGTGCCTTTGGTAACACAAACACATCTCCAATATAGAAGGCAAGACTATCAAAGGAGAATAGGAAACTAAGAAAATGTTGAGCGTGATTAAGAGAAGACATGATAACAATGAATTATTATCATAGTCAAACATCGATTTGTTAATATGTGAAAGGTTGCGATTAAAGATAGATGAAGGAAATAATTCCAAAGAGAGGAGACTTGTCTCCTTAGACACCCTTTGTCCTCATAGATTAAAGAGGGTCTCTACTGGGGATATTACAGTGGTATCAGAGCATGATCTTTCCAGCCTGTGAAATAAATAACATTCTAAAGATTGACCATGAGACCTAACCGAAGGCCTCAACATCCAAAGAGAAAGATTACCTATCATCAACCTAGAAAAAGGCATCGTAACCTCAAGTCTATATTGAGGAAAAGAAACTACTTGTACATAAATCGTATAGAACTATTAGCAAATCAAGAATTCCTACATCGCTTTCGTGATTTTACACATGGCAACAACATCTTCACAACAAGTCAATAGTAGAAAGAAGCCTTCTTGCAGAGAGAATTCTTGTCGTATACACCGATCTAGAAGCATCACACTCTTCCATCAAATGAGAATATTTCTATGAAGATAATATTCAAAATAGTATCATATATTCAATTTTAAAAAGGAAAAACAAAAGTAGGTTGCACATGAAGGAACGATACCTTATATAGGTCAAAATTATTCAAATTGAATAGTTGACATCAATATAAGGATGCATAGATCATTAATTGAAGTACATGAGAGTTAATACTGCATATGAGTAAAAGTTAGAATGATCAAGATGATTCAAGAAAAGGGTTCATCATAGAACATTTAGAGCCTTAAAGGGCTTACCTTAAAGAGGTTAGCAATGTGGTTACAACAACCAAGTAAGAGGGAAGCGAGAATGGAGGTTAGGCTAAGGGCCGCCAAGTAAATACTTGGTGTAGCAATGACTCAATAAAAAACCCATGCCTTCCCAAAGAGTATATGGGGAAGTAATAATGTGGATAACAAACATGAGCTGCCAAGTGGAGCAAGAGGGTTGTAGAGAACAACCACTCTTATGCTTAGTGTAGAAATGGATAAAAATATGCTTCCCATTTCTTCCCAAGAAGGATATGAGAATGGCATAAAGGCTGACCCGAGCCACCAAGTAGAGAAAGTAAGTCTCTTAGGTTTGGTGTAGAAATGGCTCCAAGCCTCTAGGAAAGTTCCCATTCCTTCTAAACATAGAGAAATGTAGAGGAATTATGGCACAAAGAAGGCAGTTCCTCTTAGGCATAAAGAAATGTAGAGGAATTATGGCACAAAGAAGTCAGTTCCTCTCAAGATTAGGTACACTAGCTCAAGGAAGCTAGACCCCCTGAAGTGGACATAATGGCTCAAGGAAGCCATTCCCTCTCGATTTGGGAAGTGGCTCAAAGAAAGCTAGCCCCCCCCCCAAGTTGGCTAGAGATTGCTCAAGGAAGCCAACCTCCCTCAAGTAGATAGAATGGCTCAAGGAAGCTAGTCCTTCTCAAGTTGGGCAATGGCTCAAAGAAGCAAGTCCCTACCAAGTTGGAAAAAGATGGCTCAAGGGAGCCAGTCTCTCTCAAGTTGGACAAAAATTGGTTAAGGAAGCCAATCCATCTTAAGTTTCGGTAAAGGACTCAAGGAAGCCAATCCCTCCAAGTTGCAATAGATTCACTAGAAACTAAGTAGTAAATTTTGTAACATTTGTCATTACTTTAATTTATATGATTATATGTTTGGTACTACTAATCTATGTGCAGGTTCATCCAAGAAGGAGGACAAGGAGAAATTGCTCGAGGACAAGCAAAATCAAAAGGGGCAGATTGTGATATCCCCGTATTGACCAATTTTGTGAAGTCTCTAAGAGACAAAATCACAGTTTTATTGTTTAAAATTTATCACTGAGGAAGTCCTCAATTAGAGAATATGAATCGATGATGGATAAAGTAAGTAGAAATAAATATACTTTTCATACGTTGAAATGAATAAGTGAAGACTACTGCATAGAACTAGAATATGAGATACCGTCCTGTTGATGGTGTTTTGATGCATTATCGAACACAGAATAAAATACCAATGGCACTCTATGCTCTCTTGATAAAAAAGACTCTCAGATGTTGAATATCTGTGAAGGATCACATGAGATGACTCCAAGGTTCTTTTATGTCAAGTCTTGACTTGTCGGATAGCTTCAATGGTATTGATGTAATTTGTTGTACCTACAAGGGGACTTATATGTTGAATACCTGAATGCTCAAATGATGCTGGAACGTAGGATTTCACTTGACTTGATTAAAAAAAAGAAGAAAAAGGATAGGGTTTAGAAAGTTATTCTAACTCTAAGAATGTAGGAGCAATGGGTGATCTTTGATGAAACTCTAACTAAGTCTTGCTTTGACATGCTATGAACATCTCCACAAGGCTAGTGTGATCTTCTTAGGATAGCTTTGTGATTTTTAAATCATCACTACAAGCATAGAAACCATCAAGTTGATGCATATCAATGAAGAAGCGATAATTGAAGTTAAGCTTTAGTTGAATGATTCCAGCTGACTACGTAGTATGGATATACGAATTTCACCATTGATCACACAAAGTCTTTCATTCATTTAATTATCAATATCTAAAATGAAGATCCAACAAGAAACCACACAATTGTAGAAGAAACAACACATTCCACCATAACTTCAATGGAAAGGAAGTTTATTTACAACTTTGGCAACAATTTCCGCTTTCTCTTTCTATTCTACTCTAGTTGCTAACTTCTCTTGAACTACTAGCTATTGACTATTCCCCTTACAAATGAAGAAGTGAGGCCTTTTATAGTTATCTCATTACAATTTAGTGGCTTAGATTGATTTGAGATCAATGGCCAAGATTACAAGATAGAAACCCTAATTAGGGTTTGTAGAACCCATTACAAAACATTTAATTCTTGACCTATGATATGTTTACATTTTAAGAGACACATGTCCTAAGAAAATTCAATGAATAGATGATGGCTGTAGGTACATCAAACTTTGTGCCTTTGTAGTAGTTATCTCCTTTTGATGAATGAGGTTAGACGCATTGAATCTAGATGCCTTATCCTGAAATGATATGATTGGATGTAATGATGACTAGGCACCACCTCAGCTTTATTGATTGTAACTCATCACAAGTGTGCAATTGAATGTGACATATCTCTTGGTACTCAACATTTGCGAGTGCTTGATGTGATGATGACTCCACTCATGTTGATCTTCTAACTTTGATTAACTCTTCTGAAATGATCGCATGTCTTGATTGCTTGCATTCGCGAACTTTCATCTAACTACATTGACAAAGATTCTTGGATTTCCAAAAGAAATTCAAGATTGTAAAAATTCTTCATTAGTGTGTGACGCTGACCCTTATCTTCCTTCTTGATGAGAGCTTGCCATTGCTTTGCACGAATTGAGTTCTTGCCTTGCATGAGCTTGCGACTTGACGATTCCAACAATTGCTTTGTAGAGGCTTGAAGCGTGATGTCCTCCTTCATGTGGATTTGTTGCGATCCTGTCTTCACACACCTACGAAATTTGTTCAAGTTAGTGTCATGATATGAGATTTACTTGCAAATAAATAATCATTTACTTAAGATAAATCAAGAACCCTCGAAAGAAAATCAAACCAGTCATAACATGAGGCCTGATTTCTCACAAAATGGATCAAAGATGTAATTCGCTGAATAAGACAAGTTTGACATGGTTGAGGAGTTCCAATTCGTCACTTCCCAATGAGGTTGTCGTATGTGCAATCTCAATGGCGACTTGCTGCTGTAACTTCAACATAATCGTTTTCTTCCTAGGATAAAACCTAGTTAATCACTTGTAAAATATTATCCCTTTTACTGACATCACTCCCTGCAAATGAGCCAAGCAGGTTTTCAAAGTGTCGAACTACAACCCTCTCTATTTTATCTCCCGCCGAACACCACATATTATTTTCATCCTTGATCACCTCGTTCATGTTGAGCAACCTCTTTGCCTTAACCGACAAGTGAAAAAACTTTGTATTTAAGTCTTTTTCCAAAATTCACATCTCCCTAGACTTGTCACACCAGAAAATATCCTCCCTAATTAATACCTCCGACAGACATTCCATTAGCTCCTTTCCTTTTTCAAAATCAACATTAGTCATTCCTAACCAAATCACCTTCTCATTAAGAGACACAATCTCCTTCTCTAGCCTCAAAAAAAATATTCCTAAAGGATTGTACGTTCCACTGCTTAATTTTATCCTTAAGGAAATGTAATTGTTTCACAAAACAGAAACTGGGCGTATCTTCAAATATATTACTCTCTTCCCAAAATTTTTTTAGATAAGACAAGAATTGCCCGTCCTACCACCACATGCTTTGAAAATAAAAATTCCCAGAGAATCGAGTCTTTCCAATTTCTAGTTCCAACTGGATAGGGAAGTGATCGGAAATAAAAATCAGCAAAATGCTCAACGCCAAGGAGAAATGGCCTTCCATCCTTCTTGGTCCCACCAAGAACCAATTTAATCTTTTCAAAATATTGGTAAAATTTAGTCTCCTATTCATCCATGTAAATTGGCCATTTTTTGGAATTACATCAACCACCTCATTGTCTGCTTAAAAAACTTTTAAAATATTCCATAATTTTGTTAGAACTTCTTAAATTGTGTTGAAGTCTCCTGCCACCACCAACCAATCCTTGCCAATGATACTGATGCGTTCTGATAGTTCCTTCCAAACTCTCATCTTGTCCTTTGTTTTAAAAGACCCATAAACATTAATCAAAGGGAACTCTGAATCATAAGAAAGGAGTTCACTCTAAATATCATCCAATATTTTGACATTTCTCCAGGGAAAATATTGACCACATGGGGGTTCCATAAGAACCCCAGGCCTCCTGCAGAACCCCTAGCTTCTTGGAAAATACCTTCCCATCTAGAACAATAATGTAGAAAACTAAGCGCCTTATCCAAACTCAGCTTGGTTTCTTGGAATATAATTATTTTATTAGAGACTTTCTCTAATGAATGCCTAACCAAGAGTTTCTTGTCAGGAGCCGAGAGGCCCCTGGCATTCCAGGTAAGGATCCTCATGTTCCTCCTAGGGAGGACTTACCTCCCCTGAATCTTCTAAAAAATTTTACGACATTGATGATGCCTTTCTCCTTTGCCCTATCTTCATACTTTTTCTTGTTGCTCCTCGTCCCTCTACTTCCTTTGGATCTCCCCAACAGAACATTTTCCGATTGGCTAATGCTTCTCAGGTCAATAATATCCAATTCATCTTCATTATCAAACTCCTCTTTTGACCTCATGTCGTAATTGACCTTCGTGTCTGACAAGCCCATCCAAGCATCCTGAGCATTGTTAGAAGCCTTGCTTCGGTGTATGTCCATGATTATGGGAGAGAAACCAACCTTTTTTGAATTGTCTCTTCCACCCTCCCCATCCTTGTATCCAACTGGTTCTTTGATGACCAAAGCCCCTAAAGGGCCTATTGTCTCCTTCCTCGAAGACGTAAATACCTTCTCAATCGACTCCTGTCTCCTGGGCTGCGGAACCATCTCGTAGCGGGCCTAACAAAGATTCTACATTCCTTTGTCATATGATTCCTACCATCACATCGACCACAAAATTGTTTAATGTCTTCAACTTCAATCTAATGCATCCATATACTTCAAACCGATTTCAAACAAATCTTGGAGGAACCTTTTTAACTGCAATGATTCTGATTCTAGCGTACAAATAGGAGTCATTTTTTGCTATCCCCTCATCAGTTTATAGTAAGGTTCCCAAGGTTCTACTAATTCTCTCCAAACTACTCTCCCCGATATTCTATTGTAAGTTTATAAATGCGAATCCAAATAGGATTGTCGTACGGATCCAACAGAACTGGGTCAAAATGGGGAAACCATAGTTACATTTATAAGGGATGGTTATCAACAAACTAGTTGCCATGGAGAGGAATCTTCTCTTTCTCCTCTACCTCTACAAAAATAAAAAATGAAGAATCTGCTTAGATTGAATTTAACAACCACCTTGGCCTTCCAATTCTTCTCAATCCAAGATTTAATTAATCTTCTCTCATATTTCAGCTTGACAATCTTGCAAATAATCGCCACTTCCTCCCAAAGGTTGGTATCTTCTTCTATTTCATCTGATAGGTCAATCCTCACCTGTTCCACTTCCACCTCTTTTTGGGCTTCTGATTTTAACAGATGGAGGTTAAAGTAAGGGCTGCCAAGTAAATACTTGGTGTAGGAATGACTCAATAAAACTCCATGGCTTCCCAAAGAGTATATAGGGAAGTAAGAATGTGGATAGAAAACATGAGCTGCTCAGTAGAGTAAGAGGGTTGTAGAGAACAACTACTCTTAGGCTTAGTGTAGAAATGGCCAAAAATATGCTTCCCATTTCTTCTCAAGAAGGAGATGAGAATGGCATAAATGCTGACCAAAGTTTCGAAGCAGAGAAAGTAAGTCTCTTAGGTTTGGTGTAGAAATGGCTCTAAGCCTCCAGGAACCCATTCCTTCTAAACATAAAGAAATGTAGAGGAATTATGGCACAAAGAAGGCAGTTCATCTTAGGCATATAGAAATGTATAGGAATTATGGCACAAAGAAGTCAGTTCCTCTCAAGATTAGGTACACTAGCTCAAGGAAGCTAACCCCCCTCAAGTGGACATAATGGCTCAAGGAAGCCATTCCCTCTCAATTTGGGAAATGGCTCAAAGAAAGCTAGCCCCCCCCAATTTGGATAGAGATTTCTCAAGGAAGCCAGTCTCCCTCAAGTGGATAGAATGGCTCAAGGAAGCTAGTCCCTCTCAAGTTGGGCCATGGCTCAAAGAAGCTAGTCCCTACCAAGTTGGACAAGGATGGCTGAAGGAAGCCAGTCTCTCTGAAGTTGGACATAAATGGTTCAAGGAAGCCAGTCCATCTCAAGTTTGGGTAAAGGACTCAAGGAAGCCAATCCCTCCAAGTTTCAATAGATTCAATAGAAACTAAGTAGTAACTTTTCTAACATTTGTCATTACTTTAATTTATATGATTATATGTTTGGTACTAATAATCTATGCACAAGTTCATCCAAGAAGGAGGACGAGGAGAAATTTCAAGAGGACAAGCAAAATCAAGAGGGGGAGATTGTGATATCCTTGTATTGACCGATTTTGTGAAGTCTCTAAGAGACAAAATCACAATCTTGTTGTCTAAAATTTATCACCGAGGAAGTCCTCAATTAGAGAATATGAATCAATGATGGATAAAGTAAGTAGAAATAAATATACTTTTCATAAGTTGAAATGAATAAGTGAAGATTTCGACATACAATTGGAATATGAGATACTGTCTTGTTGATGGTGTTTCGATGCACTATTGAACACAAAATAAAATACCAATGGCACTCTATCCTCTCTTGATAAAAAGACTCTCAAATGTTGAATATCTGTGAAGGATCAAATGAGATGACTCCAAGGTTCTTTTATGTCAAGTCTTGACTTGTAGGATAGCTTCAGTGGTATTGATGTAATTTTTTGTACCTACGAGGGGACTTATGTTGAATACCTGAATGCTCAAATGATGCTGGAACGTGGGATTTTACTTGACTTGGTTAGAAAAAAAGGGAAAAAGGATAGGGTTTAGAAGGTTATTCTAATTCTAAGAATGTAGAAGCAATGGATGATCTTTGATGAAACTCTAACTAAGTCTTGCTTTGACATGCTATAAATATGTCCACAAGGCTAGTGTGATCTTCTAAGGATGGCTTTGTGATTTTCAAATAATCACTACAAGCATAGACACCATCAAGTTGATGCATATCAATGAAGAAGCGATAATTGAAGTTAAGCTTTAGTTGAATGATTCCAGTTGACTATACAAGACACTTTACCATCAGGAAAGTGTTAGTAGTATGGATATAGGAATTTCACCTTTGATCAATGAAGTCACCATACAAGAGGATGAATTCCCTATCCTTAAATGAGATCTCTATGCGCGTTGAATTTGGATTGAGTAAAAAAGAATTTGTTGATGAAAATCAGAATCACTGCCTATGAACTTATCAAAGTGACTGTTCAAATGCAATTCATCAAACTCAGGCTTGAGGGTTTGCCGATATTACTTTGCCAATACCGCTGATGTCTAAGTTGCTGTGTTCAAGGGTAAATTCACCAATGTCAAAATTAGAGTCGCAATGCCATGATTCTATTAATGGAAGCAAATCACAAATCAGAGATTTGGAATCGCTTCTCAAGATGCAATCACTATGGATGAGTACATTTATCGCAGTCAATTTAATCACAATGTTCGCTGGTATTGAAGGTAGCTTGTAGTCGTAGTATGACAAACACTCGTTGATGATTCAACTTGCAGATTTGGGTGATATGTGGCTCGAAACTTTGCATTATAGTATACCCATATTAGTATAATGCAAATTAGTTCATTGGCCACCCATATTACAATAACTTAATATCCATTATTAGTCCCTGCCTTATAAGGCAGAGACTAATGTTTTCATTGCAAGCATTTGATATTAAATTGCTGCTTGAAAATTTCGTCAACCCATTTAAGCTATAGTTCTATGTTATTATTTTATTAAAGCTATTTTTTTTATTAATTTTTTCTATTTTCTGATTGGCAGCTGATAGTTTCCTGGGGTTTAAATTATTTTTTATGGAAAATAGAATCGTCCACCAATGAAAAAGAAAAATTAAGAGAGTTTTTTAAAATATTATTTTTCTGCAGGTACGAGGGCATTTACAAGTTCCTTGAAGTAACAGCTAGCATTCGTAAAACACATTAAATGCAGTTGTTTTGCTCTCTGGCTTTGATTAATGGCGGTTATGCTGTAGGAGACTAAAATATTGTTCAATCGAAGGCAATAAGGCTTGAACTCTGTGTGCTAAATTTTAATAGCTTAGTGGTTTCAAGTTCAAGTTTCTAGAGTTTGATGGGCATAGAGTGGATCTGTTCTCATTCAATTTATTAATTCCAGGTTAGCTTAGTTCCCATTACTTTTTGTCTATAATTCTTGGTTCTGGTGAGGCTTAAAATGGTATCTGAGAGAATATGTAACCACTTGCCTCCTTTTCATGGCTAAGTGAGTTGATTTTTTAGATGCTTTCTGTTTGTATAATATCTTAGAATTTTTATGCGAATAGTTAAAGGGACTATTTCAATCATACCTTCTAGATGCTTTGCATATTAGTCAAACTTGTTCAAAATATCTATAAAAGATTATGTGCTACAAGCTTCCTCAAACAGGTGTGAATGTATCACAAAATCACTAGACCACAACCTTCAGATAACTTTGGCAAAGATATGAACTCTAAACATAAAAATTGTATATATGCTAAATGCATTTTGTGTGTCATTATTTAGAGTCTCCTAACTTCATTGCGAGCCTGATGCATTTTGTGTATTATAAGCATGGAAGATTCAAATACATGGAAGCAAATATGTTTTTGGCTTTGAATTTTTTGTGATTTTTGTTTGATTCATAGTAATCATTTTTCAAGTTTTCAAGAGGTTAAAAACAATTAAAATACTGTTGAGAAAATCATTTATTTATATTTAGCTTGTTTTCTTACGCCTAATTTGTACAAAGTAAGTTTTTATTGGCACAATTTTTTGTCAGGTGTAATTTCGCCCTCAAAATGCTCGTTTAACTTGGGCTTAGTCTGAGTTAAATGGTGTTTTGTTGGCAGGTATAGATTCTGCCCTAAATTTATTTGGAGACAAAAAAAAGCCTAAGTTTTATCGCAAGATTTTTAGTTTTCACAAGTCAACACATGTTTTTTTTTAATAACTATTTGGTAAGGCAGAACGAAATATTGTGGAGTTTTTTTCTCATTTTTTCATAATGGGAGAAATAATAGTTTAATTGCTCCATATGCATAATTAACATAAGAGGTTACTCTGTAAAATTCTCTTTTTAGTCACAAATTCAGGAGTTGCAAAGGATTCATTAGCCTCGGGAACCATGTTCCAATGAAATACAGTGTAAATTTGGTGATGTTATGGCTCAACAGTCATCTTGTCTTCAACATCTTCTCACACTTGTTATAATATCCTTTTAATTCATAGTTCTATCTTTTTAATTATTTAAAAGAAAGGCTGAAAACTATATGTTATGTTAGTTGCTTCATCTTTGCCTAAAGATTGGTATGCAATTTAGCATTTTACAAAATTTTGTATTGTGTTTTTGTTAGGGAATCAGTGATTAAGAAGGTCGACTTTCAAATGATTAAGAAGATTGACTTTCAAATGTATTGTTGGTTGCTTACATTGGCCAGTGATATGTAGATTTTTTTTTGTTGGTGAAATATTTGCTATGTGAGATTATCAAACTAAAACTTTAACTTCAAGAATAGTTGGTACCACATAGAAAGTATAGGTATAGGTTTCTTAATGACTACAACTGACATTTATAAAACACTGAGGGGTGAATTCACAAAGCTGGTTCCCACTTTTGCCAACGAAGGAATTTGGCAAAAGTGGGAACTTCGATTTTCTTGGTGTTCAAGCGAAATGGTAATGTTCGCTCGGACTACCCCTGGGAGTCTGAGCGAACCCAACTGCGGGTCTGGGTTCGCTCGAACCATGGGTAAGTTTTTGGTTTGAGCGAACCCACTTAAATATTAATATTTTAATTGGTTCGAGCGAATCCCCCATTCACTCGAACCATTTTCGGTTAGTGTTTTTTAAAAATTTATAAATAGCGAAAATGACAGTTAAAAGATCATTATCAAATTTGACTTTTTCTGTCTGGTGGGGGTTGGATCAAACTAGTCGTCAGCATCACATCACCGAGATTTGTCTGCAGCAGTTAGCATCTTTCCTATTTCAGTTTTCGACCAGGTGCACAAAATAACCCTTTGTTTGGTTTAATAATGTCTTTTTTTATTAAATTTGTAAATAATTTGTTTGTTAATTTATTTTTTTAATTAAATAATTGTATATAGTTATTGTTTTTCAACATTTTAGAAAAATGTTTGATAATTTATTGTTTTTCATTATTTTAGAAAAATGTTTGATAATTTAATGTTTTGACTGAAATGTGTCAATTTGTTTTTAAAATTACATAATTGTATAGATGTATATTTTTTTCAACATTTTAAAAAATTGTTATGAAAAACATAGAAAACTTAGAACCTGTAGTAAATCAGAACTTAGAAAAACATTAGCAAAAAAAAAGAAAAACCTTAGAAAAATTAATAAATTTTAATTTAAATAAACATTCAAAAATTTAGATAACAAATTTAAACAAATTAGACAAAATAAATTTCCTCTACAATGTGACCCATTTTCACATCCTATTACACACACAACATGACCCCTTAAGACCACATATGCCTTGATGACACTATACGTTCCCTTAGGAGGTCATAG
The DNA here is from genome assembly GCF_030272615.1 of Cryptomeria japonica. Classification (NCBI taxonomy): domain Eukaryota; kingdom Viridiplantae; phylum Streptophyta; class Pinopsida; order Cupressales; family Cupressaceae; genus Cryptomeria; species Cryptomeria japonica. The sequence goes on from NW_026728868.1 coordinate 163,343, forward strand.
AGGATCACATATAACATACTAGTGTACATGTATGACATTCCCTTTAGGATCACATCTAGTGTCCTAAGGGGTCATACGTGGTCCTAAGGGGTCACACATGTGTTATAACACATGCGTGACCCCTTAGAACCGCATATGACCCCTTATAAAATTGTAGTGTGAACGACATACCCCTTAGTCCATCAAATAGTGTCTTAACACATGCGTGACCCATTACAACTGCATATATGACCCTTTATAAAATCCTAGTGTGAACGACATACCCCTTAGTCCATCACATAGCGTCTTAAGGGGTTGTATGTGGAACTAAGGGGTCACGCATGCATTAACACATGCATGAACCCTTAGTAGGTCACATAGGACCCCTTATAACATCCTACTATACATATGACATTCCCCTTAGGATCACATAGTGTTATAAGGGGTCATATGTGGTCCTGAGGGGTCATGCATGTGTTATAACATATGCATGACCCCTTAGAACCGCATATGACCCCTTATAAAATCCTACTATGAACGACATACCCCTTAGTCCATCACTTGGTGTCTTAGGGGGTCGTATGTTGTCCTAAGGGGTCACGCATGCATTAACAAATGCCTGACCCCTTAGTAGGTCACATATGACCCCTTCTAACATCCTACTATACATATGACATTCCCCTTAGGATCATATAGTGTCCTAAGGGGTCATATGTGGTTAGAACCAAATATGACCCCTTATAAAATCCTAGTGTGAATGACATACCCCGTAGTTCATCACATAGTGTCTTAAGGGGTCGTATGTCTAGTCCTAAGGGGTCATGCATGCATTGACACATGTGTGACCCCTTAGTAGGTCACATATGACCCCTTATAACATCTTGCTGTACATATGACATTTCCTATGTGTCCTAAGGGGTCATATGTGGTCCTAAGGGCTCACGAATGCATTAACACATGCGCGACCCCTTAGTAGGTCACATATGACCCCTTATAACATCCTAATGTACATATGACATTCCCCTTAGGATCAAATAGTGTCATAAGGGGTCATGCATGTGTTATAACATATGCATGACCCCTTAGAACTGCATATGACCCCTTATATGCATGACCCCTTAGAACCGCATATGACCCCTTATAAAATCCTACTGTGAACGACATACCCCTTAGTCCATCACATAGTGTCTTAAGGGGTTGTATGTCCAATCCTAAGGGGTCACACATGCATTGACACATGTGTGACCCCTTAGTAGGTCACATATGACCCCGTATAACATCCTATTGTACATATGACATTTCCTATGTGTCCTAAGGGGTCATATGTGGTCCTAAGGGCGCACACATGCATTAACACATGTGTGACCCCTTAGTAGGTGACATATGACCCCTTATAACATCCTAATGTACATATGACATTCCCCTTAGGATCACATATTGTCATAAGGGGTCATGCATGTGTTATAACATATGCATGACCCCTTAGAACCATAGATGACCCCTTATAAAATCCTACTATGAATGACATACCCCTTAGTCCATCACATAGTGTCTTAAGGGGTCGTATGTCCAATCCTAAGGGGTCACACATGCATTGACACATGTGTGACCCCTTAGTAGGTCACATATGACCCCTTATAACATCCTACTGTACATATGACATTTCCTATGTGTCCTAAGGGGTCATATGTGGTCCTAAGGGCTCACACATGCATTAACACATGCGTGACCCCTTAGTAGGTCACATATGACCCCTTATAACATCCTACTATACATATGACATTCCCCTTAGGATCACATAGTGTCATAAGGGGTCATGCATGTGTAATAACATATGCATGACCCCTTAGAACCACATATGACCCCTTATAAAATCCTACTATGAACGACATACCCCTTAGTCCATCACATAGTGTCTTAAGGGGTCGTATGTTGTCCTAAGGGGTCATGCATGAATTAACACATGCGTGACCCCTTAGTAGTTCACATATGAACCCTTATAACATCCTACTGTACGTATGATATTCCCCTTAGGATCATATAGTGTCCTAAGGGGTCATATGTGGTTAGAACCACATATGACCCCTTATAAAATCCTAGTGTGAACGACATACCCCTTAGTTCACCACATAGTGTCTTAAGGGGTCGTATGTGGTCCTAAGGGGTCACGCATGCATTGACACATGTGTGACCCCTTAGTAGATCACATATGACCCCTTATAACATCCTAATATACATATGACATTTCCTATGTGTCTTAAGGGCTCACGCATGCATTAACACATGCGTGACCCCTTAGTAGGTCACATATGACCCCTTATAACATCCTACTGTACATATGACATTCCCCTTAGGATCACATAGTGTCATAAGGGGTCGTATGTGGTCCTGAGGGGTCATGCATGTGTTATAACATATGCATGACCCCTTAGAACTGCATATGACCCCTTATAAAATCCTACTGTGAACGACATACCCCTTAGTCCATCACATAGTGTCTTAAGGGGTCGTATGTTGTCCTAAGGGGTCACGCATGTATTAACACATTCGTGACCCCTTAGTAGGTCACATATGACCCCTTATAACATCCTACTGTACATATGACATTCCCCTTAGGATCATATAGTGTCCTAAGGGGTCATATGTGGTCCTGAGAGGTCATGCATGTGTTATAACATATGCATGACCCCTTAGAACCGCATATGACCCCTTATAAAATCCTAGTGTGAACGACATACCCCTTAGTCCATCACATAGTGTCTTAAGGGGTCGTATGTTGTCCTAAGGGGTCACATATGACCCCTTATAACATCCTACTGTACATATGACATTCCCCTTAGGATAATATAGTGTCCTAACATATGACGTGTTAGATCTCTCTATTCTTGAATTTTTTATGTATGTCAAAGATTTAGATATGTACACGTGTTAGATCTCTCTATCTCTCTAAAATATATGTTATCTCTAGATCTGAAATATATGTTCTCTCTCTCTCTCACTAAAATATTTGAAATTTTTACATGTATTTTTTGAAAATGAAAATGATCTCTCTCTCTCTCATGAAGATTTATATGTATATAATCTCTCTCTCTCTCTCTCTCATGAAAATGACCTCTCTATCTCTCTGCTTACATATTTATTTTAACTTTATGACATGTACCTAGATAGATGGCATCCCAGGATATACCTTCTCAGGCTCCTGATCAAGATCCACCTTCGCAGGCTCCTGATCAGGATCCACCTGCACAGGCTCCACATCAGGATCCACCTGCGTAGGCTCCACATCAGGAGCCACCACAACAGGATCCTCCACAGTAGGATCCCCCCTTGCCCGACATTGCTACTATTTTTCATTACAGTGATCGAGAGTTGCATAGGTTGAGGGCCATACTAGATGACCCTCGTACTGATGGTGTGTACAAGAGTACGTGCATGTCCATTTTTGATTGTTTGCGGACATTGAGGGACCACTTAGTATCTCATACCTCATTCTCACCTGAGGTTATAGAGGATATATATATAGACAGTTGAGGAGTCAGGTGAGGGGTCCTCATTCTTTTATTGATGTGGTGGGGGTGGTCTCGAAGGAGATCATCAAGGAGAGATGCTTCCCACAATATCAGGAGAAGAGTAAGGTGAGGGGATATCAGGTTACCAGATGTATCGACCCACAGGTTGCATCACTAATTTACCCACAATTCTTAGCAGCCCATGGTCGTTATCCTAATAACGACCAGATTCCATTATACTTTGTACAACAGGTATTTGCTGAGGTTCATTGTCAGATGAAACCAAACTACCTTGATATTCCAGGATATTATGGATACGGGAGTGGTAGGATTGCTGATAGAGATGCATATCGTAGGCATGATAGAGCTCCGGCTAGACACAGGGACCTTGTTGGCAAGAGATTTCCTGCAGTAGTCCCAGCCATGGCACCCATAGCGGATCACGTTGTGATTGCTTCTCAGAGAGAAGCAATTGATAGGATTGGACAAATTGCATCAGCAACAGCCACCATATCTTCTGACAGGGTGGGCAGATATATGATGAGTCGACCATGTTCGCGATCATCCATAGATCATGCATCTTCTAGTCATGGGGGGGCTTCAGATTCAGATGATCGGTATATTTCTACTAGCATCCCCTCCCCAGATGAGGTAGAAGCTATAGTCAGAGCTATTAGACATGTACAGATGTCGCAGTGTTTAGCCGAGGACCTACTACATGCTTATAGTTTTATTTCATCTCGACTTGGGATACCATTGGGTGATGTTCGAGAGGAGATTCTCAGAGATGGTCAGGCTAGAGTGGCATCGACACATACCCTGAGGCAATCACAACATTCTCATCACTCTACGCATGCTCCAGGCACTGACCCACCTACAGATCACTCTATTGCTGCAAAGGAGGAGCTACGAGCTGATCAGCTCCATATCACATATGAGGGCCAATTGGATTCATTTGAGGAGGAGATACGAGCTGATCAGGTGAATATCACAGATGAGGGTTTGGACTCATTTGAGGATCAGCTGAGAGATTTGAGCCATACTGGATTTATGGACATGCTACTACAGTCAGAAACTTCATCTATGATGCCCACTCATCTATTTAGCCCCTTGCACTCCTCAGTGATACGTACAACTAGAGAGAGATATGCAGGCACGAGTGATGTTGTTGATATGATCACGGGACAGGATCAGACTATACAGCCTACTCCAGGTGATACACAGGTATGTACATGTACATCTGCATTTAAATTTTTAGAAGATATGTATACATGTTGCAAATTTGTACCTGATAAATCTATATATATAGATCATGTTTAATAAATAATCTAGAGTTCTAAGTTTTAATTTGTAGATCATTTAAATTGATTGTGGACTAATCCTTAAATTGACAGTTAGCTCATGTCACTCCTTCCTTGAGCTCTGAGCATGTGCGTAGGAGAGATTCTTTAGATGATGTTAGTGTACAGGTTAGTTATGGTTTTTGGTACATATATGTACATGTATGTATGTACATGCACGTTACAATTTATATTTAAATTTTTATTTAAATCTACTTGGATTTGATGTACATGCACGTCTAGAGAGATAGATATATTATATTTAATATTTAAATAAATTCTACTTTTGTAGGACTCCCCCTCAGATGGTCGCTCAGTTCGTAGCCGACATGATCCCTGTTGATTTGCTCCAAACTTTATAGCTCATTTACATTTATCTTTTTATATACTTTCATATTATATATATTCATGCACGTACATGGAGTTTAGACTCTAGATTATACTTTATACTTTATACATGGAGTTTAGACTCTAGATTATACTTTATTCTTGGTTTGTGTTTGACTCTAGATTATACTTTATACTTTATACATGGAGTTTAGACTCTAGATTATACTTCATAAGTTTTATACATGTTTGATTATATTAGATTTATACATGTTTGATTATATTCTAGATTTATACATGATGTTTGATTAAATTAGATTTAAATACATGTTTGATTAGATTGTATATTTCATGCATGTACAACGAAGTTTTTCTCTAGATTATACTTTATACCTGGTTTGTGTTTGATCAGATTATACATGTTTGATTATATTAGATTTATACATGTTTGATTAGATTAGATTTAAATACATGTTTGATTAGATTAGATTTAAACACTCTATATGGAATGGGCCTGTATGTTCTCAATGATGACTCCCTAAGATAATTAGGTTGCTCAAAGTGTTTCTTACACCATTCAACAACATCATGTGCATTTTCTATACGTTCTCCTCTGTACTTTATTTGATGCTTTCTTAGAGCACGTTTGATACAAGCTCCTGCACCATCATGTTCACCCTTTCCATGACCACTCTCAAAAAAACTCCAAACATGTGGTATTTTGTCATTTCGATGATATCTACATAGTGCATAAAATGGCCTCGAAGATTTGAATTGTGTCGCACATCCATCAGACCAAACAAAATGTTTAACTATTGTTATTCCTCTATCTTTCAAATATTCAAAAAACTTCTTAAAGCAATGTTGTACAAAAAGTGTGTCATGCTCCTTATCATCACTGATATAGAAGTGGTACTCTTTCTTAATGACATGATTTTCAAATGTACTATCAACACCATCCAAATTCATCTGTGCATGTCGATAACACACATGCACGAAAATAGTGATTTGCTTTGAAAAGTAATACTCTGATTGAATCTCTTTTTGATGTGCAAAAGAGTAATTCTCTACGAAGTCAACTACAGATAGAATGGTTCCAAGTGGGAAAGTGTCTCTTAATCTTTTAAATTGTTCTACTTGCCACTTGGCAAAAAAACCATGGCATATGTATGGTTTTATCAACTTACGAAAATTTTCCATAAATGTTCCAATAGGTATTTCCTCTTCTACATAATCTAGCCTTGTAGATTCCTTTCCAAATTTTGTTTCAAATTTTTTGTACTTGTAACTCTTGCAATTTACCATCTTCCTCATGTTAGTATCTTCATCTCTCAAAGGCAATTTAGCCAAGTCCCCGCATGTTCCACAAATTCCTCTTATGCAATTTATTTGACCGGTTGCATTATCATCTGATTTATCACATAAGATGGATGCTATGAATTGACTTGTTCGTTTAGGAGGAGCAATTTTTTAACCATCATTATCTTCTCTAATCTTTCGAAACACCTGATAGTACAAGTCAAATTCGATGTGATAACGACAACAACAAGTTTCAAAAACTTTGTTTAACTTCACATAATATGGCCTTAACCGTTCAAACATGGTTTGTCCAATCTTTATATGAGGGTTTGTTTTAGTAAACAATACATACAATTCATGTTTTGTTGTGTCTATCCAATGTTTTACGTGGAGATCATAACGATCAGGACCAATCCTTTGCTTGATAACATCTCTACTATTTGATGAAGGGTGAGTATTATCATTCCAAAAACTTGTCACAAAGTTCCTATCAACATCTTCAATTCTATCAGAACGAGGAGCTCTACACATAATTTCCCAATTCCCTTCTAAGGTAGTATCATCCAAAATCTTTCTCCTTTTAACATATTTAGATATTGTCCTTCTACTAAAACCAAACTCAGATGACAGTGAAGAGATTTGTCTTTTTTGAGGCAATCTTTCATTTACTAAAGATGTCAACATCACTCTTCTTTAAATGGTCTTATATAGTTTTCGATATTTTTTACCAATGTTCACCAAACCTTTCTTAACATTATCAACAGTAGATTTTTGTAGCTGAGAAGATTTCCTCTTTTGACTTGTTGTATCTATACCCAACAATTTCATTGGATCTATTAAGTCTTTATGAGTAAGTACAATTGATAACAATTGAGCTTTTTCTAGTGTAGTATCAAGATTGTTGAAATGAGACATTATTTCTTTTCCACTTTTATTCATTGACTTCCTTTTAGTATGTCTAGGTTCTTCACTGAGACGTTTCATCTCATCCATATCCATTTCAAGTAAATGATCTAAATTTTTATAAGAAATATTTCTCTTCACCTGTTTAGCTAGATCCACAATATGCTCATCCATATCAGTGGTAGGAGGTAAGGAACCTGACCCCTCTCCTTCAAAGGTCTCCATTGGTTCAACTTGGACAATCTCCTCCCTATGTTCATCAACTATATTGTGTTCTTCAACAGGTTCGTTTGCCCGTTCTGCACATAATTTAAGCTCGTTTGTGTAAGGTTCTTGAATTAATCATAGATTATTCAATTAGGATTAAGAATAGGGGTGAATTTGGCTTAAAGCTTTACATGTTAAAATTAGCCCATTCAATTTGGTTTATTAAATTTAATTACTTTGAGGACCTTATTGTTATAACTCTAATTAAATTACTTGTTTAGGTTTAAAGTTCAATTTGTTCTTAGGTTAGGATTAAAGTTCAATCTCTAATTTTGAGCACTAATTTAACACATAAAATAAAATTTTGATAAATTAGAAATTCCAATTTTGAAAATTAAAAGTACAAATATTTTGATGCATGCATACGATAACTTAGGTGACCTCATATTAAAATCAATATGACCACATTTGAAAAAATATTTCACAATTATTATACTTAACTACCCTTAAGACAGATATATTATGTGATATTAAAGGACCTATCACATGAAATTACTTGTACATGTAGATTAAATATTCAATATATATAATTTAGAACCTAGAAATTATGACATAATAGGTCTTATTAATTTTATGACTTAACAGGTCTTATCTATTATAAATGAACTTAATTATATAGGAGAAAAATGCAATTACACTACAAGCAAGTTGATGGAATTTGAAATTTGGAGACACACATGTATTATCTCCAATTAATTATGCTTTCCAATTAAAAAAAATTATTTAATCCTATTATTTTCAATTAATTTAATTAAGATTTTTTAAATTAATTTTCATTAAAAATATTAGATAAAAAATATTGAGTTCTAATTAATTGATATGTAACACATATTAAATTAAATAGAAATAAAATAAAAAATACATACTTGCATCATGATATCTTTGTCTTCTTTGTTCTCGATATCTTTCTTCCGTTTCGGGAGAATAATTCCTTGAAGTCTTATTTTGCCTTCTCTTCTTGTTCCCCATGCTTTTACAAAAAACCTTCAAATTATTGCCTTCAAAATAATTTTCAAATGTCTTCTCTCATCCAAAAATGCGAATTATTTTAATCATTTGTGTGATAAAAAATGAAAAAAATTATGGACATTTATATGACTCCACAAATGAAAAAAAAAACAAAAAATGCGTAGGCCAGAGTTCGAATGAAAGCCGACATTTAAAAATTCTTGGGTTCCCTCGAACATGGCCGTTACAAAAATGTGCATGCCAAAATCGAGCTCATTGGTTCGAGCGAATGTGGGTTCGCTTGAACTGGTGTTCATTCGAACCTTCAAATTAAAGGTTTCTCCCAAAAAAATTCAGAGTTCTGAAGAATTAATGACTTCAGAGCTCTGGTTGAAAGCACGAATGAAATAATCTTGATAACCCAAAAATAGTAGATGGTAGTACTCGAAGCAAGCTTTCCAACGAGTATAATTTTGTTATATTTTGAATTTATTATGTTCTTGTTTTTTTAATTTTATGGAAAAGTGGTTTTTCACCGAACATGAACTTCTCTGTTCAACGCATTGGGAAAAATAAGAAACTAATTCAAAAAAATTCTGAAAAATATCTGTGCCTCTGGTATTGATGTCTTCTTTCTAACAAAAAAAATAAAATTGAATTTCGATTTATATAGGACAAGTTATGTGTTCAAACATAAACCTATGTTTGAATTATGACTAGTCGGAGTTCAAAACTTTATAAAATGAAAAATATTGAACATATCACTATAAAACCAAATGCAAGCCCTGGATATTGATGTTACAAACCAAAATTTGAAATAATTGAGTTTTTATCATTTATAGAAAAATAGTTATGCGTTTCGGGAGGCACATCACTCTTAAAAAATTTGAAAAAAATGTATATAGAATCTACAAACAAAATGCTAGAAATCACTAATTTACATCATCTTCAAATTTTTAATAGTTTAAAAGTTATAGTTCTTGGAAGTTGAAGATTATTTTAAAAATGTACATCTCAGTGTCAAAAGTGGCAAAAAAGTGGGAACCATTATTGTGAGTTCACCCTGAGGCGGTATTAATATTTATGAAATTCGTAAAAAAATATAATGTACGTGTTTTATTGTTGCTTCTACATTCTTCTTACATTTGCTTAAAGATTTGATGAAGGTTTTCAAGTATACCCCTTGATTTTTCTTCCAGCTGCTTGCTATTATGTCCGAGGTCCTATGATGTTGGAGGAGACATGAAATATTGTTTAGTCAAAGGCAATAAGGTGCTTTAGTGTCGGTAAAAGCATAAGTTTTTATTAGACAAGTGAAAAATATCAGATGATTGTATTTTCCGTTTGTATGTTGAAACCCTAATACTCTACCCTATTTTGTGGCTTGCATTCATTTTGAACAATTCTTATATTACTTTCAAGATATATTAGCAAAGTTTAAGAAATCATGAGTCTAGCCTATCTGTTAATTAAAAAATTAACATTTTTCTTTTGGGTTGCCATTGTCTCTTTGATTGTTAAGAAGAGTCTCATCTATTATGTTTAATGATATCCTTTGTGTTGTCAAAACAACCACAAAATTATTTCATATATAGATTGTCATAAACTTTCTATATGTTGTTCTACATTTGAATATTTCAGAAGTTCTTAATAGACTTTGTTATTATGTTTTTGAAAATTCATCATTTTTTTCTTATTTTTTCCCTGTTTTTCAAGTGATAAAAAGTTCCATGACAAAGAAAGAGAATCCATGTTCTAAGTAATTCTAAAGCTAGAGTTGCATTGTGTTGCAGATGTATCTTGTTAAATTCAATATACCTTTATACACCTACAAAACCTTAGTAATAATGTTTTTTTTTTTTCAGATATTTTGCTGAGTTTTTTTATTCAGTTTACAAATAAATACCCCACCACACCACTTCCTGCTCTCCCACCTTCTTGAATTTCTTTATTTTTCTACAGGTCTATATCCTCGAGTATTGCAAAATAAAAGCTAAACCAATAATGAAATAATACAAAGTGATAAATGTGGATTAAAATGAAAAAATGTTCTTTAGTCTCTTTTCCCAGTTCACTCGAAACCATAATATCCCGATCTAGTTCATTCCCGATCTAGTTTGCAATCCAATCCATTGTGGGTGTGAGCATGGCACATGATTTTGGGGCTAGATTAATGAAATTAAATGCATGTTTAGTATCTAAGCTAAAAACTTGTTGGTGGTGTCAATGAAACCCACAAGAAGCTGGCCTTCCAGTAAAACAAGAACTTCAGTGGCTCTTGGGTGCGTGTGAGGAGGATTTATTCCACCCACTGCGTAATCGATACGGACCAACGATATTCCGAAGGCATTGGATCCTAACATCAACTCAGAGGACGATTGAAGCGTAAAGCTTTCCCAACCTCGGGAAGGGTTTGGGTGTTAGAGATGATATACTCAAATGACTTGGGCTATCCAAGGAACATAAATTATATGTCATGTATGTTTGTAATATAATGCCAATGCAAACAGGAGACCATGGTTGAAAATATTTCCAAACCTTTTAGAAAAAAAAGGCAAGGCCATGACTGTGTGTGTGTTCACAAAGATAATTGGAGAAGCATTTTGGAATGTTGGGCACCTTGATGATGGATTTGTATACAAGCGCTTCTTTACCAATTACATCTAGGTCATGAGGACCATAACTTAGGGCTCCTCATATGGGAATAGATTGATTACAGATCCAAACAGGATAGTGGTACTAGCCATGCCTGATGCTATACCCATAGAGCCTACAAATAGATTTATTGGAGGCATATTTCATGTTGAAGCTCTTAATAGGAAGCAAAGAATATTTTGATCTCTCCAATTTTATAGGAAAGTGAAGTAAAGGGTTTCATTGTTGGCCTGTGGCTAGTTCATTGGAAAATATGGGGATTTTTTTCTCCTTTGCAAATTGAAAGACTATATGAATGTGTAGAGGGTCTGATGTAATGTAGGAATTGTAATTGGGAGCTACCTCTTTGGTAGTATTTCTCTACGAGAGAACTATTAATTAATATCGAAATAGATACTTACAAAATCTTAATGGAATTATAAATTGTATTACGAGCAAAATCTTGGTATTTGATAAAATTAAAAGATTTAAAAGAGAATAATTAACTATTATTTACAAATTTAAAATGAAAATCATCTAATAGGATTAATCATAACATTGTCATAGTTAAGGGACAAGAATACTAAAGTACCTCTAGTCAATTAATTCCAATACATATACAATTCTATACAAGAAAAAGGCCATGGTTGAACCATGTTAAAGGGGCAAAATTGATAAGACTAAGCATGTGGTAAGGATATTATATGTAGCCCAATCATTCTGCTACTGTTTATACTAGAAAATCTAGGTTTTGACATTAGGTGTGATGGAAATCATATTATGTCAGTTGAATATACACTATATTATATGTTTCTCATTTCTAGGAGCATTTTTCGACATTTTTTAAAGACTTCTTTGATAAAAAATTAGGACGAAAAGATTATTATGAGGTTTTCAAGAGACATTAGCATAATTTTTTTGAATATTATTAATTAAATATTTCACATTAAACATAAGCTTTTAAATTGTGTATAACTATTATAGTAAATATTTATTAAATCACGTTATCTAAGATTTTTTTGAATAATTTATAAAATTCATTGTCGATTAGTTGGACCTGTGTATATTTTAGTATACAAAGATTGAAAGTGCATTGAATAATAATGAATTTTAGTATTATATTCTCTTCTGCATTCTAAAAAATCAAAGATAATTACTCTTACGAAAATATTATTACTAAAATGACGTAAAATGTGATATCTAATTTCAAATGAGTGTATGGGGACCATGAGATAACGAGGAGAGCCATTCAAGCAAAAATTCGTTCAGTTTGATTTTTGAATTTTATTCAATAAGATTATTGTAATACACATAATACAAAATCTTATCATTAAAGAATCATAGTGTAGTAATGCAATGCCTTTACCATTCCAAATGTTTACCTAAGGATACTTGTAAAATGTATAAATAATGTACGATGGTGATGAATGGGAGACATAGCTTTGAAAGGTGAGCACGGATAAAAAGATGAATTGTGATGCATACCTTGAATCCCATCTATTTCATTTGATTTATTCTTTAACATGTTATCAATAAATTATTAATTAGAAATATTAGCATAATTATTAAAGTTTGAAATTTACTCTTGAGTTATATATGTTGAAAATCGATGCTATAAATAATACATCAGCAGAGAAATAACGAGATTAAACAGATTTATTTTATTCAGGAAAAGAAAAAAATGACAAAGATGGTCTTCCCACGTTTTATTTAATAGACCACAGCGAATTCAGGTTGAGAATCTTAGAGGAATTTGGCCCGAATGTAATCGACAAGCTCTTGGGTGATGCAAATTCTTATGCAAATTTCTTCTGAATGAAATCGACAAGCTCTTGGGTGATGCGGAAGGCCTTGGCCAATACGGAATCTGGGAGAGGAGGATCCGCTGCAAACAGAGAGTTGGCGATTGTCTGAGCTCCCGGAAGCTGGCTGCTCAATGCAGCTATGGCCACCGCATTTTCATGCCCCACATTCTGCTGGAAATGCACAAGTGCCTTTGGAAACACAAACACATCTCCCTTCTCCAACGTTTTGCTGAAAAACTTGTTGGTGGTGTCAATGAAACCCACAAGAAGCTGGCCTTCCAGTAAAACAAGAACTTCAGTGGCTCTTGGGTGCGTGTGAGGAGGATTTATTCCACCCACCGCGTAATCGATACGGACCAACGATATTCCGAAGGTGTTGAGGCCTGGTATCTGCATAACATTGGCCATCGTTACATTTGAGCCCACTGCATTGTCGGTGTTCCCTGCCTGCCCAAGTCCCCCGAAGAAGAAGTCCTCTGCCGAAACATCCTTGGGATCTTTGCAAACGAACCCGTTCACCTTAACTGTTTTAATCAATTTGTTAGCAACAAATCATATCACGCCACTCTATCTTAATCAATTTGTTAGCAACTCGCCTAATAAGAAAATCATATAAAAGTTATGTACTCACCCATGCTTTCCTTGTCTGCGACGCAGAAATCTTGCAAGGGATCGGAATCCGCTGCCATGACATTATCACTGTAACAACATATCAATAGGAAAAGTCCCAACGTGAAGTAGATCATGCGGTTACCCATTATAAATAGAGCCACAGAAGAATCAGACAGAAAAGCTCGGGATATGAATGTGTAGTCGAATTGTGTATTACAAGCCCATAACATGTCTATTATATAGCGGGAAAATTAACTACTCTGCGAGGACTAATTCTTGTCGATGTGATCAGTTAATTATCGTATATTTGCAGAGTGAGTACGTAAGTCCTACGACATACAGTTACCCAAACTACCGTAGACGTAGTCTCCTTATACTTTTGATATTGTTGATATTGTCGCAAACTCTTTCGGTAGTGTGGAATCGTTATCACTATATCGGAAAGATCAGCAAATTCTAAGAAAATAATATTAGATTATTCTTAACCGCCAGCGAATTCGCAAAAAAGGAAATTATCAATGATGTGAGGGTGAGTGTTACATGTGCAAGAAATGAGATGGAGAGAGTCATGCTAGGTAGTTATTGAATTGAAAAATTAGTAAAATATATTCGAGAGGAAAATAATCTATAAACAACTCTTGCATTAGTATTATTGAAGAAAAGGTCTAGTTTGAGCAAGGAAGGTTGATAGTTTCCAAATCATTAGATGTCACTTTAGAATAGTTGCTAGTGTAATTGAGAAGGTGCTAGTTTGGATGTGATTCTAGATTTACTTAGAAGGGTTCTACCATGGGGAACCCAATATCAAATGAATGACACATGCAAAAGCATATACACCATCCATTATTTTGAAAAACATAATTCTTCCCAAAATCCAAAGGGTTCTAACATGCACATGCTAATGAAAAACTCTAAAAGGCAAAGGATACGAATGAATATGTGGGTCATACGATAATTATATTGCCACAAGAAAGAATTATACACACACCACTAAATAAACGATGGCCTTCTTCAAAGGAAGTAATATATACATTTTTCACAACCGTCTCAGAATTGGTAAAAGAGGAAATTTTCTTTCATATTTATTTTCGAGTTGGATGTTGACACAAACACCGTCCATCCATGCTTTATATTGCATCTTTCCCGAAAACCTTTTTACGCTCGGGTAGGATAATCTCAATTTTATTATAAAATTAGGTGTGTTATATTCGTGAGCCTTAAAAACAAAGAATAGTTTTAAATTATCATTAATATTTTTAGCTTGTAATATTAAGGATTCATATTAATTATAGAATTTGGCTACAAGAGTAAAATAAATAAATAAGAGAATGGGTTGTGTAAATGATGAACTTGGTGTACAAGGCAAATTCATCATAGCATGTGCACGTATATGTTACATACTCAATGTTATAGGAATCATGCTAGACGAGGTGAGAAAAGGAATACGATGAGTGGGCGTTATGGAACTCATTTCGCACAATGTAAAACAAGGATGATAACGTGATTGAGATTTGGAATCCTTATGCAACATGTCTCAATGGAGGAACTCCTCAAGGTAACATTCCCTCTAATTCCTAATTGGTAGTGAATTGGTTGGGCCTCTATGGAGTGAGCTAACACCTATAGCTAAGTAAACCATAAGTAAGCTAAATTATATATAAATTTTTATTAATTACTAATGATATATAAAGAGATTAAATGCAACAGACAAATAAATGATAATTTTCTATGGAATATTTTTAATAAGTAAATATACTATTTTTGAAAATTAAATATTAGGCACAACGAAAGTTTATTCTTCTAAAGAGTCCAAATAAACTAAATTAAAACAAAATAAAGAGTAAATTTTCTCAATTCTAAGCTGATATTTTATTTTCTATTAAAACCAAATTTTTGAAATAAAAGTATACTACACTTTGATTTCAAATTTAATTTAATTAATTACCATTCACTCTCAATTAGATAAATTAAGTTATTTCAGTCGACTAATTAATTTGAGAGGCCACATCACATTTAAATGATTACAAGACATGTTAAATCATAAAACCTAGCACACCATTTAAAAATTATAATTCCACCTAAGGTTTTGCATTTGCTAAAGTCATATTAAATTAAATTCTATTAAAAGAATTAATTACCATGCTAAACCTGCTTAATGGGCCTTAACCATTATGCTAATACTATAAACCCAAACTCAAGTTTGCAATGTGTGTGTGTGTGTGTGTGAGAGAGAGAGAGAGAGAGAGAGAGAGAGAGAGAGAGAGAGAGAGAGAGAGAGAGAGAGAGAGAGAGAGAGAGAGAGAGAGAGAGAGGAGAGAGAGAGAGAGAGAGAGAGAGAGAGAGAGAGAGAGAGAGAGAGAGAGAGAGAGAGAGAGAGAGAGAGAGAGAGAGAGAGAGAGAGAGAGAGAGAGAGAGAGCGGGGGGGGTAAATAGATTTTGTATAAAATATATATGTTTAAATAGGTGAATATACATATCTAATTACAAATAACTATTTTTAATTTTAAATAAAAGTTTCACTAGAGATTTTTTTTTTGTAGGATAACAAAGAGAATAATATTTGCGTGATAAACATCCCCTTCACTTTATTAACTAAAAATATTAAGACAAGTGAATGGAAATTTCATACTCTTAATGATAATTTAACCAATAATTACTAATAAATTTACTTTGTTCATCAAATATCAATAACTTTTAAATGTATGAAATGCAAATTACCACAAGCAATAAGTTATTTCTCAAACAAACTCAATCCTTAAACAATATGTATATTTTTAGAAAACTAAAATCAAATCACTTCTAAACACAACAACATCATCATTTATCAACTTGATATACACAACATTACAAGGGACCCATTTGATAAAAAAATTAACAACTTACTCCAACCCATTTCAAAAGTCCAATAAAAATTCTAACCCAAATGTGAGAATGAATATTTTTATTCCACTATCAAGGTAGCACCCAATTTGACTCAACAAGAAAGGTTACAAAACATAGTTTTTAAACAAGCTAAGGGAGAGCTCACCTTCCAACATTTGGTATTTCTCACAACCAAGCCCCAAGGTAAGAGGCCTATGACAAAATTTATTGCCCAATGCAAATACTCCATGCACATGTAAACTCCATTAAGGGAATCCAACACCATATACTTCACAACCCTTTTAAAATATACCAAACAATTTTTCCACAGATTTTCCAAAAGAATCAAGGATACTCATACCCAAGAAATCTGCTTCTCAATGAGAAAAAACCATTCCCTTAGAGGTTCCACATATCCTTCACCCTACACATGAGTTTCTCTCGTCAATATGGGAGAGCCTAAAACCTCTCACACATGTCATTGACATAAGAAAATATATAAAAAGATGAAATTTAAAAATTAAATCAAAAGCCTCCAATAAAATATTTACAACAAAATGAAATATAGCATTCTAAGGAATGAATCATATCAAAATATTTCCTTACTAGATCAGGAGGGTTTGATAGATATTTCTCAAAGACTCTTTTGACTCCTTGCACAAAGCCTCCCAAAAACTCCAAAAAGATAGAGCCAAAAAATAAAATAATAAGACATACAAAGAGTCTAAGAATGGTATATGTAATATGTGTCATATGACCTCCCCTCCTCTGATCACGATGCACCACATGGATCTCATCCACCTCCTCTCTCCCCTTCACACCAAACCCTAAGGGTATGTGGATATCACAAATGCTTCTACATGTGAGAGCATTAGGACGAGAGGAATAATATTGTATACTCTTCCCCAAGAGGATCTTTTTGATCCACTCATATGTGTGAGGCATGCAAAATCCCATTAATAAAATTGTTGGAGTGGATTTGGAAGTGGTAATTTACTTACTATCGCCCACAAGTTAGACTTTTGACACCTTTTTTCTAAGAGACTTGGACATGATCAAATGATGACAGAAGCCCATGGTTTAATTCCCCAAAAAGGTACCGAACTCATAAGTGTTTCATTTTGGGCCTAAATAGACTCAGAAATAGATGAAATAGACACGTTAAAGTTATTCGAAAACCCGCTCAATGTAAAATCTATCTTTCTATAAGGATGCAACTAGGTGCAAATACTAACTTACTCATATATAAAAATAAAATATAAATATATTTAAAACAGAAAATACATCATATTACAACAATTACTAAAATTAGAGACCTTAGTCCCTATCATTAACTAAGGTCAAGGCTTCACCAGGAATTTGAAATGAATAGGATTTTCTTAGGGAACTCCAATTTCTAATAGCTATGAAAATTTCCCACATGCTCAGCTAAAAATAATAATTATTTCCAATATAACTTGAAAAAAAATGCACACATAATCATACAATTGGCAACAATTTAATTCTTAACTACCAACATATTCCAATAGAACATCATACTATGACTTGATTATATTTAAATGTTTTTTAACCACATTTGACATTGATTTGTAATATAAAAAGTGTAGATATTATTATTATTTTTTTTATTAGATAAGGTGGGAAGATGGTCCCGCACCCAAAGTTAGAATATTAAAATAGAGAAGTTCAAAACCAAATAAGTTACTGCACAAACACAACCCCAAAACTATCAAAATAACAAACCACAAAAAAATATGTAGACTCCATATTATGGAGGCTCATAAGAGAATTCAACTCTTTCATGACCAATTTTATTCTTTAATTCTAGTTCTCTCAAGTAGTACCCTTGTTTCTTCTTTTCACCTTCTGTATTTAGTTTGGTTTCTTTTTTCTTTGTGCCTTTTTTGTTCCATCCTAGACTTATGCCTATTGCGATAATTAGTCAAATAGTTTAAGAAGTCATTGAACAAATCCATTAGGTCCTTAATGATAGTAAGAAAATGAAAAAATGAGTCCCCAAATTGAGAAAATCTATTGCCCAATAAATTTATTTTCTCTTTCAGTCTACCTCGTTTTACCTCTATCTCGTAAGTGTTTCATTATGGCCCTAAATACACTTAGAAATAGATGAAACAAACACTTAAAAGTCATTCCAAAACCTACTAAATGTAAAATCTATATTTCTGTAAGGATGCCATTGGGTGCAAATACTAACTTACTCAAATATCAAAATAAAAAAATATATTATTTAAAACACAAAATACATCACATTACAACAATTACTAAAATCAGAGACCTTAGTCCCTATCATTAACTAAGGTCAAGGCTTCACTAGGAATTTGAAATGACTAGGATTTTCTTAGGGAACTCCAATTTCTATTAGCTATGAAAATTTCCTATGCACTCAAAGAATTTTTTATTTATTTCCAATATAAGTTGAAATAAAATACACACATAATCATACATTTGATAGCAATTTAATTCTTCACTACCAACATAGTCCAATAGAACATCATACTATGACTTGATTATACTTTAATGTTTTTTAACCACATCTGACATTGATTTGTAATACAAAAAGTGTAGATATAATTTGTTTTTGGTTAGATAAGGTGGGAAGAGGGTCCCACACCCAAAGTTAGAATACTAAAATAAAGAAGTTCAATAACAAACAAGTTACTGCACCAACATAGCCCCAAAACTACCAAAATAAAAAACCGCAAAAAACTATGTAGACTTCATGTTATGGAGACACATAAGAGGATTTGACTCTTTCATGACTAATTTGACTCTGTAATTCTAGTTCTTTCAAGTAGTACCCTCCTTTCCTCCTTTCACATTCCATATTTGATTTGATTTCTTTTTTCTTTGTTGCACTTTTTTTCCATCCTAGACTTAAGCCTATTGTGATACTCATCCAAATAGGTCGATAAGTCATATAATAAATCCATTACCTGTCCTTAATGATATTAAGAAAATGGAAAAATGTTTCCCCAAATTGAGAATCTCTATTGCCAAATAAATTTATTTTCTCTTTCAGTCTACCTTGTTTTACCTCCATCTCAAAGTCATTGTTATCCTCTCTTCACTATGCTTAGAACTCTTCTTTCTTTGTGAAGTTTAAATAAGTAGGGTGAGATCTAACACTATTGAAGCCAAGTTGGTTTCCAAGGCCTCCTCCTCCACAATGATATGATAGTATGATTTAGAGATGTCTTGAAGGGATAGGTCCAGAGTGATTTGTTAGGTATGTCAAATTCTTTCCCTTTGCTTTCCTCAACAGAGTACAATATCACTTTCAAATTGTTAGTTCTCATATATTTGGTTGTTTAGGTAGGTCAAATTCGTTCCCTTTGCTAAGCCCCCAATTTTTAACTTTACATTTTGGTGAACCCGATTCCTCACACAATTAATTCATATTTTTGTTTTCAAATCTGAGTGTATGGAATTTAAATTTCAAATTTTTATTTACAAGTATGATTTTCTTGCAAATTTTAAACATTTAAAGATTAATTTCATTAAAACCCTAATTTTTATTTTTAAAATTGAGCTTTTGATATTCTTAATTTGGATTAATTATTTTAGATCTGAGAATTCGTTCAAGTTGCAAATTCAAATTTTCATCTACAAGTCAAATTTCACAATTAAATTTTAAAATTTAAGTGGTTAATTTAAAAAAAAACCTAATTTTTAAAACCTTAAAAATTGGACTTGCAGGTTGTTTAAATCTTGAATTTCCCTCTTTAAATGTGTTGTTAATCCTAATTCAAATTCAAAATTTCAATCTTGGATCAAATATCTAATTGAAATTTAAATTTTAAAATTAAGTGGTTACTTAAAAAAACCCTAATTTTTGAATTTAAATTAATTTTATGCATTTTCCAAATTTTCAAAATTCCAATATTAGATCTCTGTTTTAAAATTTTAAGTTTAGTGGTTCTTTCTACAAGACCCTAATTTTAAATTGGTAGGTATTTGAAAGTGATCAAATGATTTTTAATTCGTTGTAAACTGAAGTGGAAATTTTTGCAAAAAATCATTCTATGCCACAAGACCAATATGGAAATCAGATTATGTATCTCAATTCCAGCAACCTATTGAAAGGTCTGGTTAGCTTAGAAGGTATTTTTAACTTGGACAACCACCTAAACAACAAGAATATGAACTTTTCTATAAAGAAACGTGGCTATAAGAGTTTGGTGGTTGCTAAAGGTAGGTCACTGAAATTTGGAAAGGTATGCTCTATAGCTAAACAAGAAATATTTATTTTAACTTTGTCAAAGTACGATGATATATTTACTTGGACCTATGAAGATTTAATGGGGTTTGACCCTACCTTAGCCCAACACACTATAGAATTAAACTAGTTTGACAAATAGAAAGGCCAATAAATCCCAAAATAGAGCTCTTGATGAGAAAACAATTAACCAAACTCATAGAGGATGCTATCATTTTCCCTATCAAACATTCCTCATGGGTGGTCAATCTTGTTTGTATAAGAAAGAAGAACAGAGAAATCAAACTATGTGTAAACTTCAGAGACTTCAATAGACACTATACTAATAGCTAAATAAAGAGAACAAGTTCAAAGAGTGTAGAGCGGATTCAGGACACCTTTTGGTTGTTTTCTAGCTCATCATTTGTATAGACAACAATGAAGCACAAACATCCACGCAGCATGCTAGCATCCTAAGTTCAAGACCTAAAAAAACTGTTAAGAAACTTTATAGTTTGTTAATCTTTTGTTTTTGTATAATCAAATTAATATGTTGTGTTATGTATACTTTTGTTATTTCTGCATTAGTGTATTTTTTGTGTTATATATATACCATATTAAATTAACCTATGTTTTACTAAGTATAGCTCTCAATTCCCCTGGGTTTGAATTTTTAAAATGTGAAATTTAACTAGAGAACAAACTGATTGATAAATTAGAGATTGACGATACAAAATATAGAATCCTATGAATTATAATGTTGAAATCTATGGTATTTAAAAGATTGTAAGGATTAAGATATTAAAATTTCTAGATCAATAGGCTGAAGATCTAATAGGTCAAACTAGGATATTCGAATCACACTACAACTCTAAGAACATAATTTAAGTGAATTATTAAAATATAGATGGCCCATGTGAGTTTAGATACAAATTAATTCATTTATCCTTTAGAAATTATCTTAGACTAATGATTTATCCTTATAATTATATATGAGTAAATTTCACATTATACATCTATAAATTTTATTATACAGAAATGAACTACGCAATATGTAAGAATTTAAATCACAATAGTAAAAGGATTGATTCTCGTAATTTTCATTAATTGATATAGGCATAGGCTATTTAAAAAAAAAATAACAAGAAACTTACCAAAACGTCTACATATATCTTGACAACATGATGTCCGACTATGCACACTTGTGGACATCACATGTGTGATGTCATAGCCAACACACTACCTATATTCTATACCACTCACTCTATCATTAAATTCTAATGGGTTTTAGCATCTTGATCATACAAACTTCTCATAGGAACGATGGAAAAGGCCATATTTTCTTGGGGTTCCTATATAAGGAGCACACTGTTCATTCTTCATGGTAAGACTCTTAATATAGAATTATCTCAAAAAGTAAAATTCCATGGTCTATGTGCATTTAAAAAAGTAATCACCTATCATTAATTCATGATTGATACTTTAATTAGCACCTAAGAACTAATTGATAGATTCTAGTTGAACTAACTAATTTTTTTCAATAACCACACTCTTTTAGGAGATTATTTCTCTAAATTACTCGAGTTCCTAACTTTAAATAAATATTTATCCAACAAAATTTCTATTTCCCTTGTTACGCATGAAGAAAAAAGGTGGTATTAGGATTCCTCCAATCTAGATTCCAAGCTTAAGTTTCCTAAGGATACATGAAATTTTTTTTATCCCATCTATTTAATTAGTTTTCTACGTGCGAACTTTGAACTTCATTTAGATGCTAATAAAGACTTCACCAATGTAACCCATTTTGAAATATATAAACCATAATGCCAAGTGAAACTCTCATTTTCCTCTTTAATATTTGTTGATTAATTTAATGAATTAATCTATTCAAGGAGTAAATTTGTTAAATATTTTAGAAAAGTTTTGTTTGAGCTAGGCCATACTTAAATAATATTAGCTTAAATTTACTGATATGTTGATAATTCAAAGAAGGCTTTCCTTGCACCTTAACTTATACTTCTCATTGTGTTAGTCCTTGAGAAAACCTTGCATGAAATAACAACTTCAATAAAAAATTAATTGGATTATTACTAATGTTTTAGAGAATAACGAATAAATTATATTTATTGGTATTGATACTGAACTAACAATTTTATAGATTGTTATTGTAGAAGTTCATGATCAACCATAGGAGCCAAGAATCGCCTACAAGAAAAACACCTATCACACAAAAGATATCAAGCTAATATTATATTTGAAACACAAAATACATCATATTACAACAATTACTAAAAGTAGAGACCTTAGTCCCTATCATTAACTAAGGTCAAGGCTTCACTGGGAATTTGAAATGAATAGGATTTTGTTAGGGAACTCCAATTTCTATTAGCTATAAAAATTTCCTACAAGCTCAAATAAAAATAATAACTATTTCCAATATAACTTGAAATATAATGCACACATAATCGTACAATTGGCAACAATTTAATTCTTCACTACCAACATATTCGAATAGAACATCATACTATGACTTGATTATATTTTAATATTTTTTAACCACATTTGACATCGATTTGTAATATAAAAAGTGTAGACAATTTTATTTTTTTATTAGATAAGGTGGGAAGATGATCCTGCACCCAAAGTTATAATATTAAAATAGAGAATTTCAAAAACAAATAAGTTACTGCACAAACACAATCCCAAAACTATCAAAATAATAAACCACAAAAAAATATGTACACTTCATACTATGGAGACTCATAAGAGAA
The DNA here is from genome assembly GCF_030272615.1 of Cryptomeria japonica. Taxonomy (NCBI): domain Eukaryota; kingdom Viridiplantae; phylum Streptophyta; class Pinopsida; order Cupressales; family Cupressaceae; genus Cryptomeria; species Cryptomeria japonica. The sequence continues at coordinate 186,815 of NW_026728868.1, forward strand.
TTCAACTCTTTCATGACCAATTTTATTCTTTAATTCTAGTTCTCTCAAGTAGTACCCTTACTGCTTCTTTTCACCTTCCGTATTTAGTTTGCTTTCTTTTTTATTTGTGCCTTTTTTGTTCCATCCGAGACTTATGCCTATTGTGATACTTAGTCAAATAGTTTGAGAAGTCATTGAAAAAATCCATTAAGAAAAAATGAGTCCCCAAATTGAGAAAATATATTGCCCAATAAATTTATTTTCTCTTTCAATCTACCTTGTTTTACCTCTATCCCATAAGTGTTTCATTATGGGCCTAAATACACTCAGAAATAGACAAAACCGACACTTAAAAGTCATTCCAAAACCTACTAAATGTAAAATCTATATTTCTATAAGGATGAAATTGGGTGCAAATACTAACTTACTCAAATATAAAAAAAAAATAAAAAATTTATTTAAAACACAAAATACATCACATTACAACAATTACTAAAATCAGAGACCTTAGTCCCTATCATTAACTAAGGTCAAGGATTCACTAGGAATTTGAGATTACTAAGATTTTCCTAGGGGACTCCAATTTCTATTAGCTATGAAAATTTCCTACGTGGTCAAAGAAAAAAAAAATTTCCAGTATAACTTGAAATAAAATACATACATAATCATACATTTGATAACAATTTAATTCTTCACTACCAACATAGTCCAAAAGAACCTCATACTATGACTTGATTATACTTTAATGTTTTTTAACCACATTTGACATTGATTTGTAATATAAAAAGTGTAGATAAAAATTGTTTTTGGTTAGGTAAGATGGGAAGAGGGTCCCACACCCAAAGTTATAATACTAAAATAGAGAAGTTCAATAATAAACAAGTTACTACATCAACATAGCCCCAAAACTACTAAAATAACAAACCGCAAAAAACTATGTAGACTTCATGTTATGGAGACACATAAGAGGATTTGACTCTTTCATGACTAATTTTACTCTATAATTCTAGTTCTCTCAAGTAGTACCCTCCTTTCCTCTTTTCACATTCCATATTTGAATTGATTTCTTTTTTCTTTGTTGCATTTTTTTCCATCCTAGACTTATGCCTATTGTGATACTCATCCAAACAGGTCGAGAAGTCATAGAATAAATCAATTAGGTCCTTAATGATAGTAAGAAAATGGAAAAATGTGTCCCCAAATTGAGAATCTTTATTGCCAAATAAATTTATTTTCTCTTTCAGTCTACCTTGTTTTACCTCCATCTCATAGTCATTGTTATCCTCTCTTCACCATGCTTAGCACTCTTGTTTCTCTGTGAAGCTTAAATAAGTAGGTTGGGATCTAGCACTATGGAAGCCAAGTTGGTTTCCAAGGCCTCCTCCTCCACAATTATATGATAGTATGATTTTGACATGTCTTTAAGGGATAGGTCCAAAGTGATTTTGTAGGTATGTCAAAATCTTTCCCTTTTCTTTCCTCAACAGTGTACAATATCACTTTCAAAGAGTTAGTTCTCGTATATTTGGTTGTTTAGGTAGGTCGAATTCTTGCCCTTTAATAAGCCCCCAATTTTTAACTTTACATTTTGGTGAACCCGACTCCTTACACCATAAATTCATATTTTTATTTTCAAATCTGAGTGTATGCAATTTAAATTTCAAATTTTCATTTACAAGTTTGATTTTCTTGCAAATTTTAAACATTTAGAGGTTAATTTCATTAAAACCCTAATTTTTATTTTTAAAATTGAGCTTTTGATTTTCTTAATTTGGATTAATTATTTTAGATCTGAGAATTCGTTCAATTTCCAAATTCAAATTTTCATCTACAAGTAAAATTTCACAATTAATTTTTAAAATTAAGACCCTAATTTTTAAAACCTTAAAATTGAACTTGCAGGTTGTTTAAATCTTGAATTTACCTCTTTAAATTTGTTGTTAATCCGAATTCAAATTCAAAATTTCAATCTTGGATCAAATATCAAATTCAAATTCAAATTTTAAAATTAAGTGGTTACTTTTAAAAACCCTAATTTCTGAATTTAAATTAATTTTGTGCATTTTCCAAATTTTCAATATTCAAATATTAGATCTATTTTTAAATTTTAAATTTAGTGGTTCTTTCTATAAGACCCTAATTTTAAATTTAATTCTCTTTTGGAAAAATTCAAATTTAAATTTTTTAAAAAAAATTAAGAGGTTACTTAAAAGATCCCTAATTTTTAAAATTAAATTAATTGTTTCAATTATCAAAATTCAACATTTCAAATTTTAAAATTAAGAGGTTATTTAACAAAGCCCTAATTTTAAAATTAAATTTTTCTTGCGTAAATTCAAATCTTCTAGTGAGTAATTTTAAATTTAATTTAAGAGTTTATTTTCAGCACCCTAATTGTAAATTTAAATTTCGTAGGAGGTTGCATAATTGAATAATCATTTTTCCTGAAATTTTGAATTATTCAAATTTCCAAACTTTCAAGTTCCCATTTTCAAATTCTCATTTCATTTTTTTTTTTATATAAAATAAAAAATCAAATTTGAATCCCATTTATTTAAATAAATTGAGTGGTTTTATTTATAAAATCTTAACTTATTTTCAAATAATTTGCTTGAACTTAAATTTCAATATTAATCATGGTAATCAATGGACGTGATCTATTTTCTATTCCGCATATGATTACATTACTTTTTATGTACACATTTATTATAATCATGTGTTGGATAATGGTTTCTTTCACTTCATGTTACTTCTTTTTATTCATGGCACTTGGACATATTGCATTCTTGGGATTTCCAAGTTGATTACTTTTCATAAATTAGATCCCAAAGCTTTCATCTTTCATGTATGTTGTGCTATTGTGATGTTTTTCGGTAAATGAATTTCATACGTAGAGCACCTAAAAGCTTTTGTAGATCTTAATCCTAGAGATGACAATGAAAAACATAATACTTGCACCTCTCCTAGGGTATCTAATATGAATGAAAAAAGAGAAAATACTCCTATCAATGATCTCTATAATGGAGACCAATCATTGAAGAGAAACATGCACCCATCTTCTTCTTATACACATACCCTTGCGCAAGGGAGGCAAGGTCAAAATATTAGTCTTTCTATCTCTCTAGATCCTCCATATTCTCCTAGAGTCTATATTAGAAATCAAAACATTTGTAGAGAAGATGATGTCATTCATTTTAATCGTGATCTCTCTCCCCATATAACATTAAGAAAAAATGAGGCCTTAGATGATAAGGATCTTCCATCCCAATCTACCAAAGAGGATATGCATGATGAAATAAAGGAATATGCTCCTTTACAATATATTCCTTCTTCATCTACTAATCCTTTCATTCTTTCTAAACGTCCTTACACTAAAAACTTCAAATAAATTTATTATTATGTTCCCTGACCTTCTCAATTAAAATATTCTTATAGGAGTGGCTTTAACATAATATAAAAACAAGGTTTTAGAGGACAAGGACTTGGAAAATTTGAACAAGGAATTTGACTCCCTATACACCCTCCTACACAAATAACCATAGAAGGCCTAGGAAATGATAATAAATCTCCTATGGAAGAAAAACTTAGGATTCAATACTTCAAAAATCATCTTGCAAGTCATTAAGCTATTAGTGCTCGTAAAAGAGCTTCTTCTTCAAAACCTCCTTTTTGTTTATTTCATCAAACCCATGATCATCATCTCGGTGATTGTCCCAATTTTCAAAATTAAGTAAAAGAACCGATCGATAGTGGTAAAGTTAAAATAATGGATGACAATCATTCCTCTTCTCATAGCAACTCTTGTCCTCAATCTTAAAATAATAATACTACAACTATTAATGATTAAGAAAAAATAGCAACTAGAATATTTTGGAAATTGAAGTACGATAATAATGTTGTCTTTCCTTTTGTGAAGTTTAGCAATAAACATAATGAAGGAAATGGATATTTCCTTTTTTCATCATGGTGGTTCTCACTCTCTTGGAAAGTGTAAAGAATTTAAGGAATTTGTTCAAGAACAATACGATCGTGCTCGTATAAGTCTTTCTGCAGATCTTTCTCTCTTTCTAGGTGAAAATTTAGTGCCTTAGCACTCCTTTCCCCTCATGTTGCTCCTCACCCTATGAAACAAGTAGTAAACTTAATTGGGGGCTCTTTTTCATTAGCGGTGGTTCTTTTTCGATTCCAAATATCTTGGTGTAGAAACATGATTCTCTCCAATCTCTTATCTTTTCACTATTTATTTTCATGGAGTGCATTATTCATAAATTGATGTCCTTTCTTGCATGGAATTACCCTTCATGTGAATAAATATTTTTTCCTTGGCTTAGACATATTCCTTCCTTGAGGCATTACATCTTTCATGAATAATCTCTCCTTAGAGAGGATTTGTTATCCTTCTTTTATCTAGCTCTTTCTCTTTGAAGATATTAACTCTTATTTTATGTTGCATTATTCAAAATGTGATCCTCTTTCTTGTATAGGATCTTTCTCCATGCTAATGTATGTGCATCCCTTGTGAGGACCTAACCTTTGTTTAAAATGGCATGTTTCTCATGAATAATCTCTCTTTAGAATATGTGTAATTCTTCTCCTCGTCCTCTTGCTTGGGGGGAAAGGATGATTCTTCTCCCTCTCTCTTTCTATCATTATTCCCTTTAGGGGCTGCATTTTTCATGTGTTGATATCCTCTCTTCCAATGGTATGTCTCTTATGGATAATATCTCCTTAGGGGAATATGCGATATTTATTTCTCTCTCTCTCTCTCTCTTTGAATATTACCACTTCTCTTGAGATACATTTTATATAAAATAATGTCTTTTCCTGGATTGGATATTCATTAATATTAGTTTATTGTGCATTTCCTTATGCTTAATCTCTCCTTAGAAGATTGTGTAATTCTTCTCATTGTCCTTGCACTTGGGGGGCAATAAATTCTCATCTTTTCTTCTCTCTAAGGATCTACTTTACCATTGTTGAGTGGTATTTGTTTATGATTGGGTGTCATTCCTTGTGTGAAGCTATTGTTTTCTCAAGGATTCTCTCTTATACAAGAGGTGTAAGTCCTTGGCTGCAACCTCTTCTTCATTTGGCAATGCACATCTATCATAAAATTACCCCTCACATTGGGTCAAAAGTATGTCATCCTTCATTAAGAATCTCTTTTCACCTAGCAATAGGAGGAAGGTATGGATTATTGTTCCCCTTCCCTTATCTTGGTAGAAGATGTTATGTTTGTTCAAGATAACTCTTTTTGGAGGTAGATGTCTTTTGCAAAAAGATATCCTCTCCTCCAAGGAAACCCTTTACACGTTTAGCAAGATATCTCTTTTTCAACTATCTTATCCTTTCCTGAAGAGTATTCCCTCTCTAGCTTGGATTTATGACATTGTTGCCTGAAGGATATCTCCTTGGCTTTGAAGGTAAGGTATCCTTGTATCTAGTTTCCTTAAGACATTAACATAAAACTATGTTGATATCTTAAGGGGGGGCACCTGTATCATTCCCATTGTACCATATTGTCATATGCTCTTGCGAATCATTTTTGCATGTCTTAAATGGGGTGTCCATTCCTAGAACCAGAGTAAAAACTCTTAGAGAGAGATTCTTCACACTCAAAATGAGACACAACATTTGATATATGTCTTAGACGTGACTAACGTATCACTGAAAATAACAAAGTCTTAAATGGGATGGCCTTGAAACTAGACATGTATCTTCGCCATTTGGAATTTACAAATTTGCACACACAGAATCGCCCCATGGAATTTGCATTGACATTACATGTCTTAAATAGGTTGAAGCACACTCAAAGACAAAGACTCTTAAGCGAGGTTCTTTACACTTGAAACGAGATATCTCTTGCACACACACACGAGGATAGGTGGAACTAGCTAAAAACAGCTAGACTATTCTTTCCCTCCTCTCCCCATGGATCACCTAGATAAAAACATCTAGGGGTGAGTTGCCCATTCTTTCTCTCATCATTCTTCTCATGGATCACCCGGATAAACACATCTAGTGTGTATTCATGTTCTCTCTTCTTTCTCTGATGAACTCATAGCTTTGCTATTGATAATTCATGGATGATGATTGCTTTTCTCATTTATGTGATCGTTTATGTGAATGAGATGACATTTGTTGAGAATGATATTAGTTGTTGAGACATTTTGATATGGAGGTCTCTTTGGTTAGTTGACTTGAGTTCTTACTTTTGGTCTTTAGCTTTTGGGCCATGTGTGCTTTTGTGTCTTTTCCTTTGTTTTTATTTTGTCTTTATTTATCTTTTTACCTTTGTCTTGTGTTTTATGCCCTTGCATATGTTTCAGGTGAGTTAAGATCCTAAGATTCGGGCCTTTGTTCCTCGAAATTAGTGATATCTTATACTCCTTGTGCTTTTCATCTGTGCTCTTACTCTTCATCTCTTTCTTCTAATTTATCGTGAGTATTTGTGTAAGCTCATACTCTCGCTAAAGTGGGGGCTAAATGTAGCATCCTAAAATTGCACCCTTTGTAATTTTGATTGTATTCTAGACCCTCACCTTATCGGTCTCTTCCCATGCTTGATCGAGACCTTTTTATGCCTCCCCTATGCAATCAAACCTCATTTTTCACCTTGCACCTTGTATGGCCACCTTGATCCTACCCCAAAATAGGGCAGGACAAGGGCATGGTGCCCTGGGATCCCTTAAAGGGGGCCTATCTTGGCCCCTCTTCCTTGGACCTATCTATAATGTGAGCAGAAAATAAACATCTATGTCGGCCTATGCCAGAAAATTAAATATTTGACGATGGGTGTGTATATAAGGGGGTCTTTCCCTCTGAATTGGCATAAGAGAACATACGATCACATTTTAATATAAATAAATAAAATATTTAATTTGGTATAAATAAAATATCTTCCTCTTTTAGAAAAGTTTCAACTATTTTAATATAAAATTATATTTTGACTCTAATATAAAATGTTGATTGACAGTACTAAAGTATGAACAATATTTGATTCAATATTAGACTTGAAGATAAGCTAGATAAATATATAAACAATAAGAAATTTTGCGCATCCAAAATTTCTATAAAAAAAATATTATAGAGCTTGGCCCTTGCTTCATCTATGTATACAAAAAGAAAAAGAAAATGTCAATGCTCTGTTACTCAATTTACATCTCCAAGATAGGTTAAATACACGAGGTAAAGAAATTTCCTTTTTTTTCCAAATCGTTGGCGGCTCAAAACAATCAATATATTATTTCCTTTGAATTTGGTGATCCTTCCCATATAGTGTAACGATTCCACATTATCGAAAGAATGGCGAGAATAGTTTTCTTGAGTCTATAAGATTCTATATTTTGTATTGTCAATCTCTAATTTATAGATCGTTTTGTTCTTAAGATAAATTTAACATGTTCAAACACAAACCCAATGGGATTGAGATCTATACATAGTAAAATATAGGATTATTTAGTGTGGTCATGTTGATTAATCATTGGTATTAAATTAGTCTATGTAGCCAAATGTATTGTATATAGTAGTATCACAAATTATTCATCCTTGTTCCCAAAGATAAGAACTCATAACCTTCTATCAATTATGAATATAATTTAGATTTTTTGATATGACTACTTATTCAAATAATAATTTTATTTGACATTAGTTGCATCAATATAATAAGCCTATATTTGTGTTGAAAAATTAAGTTCCTTAGATTTTAGTTAAAGTATTTGGGATGTATCATGTATAGCATTCAATCTGCTACTAATAATATAGTTTGAAACATGAACTACTTATTTCATGGTGTTTATGTGAGACCTTGAGTCTCTAGTTCCTTTATCTTATTTATGGATGGAGAATATTATAGTACGAAATTTCAAATCTATATTCAATACTCCTAAAAAAAAATTAGTGTTCCATTCATTAGATTTAAAAAAATTGATCGATGATTTTCTTATTTATTTATTTCACCTCTCTATTGCAACTGGATTAATGTTATTCTACCCTCAAAAATGACCTTTCGAGTAGAGAGATATATTCCATTCATTATTTACTTAGTAGTGTACGTGTATTTATTTCTTGTGGCAGTATAATTATAGTGTAACCCATATATTCATTCATATCCTTCACCTTTTAGAGTATTTTTATTAGAATTTGCATGCTAGAACCCTTTGGATTTTGGGAGGAATTATGTTTTTAAAAACATTGGATGATGTAGATGCTTTTTCATTTCTCATCCATTTGATATTTAGTTCTCCATGGTGGAATCCTTTTAGGAAAATTTAGAGTCACATTCATGCTAGCACGTTCTAGATTATACTAGCAACTATTAATACCAACCTTCCTTGCTATTAGTCAGGCTAAACCTTCTAGTTAATAATATTTATAAAAGAGTTATATATAGGTTATTTTCCTCTTGAATATATATTTTTAATTTTTTAATTCAATAGCTACCTATGATGACTCTCTCCATCTCATTTCTTGCACATGTAACACTCACCTTCTCATCGATAGAATTAAAACTTCACTTTAGGATATCCATTATTAGAAGCAATAGATGGAAATCACACATAAGATGAATAATTGATCATGTTCACTTTACCCACAACAAATTTTTTTGGCCTACTACTTGTGTCATCTCTCACTTATCAATTCAATGCCAATCAAATATCACCTTATAGATGTTGTAACCTTTCCAACATCTATCCATTCTATTTTTCCCAATTGTTTATTCTTTAGAAATTTCTTTGAGTCTTCTAAGAACTTGCCCTTTCGATAAATTATAGGGATTGCAAAATGGACTAAAAAAAACGTCAACAACGTTGTTGTAAGGCAGCTACGCTAGCTAAATACTTACTTTCCACATAGAAAAAACATAAAGTGTCAACGCTCTGTTAGTCAAAACTTCTTGATCTACTATTTAGTCCATCTCTTATCTACTAGTTCAATCTCAATCAAAGCTCATCCTACAGATGCTATAACCTTTCTAACATCTAGATCCATTATCTTTTTCCTAATTCTTTATTCCTTAGAAAGTTCTTTGAATCTTCTATTACAATTACACAAATATTGTCAAATGATTATATAAATAAAATATCTTCCTCTTTTAGATAAATTTCTACCATTTTAATATAAAATTATATTTTGACTCTAATGTAAAATTTTGATTGACAGTACAAAAGTATAAACAATATTTGATACAATATCACACTTGAAGATAAGCCAAATAAATCTATGAACAAAAAGAAATTTTGCTCATCCAAAATTTATATAAAAAGAATATTATATTATAGAGCTTGGCCCTTGCTACATCTATGTAGAGCAAAAGAAAAAAAATAAAATGTCAACGCTATATCAGTCAATTTACATCTAGAGAGATAAGTAAAATACACAGTAGGTAAGAAATTTTCCTTTTTAGCCAATTCGCTGGCGGCTCAGAATAATCAATATATTATTTCCTTTGAATTTGCTGATTCTACGTTACCAAAAGAATGAGGAGAATCCGTCTACGGTAGCTTCGATAACTATATGTCGTAGGGCTTACGTAGTCACCCCAACTTAATATAAAGAGCACCAACTCTGCAAACATATAATATTATAATAATTAACGACTGCGTCAACATGAATTAGTCCCAACACAGAAACTATATTATAATTAATCAATTACGTCAACATGAATTAGTCCTCGCAGAGTAGTTAATTTTCCCGCTATATAATAGACATGTTATGGGATTGTAATACACAATTCGACTACACATTCATATCCCGAGCTTTTCTGTCTGATTCTTCTGTGTCTCTATTTATAATGGGTAACCGCATGATTTACTTCACGTTGGGACTTTTCCTATTGATATGTTGGTACAGTGATAATGTCATGGCAGCGGATTCCGATCCCTTGCAAGATTTCTGCGTCGCAGACAAGGAAAGCATGGGTGAGTACATAAGTTTTATTTGATTTGCTTATCAGGCGAGTTGCTCACAAATTAATTAAAATACAATGGTGTGATATGAGTTGTTGCTAACAAATTGATTAAAACAGTTAAGGTGAACGGGTTCGTTTGCAAAGATCCCAAGGATGTTTCGGCAGAGGACTTCTTCTTCGGGGGACTTGGGCAGGCAGGGAACACCGACAATGCAGTGGGCTCCAATGTAACGATGGCCAATGTTATGCAGATACCGGGCCTCAACACCTTCGGAATATCGTTGGTCCGTATCGATTACGCAGTGGGTGGAATAAATCCTCCTCACACGCACCCAAGAGCCACTGAAGTTCTTGTTTTACTGGAAGGCCAGCTTCTTGTGGGTTTCATTGACACCACCAACAAGTTTTTCAGCAAAACGTTGGAGAAGGGAGATGTGTTTGTGTTTCCAAAGGCACTTGTGCATTTCCAGCAGAATGTGGGGCATGAAAATGCGGTGGCCATAGCTGCATTGAGCAGCCAGCTTCCGGGAGCTCAGACAATCGCCAACTCTCTGTTTGCAGCGGATCCTCCTCTCCCAGATTCCGTATTGGCCAAGGCCTTCCGCATCACCCAAGAGCTTGCCGATTACATTCAGAAGAAATTTGCATAAGAATTTGCTTTTTTCTATTAAATAAAACAAACAAGCGGTCTGGTCTGGACAACGTGGGAAGACCGTCCTTCCCAATTCTTTTTCCTCACAGTTGAATAAAACTCTCTTTTTAGAGTTATTGCCGTCCTCTTGTGCTATTCATAGCATCCGTTTTTAACCCAGGCACTTCCCCTCCGTGAACATTGCTTGCAAATCTGCCATTGTTTCCTAACGATTTCCTTAGACGCTCTCTCATCCTCTCAACTTCCAAATTACAAAGCACTCTTATAATAGATGTCGATTTTATTATATTCTATTTGTTTAAATATTTTGATTTTATTTTATATATCCATGATTTTACTGCATCAATAAGTGAGACAACTTCCATAGCAAAGGGCATGCTCGTTTATGTGTTAATGAAAGATATTGTTTGCTCCTCATTTTCATTTTTTGTACTTAGAACTACATGTTTGAATACCTCATTTGATATATTTAGGTTGATAAACCTTCTATTTCTCTTTGCTAATAGAATTTATACTATCATATGACTCAATTATTGGACTCCAATATTCCTTTCTATTATTTTTTTGGTGAGAAACCTCCTATAAGCTCTTGTAGCTGAATCATCTCGGTTCTTCATTAAAAAATTAATGGTATGATTATGAGCCAATTAAATATTTTTTTGCATACTTTGTAATATATTTAATTAATTCATGTACTGACAGAACGAATTACCAATCAATATTTCCTCGCCATCACTGGAGTATATAGCAATTGTGTGGCTACACTCTACCATTATTTCTCAATGGTGAAAATTCTATATCCCCCTTTTTTTTTTATCTTCATAAACTCTTGATCCCTGCAAACTAAATGGCCATGGAACATTATACCTATATATCATTTAAGTATATATTTTTTGGTAAATTAACTAATTTATTCAAGCAATACATTATTTATATTAATTGTTCAAACTAATGATATAAAATGCAACAATTACTTGAAGATCATCTTTGCCCGTTTTTTATGTGTATGGTGTTCAAAATCTTCTCATAGTCATTGTTAAATTTAGTCTATACAAGTTGTTTCATACTTTAAGAGATGGATGTAAAGAAAAATTATAGAATTCTCACAATGTAAATTTTGATTTATCAATTTGCAATTTTATATTAATAAAACGGGTACATAAGATTGTGCATATTTGTTTAAGTTCTAATATCTTCTCGATGGTTCCATGGATGAATAATTACTTCAAGATTCATTAGTTGATCTACATTAAAATCAAATCAATATCATCCATATTTGGTTCTCCATACATCCATGTGAATCCATACACATGTATTTATGGTGTATGTTGGCACTCATATATATTATAGTTTAATCCAGCTATGGCCACTGCATTTTCATGCCTCACATTCTGTTGGAAAAGAACAAGTGCCTTTGGTAACACAAACACATCTCCAATATAGAAGGCAAGACTATCAAAGGAGAATAGGAAACTAAGAAAATGTTGAGCGTGATTAAGAGAAGACATGATAACAATGAATTATTATCATAGTCAAACATCGATTTGTTAATATGTGAAAGGTTGCGATTAAAGATAGATGAAGGAAATAATTCCAAAGAGAGGAGACTTGTCTCCTTAGACACCCTTTGTCCTCATAGATTAAAGAGGGTCTCTACTGGGGATATTACAGTGGTATCAGAGCATGATCTTTCCAGCCTGTGAAATAAATAACATTCTAAAGATTGACCATGAGACCTAACCGAAGGCCTCAACATCCAAAGAGAAAGATTACCTATCATCAACCTAGAAAAAGGCATCGTAACCTCAAGTCTATATTGAGGAAAAGAAACTACTTGTACATAAATCGTATAGAACTATTAGCAAATCAAGAATTCCTACATCGCTTTCGTGATTTTACACATGGCAACAACATCTTCACAACAAGTCAATAGTAGAAAGAAGCCTTCTTGCAGAGAGAATTCTTGTCGTATACACCGATCTAGAAGCATCACACTCTTCCATCAAATGAGAATATTTCTATGAAGATAATATTCAAAATAGTATCATATATTCAATTTTAAAAAGGAAAAACAAAAGTAGCTTGCACATGAAGGAACGATACCTTATATAGGTCAACATTATTCAAATTGAATAGTTGACATCAATATAAGGATGCATAGATCATTAATTGAAGTACATGAGAGTTAATACTGCACATGAGTAAAAGTTAGAATGATCAAGATGATTCAAGAAAAGGGTTCATCATAGAACATTTAGAGCCTTAAAGGGCTTACCTTAAAGAGGTTAGCAATGTGGTTACAACAACCAAGTAAGAGGGAAGCGAGAATGGAGGTTAGGCTAAGGGCCGCCAAGTAAATACTTGGTGTAGGAATGACTCAATAAAAAACCCATGCCTTCCCAAAGAGTATATGGGGAAGTAATAATGTGGATAGCAAACATGAGCTGCCAAGTAGAGCAAGAGGGTTGTCGAGAACAACCACTCTTATGCTTAGTGTAGAAATGGATAAAAATATGCTTCCCATTTCTTCCCAAGAAGGAGATGAGAATGGCATAAAGGTTGACCTGAGCCACCAAGTAGAGAAAGTAAGTCTCTTAGGTTTGGTGTAGAAATGGCTCCAAGCCTCCAGGAAAGTTCCCATTCCTTCTAAACATAGAGAAATGTAGAGGAATTATGGCACAAAGAAGGCAGTTCCTCTTGGGCATAAAGAAATGTAGAGGAATTATGGCGCAAAGAAGTCAGTTCCTCTCAAGATTAGGTACACTAGCTCAAGGAAGATAGCCCCCCTGAAGTGGACATAATGGCTCAAGGAAGCCATTCCTTCTCGATTTGGGAAGTGGCTCAAAGAAAGCTAACCCCCCCCCCCCCCCCCCCCACAAAAAAAAGTTGGATAGAGATTGCTCAGGGAAGCCAACCTCCCTCAAGTAGATAGAATGGCTCAAGGAAGCTAGTCCTTCTCAAGTTGGGCCATGGCTCAAAGAAGCAAGTCCCTACCAAGTTGGAAAAAGATGGCTCAAGGGAGTCAGTCTCTCTCAAGTTGGACAAAAATTGGTTAAGGAAGCCAATCCATCTTAAGTTTCGGTAAAGGACTCAAGGAAGCCAATCCCTCCAAGTTGCAATAGATTCACTAGAAACTAAGTAGTAAATTTTGTAACATTTGTCATTACTTTAATTTATATGATTATATGTTTGGTACTACTAATCTATGCGCAGGTTCATCCAAGAAGGAGGACAAGGAGAAATTGCTCGAGGACAAGCAAAATCAAAAGGGGCAGATTGTGATATCCCCGTATTGACCAATTTTGTGAAGTCTCTGAGAGACAAAATCACAGTTTTATTGTTTAAAATTTATCACTGAGGAAGTCCTCAATTAGAGAATATGAATCGATGATGGATAAAGTAAGTAGAAATAAATATACTTTTCATACGTTGAAATGAATAAGTGAAGACTACTGCATACAACTAGAATATGAGATACCATCCTATTGATGGTGTTTTGATGCATTATCGAACACAGAATAAAATACCAATGGCACTCTATGCTCTCTTGATAAAAAAGACTCTTAGATGTTGAATATCTGTGAAGGATCACATGAGATGACTCCAAGGTTCTTTTATGTCAAGTCTTGACTTGTCGAATAGCTTCAATGGTATTGATGTAATTTGTTGTACCTGCGAGGGGACTTATATGTTGAATACCTGAATGCTTGAATGATGCTAGAATGTAGGATTTCACTTGACTTGATTAAAAAAAAGAAGAAAAAGGATAGGGCGTAGAAAGTTATTCTAACTCTAAGAATGTAGGAGCAATGGGTGATCTTTGATGAAACTCTAACTAAGTTTTGCTTTGACATGCTATGAACATCTCCACAAGGCTAGTGTGATCTTCTAAGGATATCTTTGTGATTTTTAAATCATCTCTACAAGCATAGAAACCATCAAGTTGATGCATATCAATGAAGAAGCGATAATTGAAGTTAAGCTTTAGTTGAATGATTCGTGTCGACTACACAGTATGGATATACGAATTTCACCATTGATCACACAAAGTCTTTCATTCATTTAATTATCAATATCTAAAATGAAGATCCAACAAGAAACCATGCAATTATAGAAGAAACAACACTTTCCACCATAACTTCAATGGAAAGGAAGTTTATTTACAACTTTGGCAACAATTTCTGCTTTCTCTTCCTATTCTACTCTAGTTGCTAACTTCTCTTGAACTACTAGCTATTGACTATTCCCCTTACAAATGAAGAAGTGAGGCCTTTTATAGTGATCTCATTACAATTCAGTGGATCAGATTGATTTGAGATCAATGGCCAAGATTAAAAGATAGAAACCCTAATTAGGGTTTGTTGAACCCATTACAAAATATTTAATTCTTGACCTATGATATGTTTACATTTTAATAGACACATGTCCTTAGAAAATTCAATGAATATATGATGGCTGTAGGTACATCAAACTTTGTGCCTTTGTAGTAGTTATCTCCTTTTGATGAATGAGGTTAAACGCATTGAATCTAGATGCCTTATCCTGAAATGATATGATTGGATGTAATGATGACTAGGCACCACCTCAGCTTTATTGATTGTAACTCATCACAAGTGTGCAATTGAATGTGACATATCTCTTGATACTCAACATTTGCAAGTGCTTGATGTGACGATGACTCCACTCATGTTGATCTTCTAACTTTGATTAAATCTTCTGAAACGATCGCATGTCTTGATTGCTTGCATTCGCAAACTTTCATCTAACTACACTGACAAAGATTCTTGGATTTCTGAAAGAAATTCAAGATTGTAAAAATTCTTCATGAGTGCGTGTCGCTGACCCTCATCTTCCTTCTTGATGAGAGCCTACCATTTCTTTGCACGAACTGAGTTCTTGCCTTGCATGAGCTTGTGACTTGATGATTCCAACAATTGCTTTGTAGAGGCTTGAAGCGTGATGTCCTCCTTCATGTGAATTTTTTGCGATCCCGTCGTCACACACCTATGAGATTTGTTCAAGTTAGTGTCATGATATGAGATTTACTTGGAAATAAATAATCATTTACTTAAGATAAATCAAGAAACCTCGTAAAGAAAATCAAACCAGTCATAACATGAGGCCTGATTTCTCACAAAATTGATCAAAGATGTAATTTGCTAAATAAGATGAGTTCGACATGGTTGAGGAGTTCTAATTCATCACTCCCCAATGAGGTTGTCATATGTGCAATCGCAATGGCGACTTGCTGCTGTAACTTCAACATGATCATTTTCTTCCTAGGATAAAACCTAGTTAATCACTTCTAAAATATTATCCCTTTTACTTACATCACTCCCTGCAAATGACCCAAGCAGGTTTTCAAAGTGTCAAACTACAACCCTCTCTATTTTATCTCCAGCCGAACACCGCAGATCATTTTCATCCTTGATCACCTCATTCCTGTTGAGCAACCTCTTTGCCTTAATCGACAAGTGAAAAAACTTTGTATTTAAGTCTTTTTCCGAAATCCACATCTCCCTAGACTTGTCATGCTAGAAAATATCCTCCCTAATCAATACCTCCAATAGACACTGCATTAGCTCCTTTCCTTTTCCAAATTCAGCATTAGTCATTCCTATCCAAATCACCTTCTCATTAAGAGACACAATCTCCTCCTCTAGCCTCAAAAAAAATATTCCTAAAGGATTGTATGTTCCACTGCTTAATTTTATCCTTAAGGAAATGTAATTGTTTCACAAACTAGAAACTAGGCATATCTTCAAATATATTACTCTCTTCCCACAACTTGTTTAGATAAGACAAGAATTGCCCGTCCTACCACCACATGCTTTGAAAATAAAAATTCCCAGAGAATCGAGTCTTTCCAATTTCTAGTTCCAACTAGATAGGGAAGTGATCGGAAATAAAAATCAGCAAAATGCTCAACACCAAGGAGAAATGACCTTCCATCCTTCATGGTCCCACCAAGAACCAATCTAATCTTTTGAAAATATTGGTAAAATTTAGTCTCCTATTCATCCTTGTAAATTTGCCATTTTTTGGAATTACATCAACCACCTAATTGTCTGCTTAAAAAACTTTTAAAATATTCCATAATTCTCTTAGAACTTCTTAAATTGCATTGAAGTCTCCTACCACCACAAACCAATCCTTGCCAATGATACTGATGCGTTCTGATAGTTCCTTCCAAACTCTCATCTTGTCCTTTGTTTTAACAGACCCATAAACATTAATCAAAGGGAACTCTGAATCATAAGAAGGGAGTTCACTCTAAATATCATCCAATATTCTGACATTTCTCCAGGAAAAATATTGACCACATGGGGGTTCCATAAGAACCCCAGGCCTCCTGCAGAACCCCTAGCTTCTTGGAAAAAACCTTCCCATCTAGAACAATAATGTAGCAAACTAAGCACCTTATCCAAACTCAGCTTGGTTTCTTGGAATAGAATTATTTTATTAGAGACTTTCTCTAATGAATGCCTAACCAAGCGTTTCTTGTCAAGAGCCGAGAGGCACCTGGAATTCCAGGTAAGGATCCTCATGTTCCTCCAAGGGAGGACTTACCTCCCTTGGATCTTCTAAAAAATTTGACTACATTGATGATCCCTTTCTCCTTTGCCCTATCTTCATGCTTTTTCTTGTTTCTCCTCGTCCCTCTACTTCCTTTGGATCTCCCCAACAGAGCATTAGCCGATTGGCTAATGCTTCTCAGGTCAATAATATCCAATTCATCTTCATTATCAAACTCCTCTTTCGACCTCATGTCGTAATCGACCTTCACGTCTGACAAGCCCATCCAAGCATCCTGAGCATTGTTAGAAGCCTTGCTTCGGTCTATGTCCATGATTATGGGAGAGAAACCAACCTTTTTTGAATTGTCTCTTCCACCCTCCCCATCATTGTCTCCATCTGTTTCTTTGATGACCAAAGCCCCTAAAGGGCCTATTGTCTCCTTCCTCGAAGATGAAAATACCTTCTTAACCGACTGCTATCTCTTGGGCTGCATAACCATCTCATAGCGGGCCTAACAAAGATTCTACATTCCTTTGTCATATGATTCCTACCACCACATCGACCACAAAATTGTTTAATGTCTTCTACTTCAATCTAATGCATCCATATACTTCAAACCGATTTCAAACAAATCTTGGAGGAACCTTTTTAACTACAATGATTCTGATTCCAGCATACAAATAGGAGTCATTTTTTGCTATCCCCTCATCAGTTTATAGTAAGGTTCCCAAGGTTCTAGTAATTCTCTCCAAACTACTCTCCCCGATATTCTATTGCAAGTTTATAAACACGAATCCAAATAGGACTATCATACGGAGCCAATGGAACTGGGTCAAAATGGGGAAACCACAGTTTCATGTATAAGGGATGGTTATCCACAAACCAGTTGCCATGGAGAAGAATCTTCTCTTTCTCCTCTACCTCTGCAAAAATAAAAATGAAGAATCTGCTTAGATTGAATTTAACAACCACCTTGGCCTTCTAATTCTCCTCAATCCAAGATTTAATTAATCTTCTCTCATATTTCGGCTTGACAATCTTGCAAATGATCGCCACTTCCTCCCAAAGGTTGATATCTTCTTCTATTTCATCTGATAGGTCAATCTTCACCTGTTCCACTTCCACCTCTTTTTGGGCTTCTGATTTTAACCCATGGAGGTTAAAGTAAGGGCTGCCAAGTAAATACTTGGTGTAGGAATGACTCAATAAAACCCCATGCCTTCCCAAAGAGTATATAGGGAAGTAAGAATGTGGATAGAAAACATGAGCTGCCCAGTAGAGTAAGAGGGTTGTAGAGAACAACTACTCTTAGGCTTAGTGTAGAAATGGCCAAAAAAATGTTTCCCATTTCTTCCCAAGAAGGAGATGAGAATGGCATAAAGGCTGACCCAAGTTGCGAAGCAGAGAAAGTAAGTCTCTTAGGTTTGGTGTAGAAATGGCTCCATGCCTCTAGGAACCCATTCCTTCTAAACATAAAGAAATGTAGAGGAATTATGACACAAAGAAGATAGTTCCTCTTAGGCATATAGAAATGTATAGGAATTATGGCACAAAGAAGTTAGTTCCTCTCAAGATTAGGTACACTATCTCAAAGAAACTAGCCCCCCTCAAGTGGACATAATGGCTCAAGGAAGCCAGTCCCTCTCAATTTGGGAAATGGCTCAAAGAAAGCTAGCCCCCCCCCCAAGTTGGATAGAGATTTCTCAAGGAAGCCAGTCTCCCTCAAGTGGATAGAATGGCTCAAGGAAGCTAGTCCCTCTCAAGTTGGGCCATGGCTCAAAGAAGCTAGTCCCTACCAAGTTGGACAAGGATGGCTCAAGGAAGCCAGTCACTCTCAAGTTGGACATAAATGGCTCAAGGAAGCCAGTCCATCTCAAGTTTAGGTAAAGGACTCAAGGAAGCCAATCCCTCCAAGTTGCAATAGATTCAATAGAAACTAAGTAGTAACTTTTCTAACATTTGTCATTACTTTAATTTATATGATTATATGTTTGGTACTAATAATCTATGCGCAAGTTCATCCAAGAAGGAGGATGAGGAGAAATTTCTAGAGGACAAGCAAAATCAAGAGGGGGAGATTGTGATATCCTTGTATTGACCGATTTTGTGAAGTCTCTAAGAGACAAAATCACAATCTTGTTGTCTAAAATTTATCACCGAGGAAGTCCTCAATTAGAGAATATGAATCAATGATCTTTGATGAAACTCTAACTAAGTCTTGCTTTGACATGCTATAAATATGTCCACAAGGCTAGTGTGATCTTCTAAGGATGGCTTTGTGATTTTTGAATCATCACTACAAGCATAGACACCATCAAGTTGATGCATATCAATGAAGAAGTGATAATTGAAGTTAAGCTTTAGTTGAATGATTCCAATTGACTACACAAGGCACTTTACCATAGGAAAGTGTTAGTAGTATGGATATACAAATATCACCTTTGATCAATGAAGTCACCGTACAAGAGGATGAATTCCCTATCCTTAAATGAGATCCGTATGCTCGTTGAATTTCGATTGAGGAAAAAAGAATTTGTTGATGAAAATCAGAATCGCTGCCTATGAACTTATCAAATACGCTGTTCAAATGCAATTCGTCAAACTCAAGCTTGAGGGTTTGCCGATATTACTTTGCCAATGCCGCTGATGTCTAAGTTGCTGTGTTCAAGGGTAAATTCACCAATGTCAAAATCAGAGTCGTAATTCCATGATTCTATTAATGGATGCAAATCGCAGGTCAGAGATTTGGAATCGCTTCTCAAGATGCAATCGCTGTGGATGAATACATTTATTGCAGTCAATTTAATCGCAATGTTCACTGGTATTGAAGGTAGCTTGTAGTCGCAGTATGACAAACACTCGTTGATGATTCAACTTGCAATTTGGGCGATATGTGGCTTGAAACATTGCATTATAGTATACCAATATTAGTATAATGCAAATTAGTTCATTGGCCGCCCATGTTACAATCACTTAATATCCATTCTTAGTCCCTACCTTATAAGGCAGAGACTAATGTTTTCATTACAAGCGTTTGATATTAAATTGCTGCTTGAAAATTTCATCAACCCATTTAAGCTATAGTTCTATGTTATTATTTTATTAAAGCTATTTTTTAATTAATTTTTGCTATTTTCTAATTGGCAGCTGATAATTTCCTGGGGTTTAAATTATTTTTTATGGAAAATAGAATCGTTCACCAATGAAAAGGAAAAATTGAGTTTTTTAAAATGTTATTTTTCTGCAGGTACGACGACATTTAGAAGTTCCTTGAAGTAACAGCTGGCATTCGTTAAACACATTAAATGCAGTTGTAATTATATGCCATGTTATTATTGTTCCTACTTTTTTCAAACTCCCGCATTCTGCTCTCTGGCTTTGATTAATGGCGGTTATGCTGTAGGAGACTAAAATATTGTTCAATCGAAGGCAATAAGGCTTGAACTCTGTGTGCTAAATTTTGATAGCTCGGTGGTTTCAAGTTCAAGTTTCGAGAGTTTGATGGGCACAGAGTGGATCTGTTCTCATTCAATTTATTAATTCCAGGTTAGCTTAGTTCCCATTATTTTTTGTCTATAATTCTTGGTTCTGGTGAGGCTTAAAATGGTAGCTGAGAGAATATGTAACCATCTGCCTCCTTTTCATGGCTAAGTGAGTTGATTTTTTAGATGCTTTCTGTTTGTATAATATCTTAGAATTTTTATGCGAATAGTTAAAGGAACTATTTCAATCATACCTTCTAGATGCTTTGCATATTAGTCAAATTTGTTCAAAATATCTGTAAAAGATTATGTGCTACGAGCTGCTTCAAACAGGTGTGAATGTATCACAAAATCACTAGACCACAACCTTCAGATAACTTTGGCCATAGAAAGGCAACCAATCTATAAATTTTCACATTACAGTTTCTGTCATTATCTAATTTTTAGTTAAAACCTACCCTCTTGAGTTTTGCAAAGATATGAACTCTAAACATAAAATTGTATATATGCTAAATGCATTTTGTGTGTCATTATTTAGAGTCTCCTAACTTCATTGCGAGCCCGATGCATTTTGTGTATTATAAGCATGGAAGATTCAAATACATGGAAGCAAATATGTTTTTGGCTTTGATTTTTTTGTGATTTTTGTTTGATAATCATTTTTCAAGTTTTCAAGAGGTTAAAAACAGTTAAAATACTGTCGAGAAAATCATTTATTTATATTTAGCTTGATTTCTTATGCCTAATTTGTACAAAGTAAGTTTTTATTGGCATAATTTTTTGTCAGGTGTAATTTCGCCCTAAAAATGCTCGTTTAACTTGGGCTTAGTCTGAGTTAAATGGTGTTTTGTTGGTAGGTATAGATTTTGCCCTAAATTTATTTGGAGCCAGAAAAAAAGCCTAAGTTTTATCGCAAGATTTTTAGTTTTCACAAGTCAACGCATGTTTTTTTTAATAATTATTTGGTAAGGCACAATGAAATATTGTGGAGTTTTTTTCTCATTTTTTCATAATGGGAGAAATAATAGTTTAATTGCTCCATATGCATAATTAACATAAGAGGTTACTTTGTAAAATTCTCCTCTTAGTCACAAATTCAGGAGTTGCAAAGGATTCATTAGCCTCTGGAAGCACGTTCCGATGAAATACAATGTAAATTTGGTGATGTTATGGCTCAACAATCATCTTGTATTCAAAATCTTCTCACACTTGTTATAATATCCTTTTAATTCATAGTTCTATCTTTTTAATTATTTAAAAGAAAGGCTGAAAACTATATGTTATGTTAGTTGCTTCATCTTTGCCTAAAGATTAGTATGCAATTTAGCATTTTATAGAATTTTGTATTGTGTTTTTGTTAGGGAATCAGTGATTAAGAAGATCGACTTTCAAATGATTAAGAAGATTGACTTTCAAATGTATTGTTGGTTGCTTACATTGGGCCAGTGATCTGTAGATTTCTTTTTGTTGGTGAAATATTTGCTACGTGAGATTATCAAAGTAAAACTTTAACTTGAAGCACAGTTGGTACCACACAGAAAGTATAGGTATAGGTTTCTTAATGACTACAACTGACATTCATAAAACACTGAGGTGGTATTAATATTTATGAAATTCGTAAAAAAATATAATGTACGTGTTTTGTTATTGCTTCTACATTCTTCTTACATTCGCTTAAAGATTTGATGAAGGTTTTCAAGTATACCCCTTGATTTTTCTTCCAGCTGCTTGCTATTATGTCCGAGGTCCTATGATGCTGGAGGAGACCTGAAATATTGTTGAGTCAAAGGCAATAAGGTGCTTTAGTGTCGGTAAAAGCCTAAGTTTTATTGCAAGATTTTTAGTTTTCACAAGTCAACACATGTTTTTTTTAATAACTATTTTGTAAGGGACAATGAAATATTGTGGAGTTTTTTTCTCATTTTTTCATAATGGGAGAAATAATAGTTTAATTGCTCCATATGCATAATTAACATAAGAGGTTACTCTGTAAAATTCTCCTTTTAGTCACAAATTCAGGAGTTGCAAAGGATTCATTAGCCTTGGGAAGCACGTTTCGATGAAATACAATGTAAATTTGGTGATGTTATGGCTCAACAATCATCTTGTCTTCAACATCTTCTCACACTTCTTATAATATCCTTTTAATTCATAGTTCTATCTTTTTAATTATTTAAAAGAAAGGCTGAAAACTATATGTTATGTTAGTTGCTTCATCTTCGCCTAAAGATTAGTATGCAATTTAGCATTTTACAGAATTTTGTATTGTGTTTTTGTTAGGGAATCAGTGATTAAGAAGATCGACTTTCAAATGATTAAGAAGATTGACTTTCAAATGTATTGTTGGTTGCTTACATTGGGCTAGTGATCTGTAGATTTTTTTTTGTTGGTGAAATATTTGCTACGTGAGATTATCAAAGTAAAACTTTAACTTGAAGCACAGTTGGTACCACACAGAAAGTATAGGTATAGGTTTCTTAATGACTACAACTGACATTCATAAAACACTGAGGCGGTATTAATATTTATGAAATTCGTAAAAAAATATAATGTACGTGTTTTGTTATTGCTTCTACATTCTTCTTACATTCGCTTAAAGATTTGATGAAGGTTTTCAAGTATACCCCTTGATTTTTCTTCTAGTTGCTTGCTATTATGTCCAAGGTCCTATGATGTTGGAGGAGACCTGAAATATTGTTGAGTCAAAGGCAATACGGTGCTTTAGTGTCGGTAAAAGCATAAGTTTTTAATAGACAAGTGAAAAATATCAGATGATTGGATTTTCCGTTTGTATGTTGAAACCCTAATACTCTACCCTATTTTGTGGCTTGCATTCATTATGAACAATTCTTATATTACTTTCAAGATATATTAGCAAAGTTTAAGAAATCATGAGTCTAGCCTATCTGTTAATTAAAAAATTAACATTTTTCTTTTGGGTTTCCATTGTCTCTTTGATTGTTAAGAAGAGTCTCATCTATTATGTTTAATGATATCCTTTGTGTTGTCAAAACAACCACAAAATTATTTCATATATAGATTGTCATAAACTTTCTATATGTTGTTCTAGTTTTGAATATTTCAGAAGTTCTTAATAGACTTTGTTATTATGTTTTTGAAAATTCATCATTTTTTTCTTATTTTTTCCTTGTTTTTCAAGTGATAAAAAGTTACATGACAAAGAAAGAGAATCCATGTTCTAAGTAATTCTAAAGCTAGAGTTGCATTGTGTTGCAGATGTATCTTGTTAAATTCAATATACCTTTATACACCTGCAAAACCTTAGTAATAATGTTATTTTTTTCTCAGATATATTGCTGAGTTTTTTATTCAATTTACAAAAAAATACCCCACCACACCACTTCTTGCTCTCCCACCTTCTTGAATTTCTTTATTTTTCTATAGGTCTATATCCTCGAGTATTGCAAAATAAAAGCTAAACCAACAATGAAATAATACAAAGTGATAAATGTGGATTAAAATTAAAAAATGTTCTTTAGTCTCTTTTACCAGTTCACTCGAAACCATAATATCCTGATCTAGTTCATTCCCGATCTAGTTTGCAATCCAATCCATTGTGGGTGTGAGCATGGCACATGATTTTGGGTCTAGATTAATGAAATTAAATGCATGTTTAGTATCTAAGCTATTAACTATGATTCTTGGATTCTCTGTTTTCAATTGTATCTCTTTTAGTATTTTATCACATTTTTCTTAAAAATATTGATTTTGGTTTTTTCTTGCTAAAACTTTTTTTATTATTTTGAAAAATCTTTAAAATAAGTTGTCCCCTATTATCCATTATATTTCAAAATGTTCTTCAATTTGAAAAAACAACAATTATTAATCAGTTTCTTTTAGTTATATTGTATGAGTTATTGTTAATTAATAGTCCTAATAATAAATTCAAATCTAATGGTTATTGTATCTTTCCATAATAATTTGGAACCAAACAAGCTTAGATTTTACCCATTTACAATGCAATAAAAAAATTCACCAATAATGTTTGTGATATCAAGCTCTCTATTATTCTTAACCATGCAATTGTTCAAATTGTTGAAAGAAACTATGATAATAGTCTCTACATTCTAATACAACTTTATATCCCAGTTTTTAGTGTGCAATAACCTTTTTTTTTTTTAATTGTTTAGGAGATTTGTTTTCTTTAGTAATCCTTGTTACTTTTGTAGGTTTTGCGATCTACGAGATAAAAAACCTTAGAGCTCGATGTTGCAACTATTGAAGAGCTTGAAATTATATTCTCATACTTATAGTGCTTGAAATAATCTTTAGTTTTTGTAAACAAAATTTTTGTAGAAATCTTTAGATTTTTTAAACATTAAATTTGTCCATCTAAAGTTTTGTTCTAAATATCAAAAATATTTGACATAGCAATTTTGATATCTTTATTTTATGATTGTTGTTGAAAAGCATATCCTTGTAATTGTCTTAAGAATAAAAATACGTTACAAAGTAGACAATTAAATGTAAATTTCCATAGTTATGTCTAAATTTGAAATGTTTATAGCTTTGACCATTTAAATTTATCTGTGTATTAAAATTCATATACATTGTGAAATGCCTCGAGTCTCAAAATTTTTGATAGTCATAATATTGTTATCAAGTAAATTTTCTACAAAATCAAAATCTTTCCAATATTCTATTTTCTACTAATTTTTGCAATTGGTGGGGACTCTAGCTGTATCACAGCTCTTGTTTAAAATTGAGTTGCCACCTTTGATTAAATAACTCATCACAAATCATCGATTTCACTTCAGCCAAATTAATACTTTACTGCTTTGAACCATTTAATGTTGGTCAATTGAGAAAAGAAGGATCGAATTTTCCTTACTCATCGTGAAATTGAATATTGAAATCGTTGAGCGACTTGCATCGTTCGAAGCAGTCATGTGCACTCGAAAAGTGCGATGCTTTCAAGAAGCAATGCTTAAAAGTAGTAATGATATTAATGAGCACTTCTTAAAAGGTAGTAGCGACATTGAAGGGTACCCCTTGAAAGTAGTAACGCTACTGAGAGGCACTACTTAAAAGCAGTAGTGACACCAAGAAGCACCGCTTAAAAAGGCACTGCTTGAAAAGAAGTAGTGACATCAAGAGGCATTTCTTGAAAAGAAGCAGTGACACAAAGAGGCACTACTTGAAAATTAATAATGCTACCGATGCTTATTTTCCATGCCTTAGCCAAATTTTAACGATTTTCATTTTTTGTGTTTTTCAATTTTTCATTTTTTTTTCAATTTTGTTTTATTTTTTATTTTTTTGAATTTTAAAATGATCTTTACTCTATGCTGAAGTAGCATTATTAATACCTTAGAAAAACATTTTGCTTTCACACACACTAGTTAAAAAAAAAACATTTTCAACATCCTTATTGCTTTGTGGGGCCAACAAAGAGAGTTTTTTTTGAAACTTTTGAATTCTCCCTACTTTAAGTCAAAATTGGGGCCAAAGTAATGCCACGAAAAAAATCAAAATGCCTTGAAACCTTGCAAAATTTATATGTTGAAAGCTTGGGGTGGGTCCCAACAAAGAGATTTCTTTAAAAAAAGCTTTTAATTCCCAATTTAAAGTTTAAAGTGGGGCCCAAGTAGGTGTGACATGGTAGTGGGATGTAAAGGCAAAGGTAATGAGTGAAGTGGATGGAAAAGGGGGGGATACAATGAATAAAGGGGAGTTACAAGAGACAAGGGAAAGGTAAGGGTGACGATAGGTGGTAAGGGGTTTAGGAAATAGGAGTATAGGGGCTATGGGTTATAAAGAGTTAATAAGAGGTTGGGTGTAGGGTGTAGGGGGTAAGATAGGGGTAGGGTAGGGGTAGATGATAGGTTAGGATGGACAGGATAAAGAAAGGGGTAGGATGGAAGTTAGGGGATAGGTTAGCTTAAGGAAATAAGAGGCTAGTGAGGGTGTAGGAAATGGTAGTAAATAAGGAAATAAAGGGAGGTTTTAGAATATAAAGTATGATCTAGGGTATAGGAAATGCAAGTTGGGAGGTGGTGAGGAGATATAGGTAGTGGATAGGTAAGTTTAAGATAAGTAGGAAGTGAGGGTTTTGGAAGGTAGGGTAAATAGAGGATAAGAATGGTGTTAAAGGGGAGTGGGAGTTAATTAGGATGGAGGTTAGGATAGGTAATCTTAGGGGAGTTATGAGAGGTATGCTGAGATGGGGGGAGGGGTGAAAGAGATGGATGAGAATCAATCAGGATTGGGCGCCCACTAGTAATGCTGGGAGAGGCTTCATCCTAGAGAGACTTGTCCTGATTACATCTTAACCACCTGAGATCTATCTACTTTATCAATCCTAAAGGGAATAAAACATGTTTTGGAAAATGCCTTTAGTCAAAGACAGATCTGCATTACACAACAAAGGGATGAAATTACCTAGTGCATATCCAAAAAAGGTGAATACTTATCCAGGACTAGAAATTTTATCCAAAATGTAGTTCAATCTAATCCTACATGACTTGTGGTGTTGTGTTAGCACTCTGTAATATTTCCTAAAGACAAATATTTTATTTGGATGATGCTCGACATGTGTATTTTGATGACCCAAGATTAATGACAATTGGTATTAATGAAAAAAGTTGATGTATGTTGTGTTAAGATGAATGGAAGCCCTTAGTTTCCCATTTACTACAAAGTGTTGGGACTAGCTTCAACTCTTTTTGGGTTGGGTGGGTCCTCATCAAGATGATATTTTTGAGTTCATGACAAGTTGGCCAAAATAACAACAAAAATCACTATGGTCAGATTCGTGGATTGTTGTTTCTTAAATACTAGAGTGGAAGCAAAAGAATAATAGGATCTTTAATAAGATCCACATCCAAGTAGAGGAAGTAATAAGGAAGATAAACACTTAGATCTACAAAGTAGTGATTACTAAATGTTGCTTAAAGACTTACACGCAATTTTCTAGATGAAATGAGGAGCTGCAGAAGGGATGGCAGAAATTAAGAAAACCCAAAGGTAAGCTCGGAGACGAAAGGTAGATTAGGAGAGAGGCAAATTAGACAACCCCTGAGGAGGGAAGATTGAAGTTAAACTTTTATAGTATAGTAAATGGTAACCTATGGTCAACGGTTACAAGCTATATCATAAAAAAATGTCAAGGGCAATGTGTGTGGGCTCTCTCAAGCAAGCTTGGTACTACAACCAACAATATGGTTGAGATGGAGGCACTTGCATTAGGCATATGGTTATGTAAAGAATTTTTTTTGAAACATCAATGTAGAGGTTGACTCATTGCTATGTATTGAAGAAATTACAAAGAAAGACACGACCAATTTGAAATTCAAGAGTTGGGCTTCCAAAATTTGAGTGCATTTTGGTAACTTAGGAGTTTTTTCTATTATGCATGTTTTTAAAGAGGCTAACAATGCTTCAGATCTTGTTTCTAACCAAGTGGTTTTTCAATCCCTAGACAAGGTGGTAGACTCACACACTACTAGGTGGGCTGGGCTAGAGGAAATAATAACAAAAGAAAAAAAAAAAAAAAGATTACCATTCCATGTTTTGATTACCATAAGGGGTTAGGATAAAAAGACCGGGTCCTATTCTCAATTTGATAGCACTGTACGTTCTTTATCGAATCAACTAAGTACTAGAGGTTTGATCGTATATCCACACAAAGATAAAAGATGTGATGGTAGATGACTCAAATAGACTATATTGACAAGCTATAGAAGTTGATCAAAATTTGACAAGTTTAGGGGCATTGGATCCTAACATCCACTCAGAGGATGATCGAAGCGTAAAGCTTTCCCAACCTCGAGAAGGGTTTGGGTGTTAGAGATGATATACTCAAAGGACTTGGGCTATCCAAGGAACATAAATTATATGTCATGTATGTTTTTAATATAATGCCAATGCAAACAGGAGACCATGGTTGAAAATATTTCCAAACCTTTTAGAAAAAAAAGGCAAGGCCATGACTGTGTGTGTGTTCACAAAGATAATTGGAGAAGCATTTTGGAATTTTGGGCACCTTGATGATGGATTTGTATACAAGCGCTTCTTTACCAATTACATCTAGGCCATGAGGACCATAACTTAGGGCTCCTCATATGGGAATAGATTGATTACAGATCCAAACAAGATAGTGGTACTAGCCATGCCTGATGCTATACCCATAGAGCCTACACATGGATTTATTGGAGGCATATTTCATGTTGAAGCTCTTAATAGGAAGCAAAGAATATTTCGATCTCTCCAATTGTATAGGAAAGTGAAGTAAAGGGTTTCATTGTTGGCCTGTGGCTAGTTCATTGGAAAATATGGGGATTTTTTTCTCCTTTGCAAATTGAAAGACTGTATGAATGTGTAGAGGGTCTGATGTAATGTAGGAACTGTAATTGGGAGCTACCTCTTTGGTAGTATTTCTCTATGAGAAAAATATTAATTAATATCAAAATAGATACTTATAAAATCTAAA
The DNA here is from genome assembly GCF_030272615.1 of Cryptomeria japonica. Lineage (NCBI taxonomy): Eukaryota > Viridiplantae > Streptophyta > Pinopsida > Cupressales > Cupressaceae > Cryptomeria > Cryptomeria japonica. Next base: position 215,809 of record NW_026728868.1, read on the forward strand.
TGGAATTATAAATTGTATTATGAGCAAAATCTTGGTATTTGGTAAAATTAAAAGATTTAAAAGAGAATAATTAACTATTATTTACAAATTTAAAATGAAAATCATCTAATAGGATTAATCATAACATAGTCATAGTTAAGGGACAAGAATACTAAAGTACCTCTAGTCAATTAATTCCAATACATATACAATTCTATACAAGAAAAAGGCCATGGTTGAACCATGTTAAAGGGGCAAAATTGATAAGACTAAGCATGTGGTAGGGATATTATATGTGGCCCAATCATTCTGCTACTGTTTATACTAGAAAATCCAGGTTTTGACATTAGGTGTGATGGAAATTATATTATGTCCGTTGAATATACACTATATTATATGTTTCTCATTTCTAGGAGCATTTTTCGACATTTTTTAAAGACTTCTTTGATAAAAAATTAGGATGAAAAGATTATTATGAGGTTTTCAAGAGACATTAGCATAATTTTTTTTAATATTATTAATTAAATATTTCACATTAAACATAAGCTTTTAAATTGTGTATAACTATTATAGTAAACATTTATTAAATCACGTTATCTAAGATTTTTTTGAATAATATATAAAATTCATTGTCGATTAGTTGGACCTGTGTATATTTTAGTATACAAAGATTGAAAGCGCATTGAATAATAATGAATTTTAGTATTAGATTCTCTTCTGCATTCTAAAAAATCAAAGATAGTTACTCTTACGAAAATATTATTACTAAAATGACGTAAAATGTGATATCTAATTTCAAATGAGTGTATGGGGACCATGAGATAATGATGAGAGCCATTCAAGCGAAAATTCTTTCAGTTTAATTTTTGAATTTTATTCAATAAGATTATTGTAATACACATAATACAAAATCTTATCATTAAAGAATCATAGTGTAGTAATGCAATGCCTTTACCATTCCAAATGTTTACCTAAGGATACTTGTAAAATGTATAAATAATGTACGATGGTGATGAATGGGAGACGTAGCTTTGAAAGGTGAGCATGGATGAAAAGATGAATTGTGATGCATACCTTGAATCCCATCTATTTCATTTGATTTATTCTTTAACATGTTATCAATAAATTATTAATTAGAAATATTAGCAAAATTATTAAAATTTGAAATTTACTCTTGAGTTATATATGTTGAAAATCGATGCTATATATAATACATCAGCAGAGAAATAACGAGATTAAATAGATTTATTTTATTCAGGAAAAGAAAAAAATGACAAAGATGGTCTTCCCACGTTTTATTTCATAGACCACAGCGAATTCAGGTTGAGAATCTTAGAGGAATTTGGCCTGAATGTAATCGACAAGCTCTTGGGTAATGCAAATTCTTATGCAAATTTCTTCTGAATGAAATCGACAAGCTCTTGGGTGATGCGGAAGGCCTTGGCCAATACGGAATCTGGGAGTGGAGGATCCGCTGCAAACAGAGAGTTGGCGATTGTCTGAGCTACCGGAAGCTTGCTGCTCAATGCAGCTATGGCCACCGCATTTTCATGCCCCACATTCTGCTGGAAATGCACAAGTGCCTTTGGAAACACAAACACATCTCCCTTCTCCAACGTTTTGCTGAAAAACTTGTTGGTGGTGTCAATGAAACCCACAAGAAGCTGGCCTTCCAGTAAAACAAGAACTTCAGTGGCTCTTGGGTGCGTGTGAGGAGGATTTATTCCACCCACTGCGTAATCGATACGGACCAACGATATTCCGAAGGTGTTGAGGCCTGGTATCTGCATAACATTGGCCATCGTTACATTTGAGCCCACTGCATTGTCGGTGTTCCCTGCCTGCCCAAGTCCCCTGAAGAAGAAGTCCTCTGCCGAAACATCCTTGGGATCTTTGCAAACGAACCCGTTCACCTTAACTGTTTTAATCAATTTGTTCGCAACAAATCATATCACACCACTCTATCTTAATCAATTTGTTAGCAACTCGCCTAATAAGAAAGTCATATAAAAGTTATGTACTCACCCATGCTTTCCTTGTCTGCGACGCAGAAATCTTGCAAGGGATGGGAATCCGCTGCCATGACATTATCACTGTAACAACATATCAATAGGAAAAGTCCCAACGTGAAGTAAATCATGCGGTTACCCATTATAAATAGAGACACAGAAGAATCAGACAGAAAAGCTCGGGATATGAATGTGTAGTCGAATTGTGTATTACAAGCCCATAACATGTCTATTATATAGCGGGAAAATTAAATACTCTGCGAGGACTAATTCTTGTCTATGAAATGCAAATTACCACAAGCAATAAGTTATTTCTGAAACAAACTCAACCCTTAAACAATATGTATATTTTTAGAAAACTAAAATCAAATCACTTCTAAACACAACAACATCATCGTTTATCAACTTGATATACACAACATTACAAGGGACCCATTTGATAAAAAAAATTAACAACTTACTCCAACCCATTTCAAAAGTCCAATAAAAATTCTAACCCAAATGTGAGAATGAATATTTTTATTCCACTATCAAGGTAGCACCCAATTTGATTCAACAAGAAAGGTTACAAAACATAGTTTTTAAACTAGCTAAGGGAGAGCTCACCTTCCAACATTTGGTATTTCTCACAACCAAGCCCCAAGCTAAGAGGCCCATGACAAAATTTATTGCCCAATACAAATACTCCATGCACATGTAAACTCCATTAAGGGAATCCAACACCATATACTTCACAACCCTTCTAAAATATACCAAACAATTTTTCCACAGATTTTCCAAAAGAATCAAGGACACTCATACCCAAGAAATCTGCTTCTCAATGAGAAAAAACCATTCCCTTAGAGGTTCCACATATCCTTCACCCTACACATGAGTTTCTCTCATCAATATGGGAGAGCCTAAAACCTCTCACACATGTCATTGACATAAGAAAAGATATAAAAAGATGAAATTTAAAAATTAAATCAAAAGCCTCCAATAAAATATTTACAACAAAATGAAATATAGCATTCTAAGGAATGAATAATATCAAAATATTTCCTTACTATATCAGGAGGGTTTGATAGAAATTTCTCAAAGACTCTTTTGACTCCTTGCACAAAGCCTCCCAAAATCTCCAAAAAGATAGAGCCAAAAAATAAAATAATAAGACATACAAAGAGTCTAAGAATGGTATATATAATACGTGTCATATGACCTCCCCTCCTCTGATCACGATGCACCACATGGATCTCATCCACCTCCTCTCTCCCCTTCACACCAAACCCTAAGGGTATGTGGATATCACAAATGCTTCTACATGTGAGAGCATTGGGATGAGAGGAATAATATTGTATACTCTTCCCCAAGAGGATCTTTTTGATCCACTCATATGTGCGAGGCATGCAAAATACCATTAATAAAATTGTTGGAGTGGATTTGGAAGTGGTAATTTACTTACTATCGCGCACAAGTTAGAATTTTGACACCTTTTTTCTAAGAGACTTGGACAGGATCAAATGATTACAAAAGCCCATGGTTTAATTCCCCAAAAAGGTACCGAACTCATAAGTGTTTCATTTTGGGCCTAAATACACTCAGAAATAGATGAAATAGACACTTTAAAGTTATTCAAAAACCCGCTCAATGTAAAATCTATCTTTCTATAAGGATGCAACTAGGTGCAAATACTAACTTACTCATATATAAAAATAAAATAAAATATATTTAAAACATAAAATACATCATATTACAACAATTACTAAAATTAGAGACCTTAGTCCCTATCATTAACTAAGGTCAAGGCTTCACTAGGAATTTGAAATGAATAGGATTTTCTTAGGGAACTCCAATTTCTATTAGCTATGAAAATTTCCTACATGCTCAACTAAAAATAATAATTATTTCCAATATAACTTGAAATAAAATGCACACATAATCATACAATTGGCAACAATTTAATTCTTAACTACCAACATATTCCAATAGAACATCATACTATGACTTGATTATATTTAAATATTTTTTAACCACATTTGACATTGATTTGTAATATTAAAAGTGTAGATATATATATATATATTTATTAGATAAGGTGGGAAGACGGTCCCGCACCCAAAGTTAGAATATTAAAATAGAGAAGTTCAAAACCAAATAAGTTACCGCACAAACACAACCCCAAAACTATCAAAATAACAAACCACAAAAAAACATGTAGACTCCATATTATGGAGGCTCATAAGAGAATTCAACTCTTTCATGACCAATTTTATTCTTTAATTCTAGTTCTCTCAAGTAGTACCCTTGTTTCTTCTTTTCACCTTCTATATTTAGTTTGCTTTCTTTTTTCTTTGTGCCTTTTTTGTTCCATCCTAGACTTATGCCTATTGCGATAATTAGTCAAACAGTTTGAGAAGTCATTGAACAAATCCATTAGGTCCTTAATGATAGTAAGAAAATGAAAAAATGAGTCCCCAAATTGAGAAAATCTATTGCCCAATAAATTTATTTTCTCTTTCAGTCTACCTCATTTTACCTCTATCTCATAAGTGTTTCATTATGGCCCTAAATACACTCAGAAATAGATAAAACAAACACTTAAAAGTCATTCCAAAACCTACTAAATGTAAAATCTATATTTCTATAAGGATGCCATTGGGTGGAAATACTTACTCAAATATCAAAATAAAAAAATATAGTATTTAAAACACAAAATACATCACATTACAACAATTACTAAAATCAGAGACCTTAGTCCCTATCATCAACTAAGGTCAAGGCTTCACTAGGAATTTGAAATGACTAGGATTTTCTTAGGGAACTCCAATTTCTATTGGCTATGAAAATTTCCTACGCGCACAAAGAATTTTTTATTTATTTCCAATATAAGTTGAAATAAAATACACACATAATCATACATTTGATAGCAATTTAATTCTTCACTACAAACACAGTCCAATAGAACATCATACTATGACTTGATTATACTTTAATGTTTTTTAACGACATCTAACATTTATTTGTTATACAAAAAGTGTAGATATAATTTTTTTTGGTTAGATAAGGTGGGAAGAGGGTCCCACACCCAAAGTTAGAATACTCAAATAAAGAAGTTCAATAACAAACAAGTTACCGCACCAACATAGCCCCAAAACTACCAAAATAAAAAGCCGCAAAAAACTATGTAGACTTCATGTTATGGAGACACATAAGAGGATTTGACTCTTTCATGACTAATTTGATTCTATAATTCTAGTTCTCTCAAGTAGTACCCTCCTTTCCTCTTTTCACATTCCATATTTGATTTTATTTCTTTTTCCTTTGTTGCATTTTTTTCCCATCCTAGACTTAAGCCTATTGTGATACTCATCCAAATAGGTCGATAAGTCATATAATAAATCCATTACCTGTCCTTAATGATATTAAGAAAATGGAAAAATGTTTCCCCAAATTGAGAATCTCTATTGCCAAATAAATTTATTTTCTCTTTCAGTCTACCTTGTTTTACCTCCATCTCAAAGTCATTGTTATCCTCTCTTCACTATGCTTAGAACTCTTGTTCCTTTGTGAAGTTTAAATAAGTAGGGTGGGATCTAGCACTATTGAAGCCAAGTTGGTTTCCAAGGCCTCCTCCTCCACAATGATATGATAGTATGATTTTGAGATGTCTTTAAGGGATAGGTCCAGAGTGATTTGTTAGGTACGTCAAATTCTTTCCCTTTGCTTTCCTCAACAAAGTACAATATCACTTTCAATTCTCATATATTTGGTTGTTTAGGTAGGTCAAATTCATGCCCTTTGCTAATCCCCCAATTTTTAACTTTACATTTTGGTGAACCCGATTCCTCACACCATTAATTCATATTTTTCTTTTCAAATTTGAGTGTATGCAATTTAAATTTCAAATTTTTATTTACAAGTTTGATTTTCATGCAAATTTTAAACATTTAGAGATTAATTTCATTAAAACCCTAATTTTTATTTTTAAAATTGAGCTTTTGATTTTCTTAATTTGGATTAATTATTTTAGATCTGAGAATTCGTTCAAGTTGCAAATTCAAATTTTCATCTACAAGTCAAATTTCACAATTAAATTTGAAAATTAAGTGGTTAATTTAAAAAAAACCCTAATTTTTAAAACCTTAAAAATTGGACTTGCAGGTTGTTTAAATCTTGAATTTCCCTCTTTAAATTTGTTGTTAATCCTAATTCAAATTCAAAATTTCAATCTTGGATCAAATATCTGATTGAAATTTAAATTTTAAAATTAAGTGGTTACTTAAAAAACCCTAATTTTTGAATTTAAATTAATTTTGTGCATTTTCCAAATTTTCAAAATTCCAATATTAGATCTCTGTTTTAAAATTTTAAGTTTAGTGGTTCTTTCTACAAGACCCTAATTTTAAATTGTTAGGTATTTGAAAGTGATCAAATGATTTTTAATTCGTTGTAAACTGCAGTGGAGATTTTTGCAAAAAGTCATTCTATGCCACAAGACCAATATGGAAATCAGATTATGTATCTCAATTCCAACAAGCTACTGAAAGTTCTAGTTAGCTTAGAAGGTATTTTTAACTTGGACAACCACCTAAACAACAAGAATATGAACTTTTCTATAAATAAATGTGGCTATAAGATTTTGGTGGTTGCTAAAGGTAGGTCACTGAAATTTGGAAAGGTATGCTCTATAGCTAAACAAGAAATATTTATTTTAACTTTGTCAAAGTACGATGATATATTTACTTGGACCTATGAAGATTTAATGGGGTTTGAACCTACCTTAGCCCAACACACTATAGAATTATATCCTTATACAAAACTACTTTGACAAATAGAAAGGCCAATAAATCCCAAAATAGAGCTCTTGATGAGAAAACAATTAACCAAACTCATAGAGGCTGCTATCATTTTCCCTATCAAACACTCCTCATGGGTGGTCAATCTTGTTTGTATAAGAAAGAAGAACAAAGAAATCAAACTATGTGTAAGCTTCAGAGACTTCAATAGACACTATACTAATAGCTAAATAAAGAGAACAAGTTCAAAGAGTGTAGAGCAGATTCAGGGCACCTTTTGGTTGTTTTCTAGCTCATCGTTTGTATAGACAACAATGAAGCACAAACATCCACGCGGCATGCTAGCATCCTAAGTTCAAGACCTGAAAAAACTGTTAAAAAGCTTTATAGTTTGTTAATCTTTTGTTTTTGTATAATCAAATTAATTTGTTGTGTTATATATACTTTTTTAATTTCTGCATTAGTGTATTTGTTGTGTTATATATATACCATATTAAATTAACTTATGTTTTACTATGTATAGCTCTCAATTCCCCTGGGTTTGAATTTTAAAAATGTGAAATTTAACTAGAGAACAAAATGATTGATAAATTAGAGATTGACGATACAAAACATAGAATCCTATGAATTATAATGTTGAAATCTATGGTATTTAAAAGATTGTAAGGATTAAGATATTAAAATTTCTAGATCAATAGGTTGAAGATCTAATAGGTCAAACTACGATATTCGAATCACACTACAACTCTAAGAACATAATTGAAGTGAATTATTAAAATATAGATGGCCCATGTGAGTTTAGATACAAATTAATTCATTTATCCTTTAGAAATTATCTGAGACTAATGATTTATCCTTATAATTATATATGAGTAAATTTCACATTATACATCTATAAATTTTATTATATAGAAATGAACTACGCAATATGTACAAATTTAAATCACAATAGCTAGTAAGAGGATCGATTCTCGTAATTTTCATTAATTTATATAGGCATAGGCTATTTAAAAAAAAAATAACAAGAAACTTACCAAAACGTCTACATATATCTTGACAACATGATGTCCAACTATGCACACTTGTGGACATCACATGTGTGATGTCATAGCCAGCACACTACCTATATTCTATACCACTCACTCTATGATGGAATTCTAATGGGTTTTAGCATCTTGATCATACAAACTTCTCATAGGAACGATGGAAAAGGCCACATTTTCTTGGGGTTCCTATATAAGGAGCACACTGTTCATTCTTCATGGTAAGACTCTTAATATAGAATTATCTCAAAAAGTAAAATTCCATGGTCTATGTGCATTTAAAAAAGTAATCACCTATCATTAATTCATGATTGATACTTTAATTAGCACCTAAGAACTAATTGATAGATTCTAGTTGAACTAACTAATTTTTTTCAATAACCACACTCTTTTAGGAGATTATTTCTCTAAATTACTCGAGTTCCTAACTTCAAATAAATATTTATCCAACAAAATTTCTATTTCCCTTGTTATGCATGAAGAGAAATGGTGGTATTAGGATTCCTCCAAACTAGATTCCAAGGTTAAGTTTCCTAAGGATACATGAATTTTTTTTTATCCCATCTATTTAATTAGTTTTCTACATGCGAACTTTGAACTTCATTTAGATGCTAATAAAGAATTCACCAATGTAACCCATTTTGAAATATATAAATCATAATGCCAAGTGAAACTCTCATTTTCCTCTTTAATATTTGTTGATTAATTTAATGAATTAATGTATTCAAGGAGTAAATTTGTTAAATATTTTAGAAAAGTTTTGTTTGAGCTAGGCCATACTAAAATAATATTAACTTAAATTTACCAATATGTTGATAATTAAAAGAAGGCTTTCCTTTCACCTTAACTTATACTTCTCATTGTGTTAGTCCTTGAGAAAACCTTGCATGAAATAACAACCTCAATAAAAAATTAATCGGATTATTACTAATGTTTTAGAGAATAACGAATAAATTATATTTATTGGTATTGATACTGAACTAACAATTTTATAGATTGTTATTGTAGAAGTTCATGATCAGCCATAGGAGCCAAGAATCGCCTACAAGAAAAACACTTGTCACACAAAAGATATCAAGGTAATATTATATTTGAAACACAAAATACATCATATTACAACAATTACTAAAATTAGAGACCTTAGTCCCTATCATTAACTAAGGTCAAGGCTTCACTGGGAATTTGAAATGAATAGGATTTTGTTAGGGAACTCCAATTTCTATTAGCTATAAAAATTTCCTACAAGCTCAAATAATTTCCAATATAACTTGAAATATAATGCACACATAATCATACAATTGGCAACAATTTAATTCTTCACTATCAACATATTCGAATAGAACATCATACTATGACTTGATTATATTTTAATAATTTTTAACCACATTTGACATCGATTTGTAATATAAAAAGTGTAGATAATTTTATTTTTTTATTAGATAAGGTGGGAAGACGATCGTGCACCCAAAGTTATAATATTAAAATAGAGAATTTCAAAAACAAACAAGTTACTGCACAAACACAATCCCAAAACTATCAAAATAATAAACCACAAAAAAATATGTACACTTCATACTATGGAGGCTCATAAGAGAATTCAACTCTTTCATGACCAATTTTATTGTTTAATTCTAGTTCTCTCAAGTAGTACCCTTATTGCTTCTTTTCAGCTTCCGTATTTAGTTTGATTTCTTTTTTATTTGTGCCTTTTTTGTTCCATCCGAGACTTATGCCTATTGCAATACTTAGTCAAATAGTTTGAGAAGTCATTGAAAAAATCCATTAAGAAAAAATGAGTCCATCCGAGAATTCAACTATCAAAATAATAAACCACAAAAAAATATGTACACTTCATACTATGGAGGCTCATAAGAGAATTCAACTCTTTCATGACCAATTTTATTGTTTAATTCTAGTTCTCTCAAGTAGTACCCTTATTTCTTCTTTTCAACTTCTGTATTTAGTTTGATTTCTTTTTTATTTGTGCCTTTTTTGTTCCATCCGAGACTTATGCCTATTGCAATACTTAGTCAAATAGTTTGAGAAGTCATTGAAAAAATCCATTAAGAAAAAATGAGTCCCTAGATTGAGAAAATCTATTGCCCAATAAATTTATTTTCTCTTTCAATCTACCTTGTTTTACCTCTATCTCATAAGTGTTTCTTTATGGGCCTAAATACACTCAGAAATAGACGAAACAGACACTTAAAAGTCATTCCAAAAGCTACTAAATGTAAAATCTATATTTCTATAAGGATGACATTGGGTGCAAATACTAACTTACTCAAATATCAAAATAAAAAAATATATTATTTAAAACACAAAATACATCACATTACAACAATGACTAAAATCAGAGACCTTAGTCCCTATCATTAACTAAGGTCAAGGATTCACTAGGAATTTGAGATTACTAAGATTTTCTTAGGGGACTCCAATTTCTATCAGCTATGAAAATTTCCTATGTGGTCAAAGAAATTTTTTTTTCCAATATAACTTGAAATAAAATACATACATAATCATACATTTGATAACAATTTAATTCTTCACTACCAACATAGTCCAAAAGAACCTCATACTATGACTTGATTATACTTTAATGTTTTTTAACCACATTTGACATTGATTTGTAATATAAAAAGTGTAGATAAAAATTGTTTTTGGCTAGGTAAGGTGGGAAGAGGGTCCCACACCCAAAGTTATAATACTAAAATAGAGAAGTTCAATAATAAACAAGTTACTACATCAACATAGCCCCAAAACTACTAAAATAACAAACCGCAAAAAACTATGTAGACTTCATGTTATGGAGACACATAAGAGGATTTGACTCTTTCATGACTAATTTTAATCTATAATTCTAGTTATCTCAAGTAGTACCCTCCTTTCCTCTTTTCACATTCCATATTTGATTTGATTTCTTTTTTCTTTGTTGCATTTTTTTTCCATCCTAGACTTATGCCTATTGTGATAGTCATCCAAATAGGTCGAGAAGTCATAGAATAAATCCATTAGGTCCTTAATCATAGTAAGAAAACGGAAAAATGTGTCCCCAAATTGAGAATCTTTATTGCCAAATAAATTTATTTTCTCATTCAGTCTACCTTGTTTTACCTCCATCTCATAGGCATTGTTATCCTCTCTTCACCATGCTTAGCACTCTTGTTTCTCTGTGAAGTTTAAATAAGTAGGGTAGGATCTAGCACTGTGGAAGCCAATCTAGATTCGAAGGCCTCCTCCTCCACAATTATATGATAGTATGATTTTGACATGTCTTTAAGGGATAGGTCCAAAGTGATTTTTTAGGTATGTCAAAATCTTTCCCTTTTCTTTCCTCAACAGTGTACAATATCAATTTCAAAGTGTTAGTTCTTTTATATTTGGTTGTTTAGGTAGGTTGAATTCTTGCCCTTTAATAAGCTCCCAATTTTTAACTTTACATTTTGTTGAACCCGACTCCTTACACCATAAATTCATATTTTTGCTTTCAAATCTGATTGTATGCAATTTAAATTTCAAATTTTCATTTACAAGTTTGATTTTCTTGCAAATTTTAAACATTTAGAGGTTAATTTCATTAAAACCCTAATTTTTATTTTTAAAATTGAGCTTTTGATTTTCTTAATTTGGATTAATTATTTTAGATCTGAGAATTCGTTCAATTTCCAAATTCAAATTTTCATCTACAAGTAAAATTTCACAATTAATTTTTAAAATTAAGACCCTAATTTTTAAAACCTTAAATATTGAACTTGCAGATTGTTTAAATCTTGAATTTACCTCTTTAAATTTGTTGTTAATCCGAATTCAAATTCAAAATTTCAATCTTGGATCAAATATCAAATTCAAATTCAAATTTTAAAATTAAGTGGTTAGTTTTAAAAACCCTAATTTCTGAAGTTAAATTAATTTTGTGCATTTTCCAAATTTTCAAAATTCAAATATTAGATCTATTTTTAAATTTTAAATTTAGTGGTTCTTTCTATAAGACCCTAATTTTATATTTAATTCTCTTTTGGAAAAATTCAAATTTAATTTTTAAAAAAAAAATTAAGAGGTTACTTAAAAGATCCCTAATTTTTAAAATTAAATTAATTGTTTCAATTATCAAAATTCAACATTTCAAATTTTAAAATTAAGAGGTTATTTAAAAAAGCCCTAATTTTAAAATTAATTTTTCTTGCGTAAATTCAAATCTTCTACTGAGTAATTTTAAATTTAATTTAAGAGTTTATTTTCAGCACCCTAATTGTAAATTTAAATTTCGTAGGAGGTTGCATAATTGAATAATCATTTTTCCTAAAATTTTGAATTATTGAAATTTCCAAACTTCCATGTTCCCATTTTCAAATTCTCATTTCATTTTTTTTATATAAAATAAAAAATCAATTTTGAATCCCATCGATTTAAATAAATTGAGTGGTTTTATTTATAAAATCTTAACTTATTTTCAAATAATTTGCTTGAACTTAAATTTCAATATTAATCATGGTAATCAATGGACTTGATCTATTTTCTATTCCGCATATGATTACATTACTTTTTATGTACACATTTATTATAATTATGTGTGGATAATGGTTTCTTTCACTTCATGTTACTTCCTTTTATTCATGGCACTTGGACATATTGCATGCTTGGGATTTCCAAGTTGATTACTTTTCATAAATTAGATCCCAAAGCTTTCATCTTTCATGTATGTTGTGCTATTGTGATGTTTTTCGGTAAATGAATTTCATATGTAGAGCACCTAAAAGCTTTTGTAGATCTTAATCCTAGAGATGACAATGAAAAACATAATACTTGCACCTCTCCTAGGGTATCTAATATGAATGAAAAAAGAGATAATACTCCTATCAATGATCTCTATAATGGAGACCAATCATTGAAGAGAAACATGCGCCCATCTTCTTCTTATAGACATACCCTTGCGCAAGGGGGGCAAGGTCAAAATATTAGTCTTTCTATCTCTCTAGATCTTCCTTATTCTCCTAGAGTCTATATTAAACATCAAAACATTTGTAGAGAAGATGATGTCATTCATTTTAATCATGAGCTCTCTCCCCATATAACAATAAGAAAAAATGAGGCCTTAGATGATAAGGATCTTCTGTCCCAATCTACCAAAGAGGATATGCATGATGAAATAAAGGAATATGCTCCTTTACAATATATTCCTTCTTCATCTACTAATACTTTCATTCTTTCTAAACATCCTTACACTAAAAACTTCAAATAAATTTATTATAATGTTCCCCGCTCAATTAAAATATTCTTATAGGAGTGGCTTTAACATAATATTAAAACAAGGTTTTAGAGGACAAGGACTTGGAAAATTTGAACAATGAATTCGATTCCCTATACACCCTCCTACACAAATAACCACAGAAGGCCTAGGAAATGATAATAAATCTCCTATGGAAGAACAACTTAGGATTCAATACTTCAAAAATCATCTTGCAAGACATTAAGCTATTAGTGCTCATAAAAGAGATTCTTCTTCAAAACCTCCTTTTTGTTTATTTCATCAAACCCATGATCATCATCTCGATGATTGTCCCAATTTTCAAAGTTAAGTAAAAGAACTGATCGATAGTGGTAAAGTTAAAATAATGGATGAAAATCATTCCTCTTCTCATAACAACTCTTGTCCTCAATCTTAAAATAATAATACTACAACTATTAATGATCAAGGAAAAAATAGCAACTAGAATATTTTGGAAATTGAAGTACGATAATAATGTTGTCTTTCCTTTTGTGAAGTTTGGCAATAAACATAATGAAGGAAATGGATATTTTCTTTTTTCATCATGGTGGTTCTCATTCTCTTGGAAAGTGTAAAGAGTTTAAGGAATTTGTTCAAGAACAATACAATCGTGCTCGTATATGTCTTTCTGCAAATCTTGCTCTCTTTCTAGGTGAAAATTTAGTGCCTTAGCACTCCTTTCCCCTCATGTTGCTCCTCACCCTATGACACAAGTAGTAAACTTAACTGGGGGCTCTTTTTCATTAGCGGTGGTTCTTTTTCAATTCCAAATATCTTGGGGTAGAAACATGATTCTTTCCAATCTCTTATCTTTTCACTATTTAATTTCGTGGAGTGCATTATTCATAAATTGATGTCCTTTTTTGCATGGAATTACCCTTCATGTGAGGAAATAATTTTTCCTTGGCTTAGACATATTCCTTCCTTGAGGCATTACATCTTTCATGAATAATCTCTCCTTAGAGAGGATTTGTTATCCCTTCTTTATCTAGCTCTTTCTCTTTGAAGATATTAACTCTTATTTTATGTTGCATTATTCAAAATGTGATCCTCTTTCTTGTATAGGATCTTTCTCCATGCTAATGTATGTTCATCCCTTGTGAGGACCTAATCTTTGTTTAAAATGGCATGTTTCTCATGAATAATCTCTCTTTAGAATATGTGCAATTCTTCTCCTCGTCCTCTTGATTGGGGGGCAAGGATGACTCTTCTCCCTCTCTCTTTCTATCATTATTCCCTTTAGGGGCTGCATTTTTCATGTGTTGATATCCTTTCTTCCAATGGTATGTCTCTTATGAATAATATCTCCATAGGGGAATATGCAATATTTATTTCTCTCTCTCTCTCTTTGAATATTACCACTTCTCTTGAGATACATTTTATATAAACTAATGTCTTTTCTTGGATTGGATATTCATTAATATTAGTTTATTTTGCATTTCCTTATGCTTAATCTCTCATTAGAAGATTGTTTAATTCTTCTCATTGTCCTTACACTTGGGGGGCAATAAATTCTCATCTTTTCTTCTCTCTAAGGATCTACTTTACCATTGTTGAGTGGTATTTGTTTATGATTGGGTGTTATGTATGGTGAAAATGGATAACAATAATAACAATATTGAAAGGCTAAATGAATCCAACCACAAAACCCTAGCCTAATAATCAACAAAGATCCACCATAACATATGAAGATTACCTAAGACAATGCAAATCACATGAAATCACAAAGATTATACCATCACATGTCCAATAGGGTTTTGATCTCCATTCTTCCTATCTCCATTGATCTTGCTTGATATATTTGCTCTCAGATTTTATGTGCACAAGAGCTCAACAAAGAACGGAATGTGGTTGCAAGTAGGATCGTAGTGTAGTCAAGTGATCAAGTTGTTAAAATGCATCATTAGGGTTTGATAATGAAGAAGGCATCTCCTTAAATAGAAGACACAATATGAAATGGAGGGATAAGATTGAGAGGTGTAAAAAGGAGGTCGGCTAAGATTAGAGGGTAGGTAAAAGAAATACCAAAATAATGAAAGGGGTAGGTAGTGTAGGAATTAAGAGATGAATGACATGTGTCATGTGTAGAAAAAGATAATGAATTAATTAAATAAATAAAGATTTATTTAATTAATAGAAGAAGTAGGATCAATTAAATAAATAAGATATTTATTTAATTTAGGAAAAGGATAATTTAAATAAATAAATGTATTTATTTAAATGAGAAATAAGGCTAGAAGAGGAAAAATGAATTAATTAAATAAATAAAGATTTATTTAATTAATAGAAGAATTAGGTTTAGATAATTAAATAAATAAAATATTTATTTAATTAGACATGACAATTTTGGGTGTCTACATTTTGCCCCTCTTTGAGACAATGCGACTTGTCGCGTTGTTTCAAAGAAGATAATATGAACTGATACAGAGTTGCCCCAGGATGGGAATGATATGCCCCCTCGAGAGATTGGATGAAAATGTCTGAAAAGATTGCAGACAATCTCTCGATAAGAAAGAAAGGCTAGAATGGATTGACCGAATAAAGTGCCAAAGTCACGGGATGAAGAAGACTGACTCGGGAAATGAAGGCCAAGGCTAGGGTAGGCTATAAGATAGACCATGAGGGAAAAGACATCCTCATTGTCATCCACACCTTCACGAGATCAAAGTGCAGAGCGAGAAAAGAGCAGCAACAGTCAGCAGGGATGGCTTTTGTACACAGATTCGACCGCGTTCGCCGATTTCAGAGACCAGTAGAGGCAGGAGAGCCAGTAAGTACCACCAAACCTCCTTGTGCTTTGACGAATTTGCTTTTGTCATTAATGCATGGTAGATAGGGCAATAAATGCGCTTAGAAGTAGGATGCAAAAAATGCAAAAACCGGAAAACCGTGTCTGCGTCAGTGTCAGGCGTGTTTGTGTCCGACAGGTGCGTCTGTGTCAGTGCCAGACACGTCTGTGTCTGGAACCACATTTGTGCTAGATGCGGGCGCGTCTACGTTCTCCAAGGGCGTTTATGTTGCAAAGTCGCGTTTGTGAACAATGTAGACATGTTTATGTCAAACAGGCGCATCTGTGTTGTTTAGGTGCGCTTGTGCAGTCAATAGGCGCGTTTGTGAGTTAGAAACGCGTTTATGTCTGAAAAATGCAAGGTTTTGGTCTTCTAGGTCAAATCGACAGTTCTGTGATGAACATACGCTGTCGATTGGATAAGCTGCTGAGAGGATACACTCAAGCAGGTCCTCTAGGAAGACGAGGATAGATCAAGGCACTTTGTGATGAACAGTGAGCACCAAGATAGAGTACTTTGTGATGAACAGGGAGTACCCAAAGTATGAGCAGCACTTTGTGATGAACAGGGAGTGCAAGATGTGAGTAACACTTTGTGATGAACAGGGAATGTCACACACGTAGTACTTTGTGATGAACAGGGAGCACTACTAGGATAGATAGCAACACTTTGTGATGAACAGTGAGTGTCACTAGGGTAAATAGCCATATGCATTTAGATAGCGAGTAGCATTTTGTGATGAACAGTGAATGCCACAATGACTGACATGATTGATTTGTTTGACTGCAGGAGTATTTGCCTATGTTAGAGTCACGGGAGAGATTCCCATCGACACAGAGGTTGCAACCGGAGTTGTCATTTCAGGATAGGGCTGCCATCGAGGAGATGGGATTGAGACACGTGCTGTATGTGCCTGAGTTTCAGGCAAACATGGGATTGCTGACTGTACTGGTGGAGAGGTGGCACTCCGAGACTTGCACATTTCATTTGCCGATGGGTGAGATGACAGTCACCTTGGAGGATGTATACAGGATTCTGTGGATACCAATTGATGGGGAGCTGATTCCGTACGATCGAGACGGAGATAGGGATGCCCTTAGACGAGTGTTCTAGGAGCCAGGACTGGAGATGAGGGTGGGACAAGTGGCATGGGATACCATGACATGGATAGGATTAGCACTACCAATAGTGTTGGCAGGAGTGATCAGTGAGTTCCTCTGTATTAGTTTTGTACCATTTTGTATAATGATGTAGACACCTGCGGGTGATTGTAGCCATATGATTTTGACATCATTGTATCATGACACTTTATATATATATATATGAGATGATTCATCTTTGTGGAAGCTATATGCATGCATACCTATGTGATGAGATGTTCTTATGTGATGCTCATGATATGGATGCAAATATGTATATGATGCAATGCAATATTTTTGTTCTTTTATGTTTTATATGTGTATGCATGATGCAAATGTGAATGTATGTAATGCAGATGAATATAATAATGCAAATGTAAATTGTGCTAACATGTGTTGTGTGCAGGATGTGATGCAGTTGTGATATCTATATGTATGTATGAAATGCTTATATGTGGTAATGTAGGTGCAACTACATGAAATGCAAATGTTTTTGGTGTGTCATTATACTCAGTCATGTGATAGTAGGCTACACAGACTCGAGAAGGATGATGGAAGTCAATCAAGAAAGGGGGATGAAAGATAGAAGATATGACCATGAAAGAGCTTCTTGTGCGTTATCATCATTGAGCTTATTATGGCAAAATAGATTATGACAATTGAGGCATTTGTTCGACCCAGAAAGTCATTGTACCTGTTTGCATGGAGATAAGACAGTCACAAACAAAGAATGCCCCAGTTCATACTAGACTCACAATGTCCTCATATCCTTGGACAAGTCATAGCATTACTAAAAGACAATCCACAGACAGCAAATGCAAATAGGTGATGATACCCCATCCTCGCCTTTCTAGTCAAAGACATCCTGGAGATAGAATCTCTAGTCAGAGACATCTTGGAAAAGCTAAAAGACATGTCACCAAAAGATAAAATCAAAAGAAAACCAAGACTCGACACCAACATCCACTGTAGTCCTCAAGTTTAGTGTCTCTTGTCACTTGTATAAGTCTTATTTGATTGTGGTCACAATGTTCACTTTCACAAAAAGGATAGATAGCACTGAACCATATGTTGTCTGAGTCTGTCGAAAGATTTGATTTGTTGAAGTTCATTTTTGCTGCTGTGTCTCATCTGAAACTGACTGAATCCATGAAACTGATACTTTATTGCGGAGAAGATGAAACTTTATTGCAGATCTGTGATGCAAATGTTGCTTTATTGCGTATTGTGCGTGGATAGACTGAAGAAAGCTGGAAGAAACTGTACTCCTCGAAACATGTGATGTTCTTAGTTCCACACCCATCACTAGATGTAGGATTTGCCTTAGCCACAGATAGGATCTGATTTATTATGGACGGAAAGGGATGAAAAGGGAGGTTTATTATGAATGGCTAACCAATCTTGGGTAGATCAATAACAAGCCATGATGGGAATGGGTAAGGATAAATAGGTTGTGAGTGTGTGCAAAGTGAAGTGATGAAAGAGAATCCCGAAGGAGGGAGGAGCAATGTCTCTACGCATGGCGTTGGTGACCCAGTTTTCACCATGGTACTTGCCCAGGGCGCCACCGAAGTGATTTTCACTGTTGGATGAAATTATTTCTCTTTACTTTTTTTTGGATTTTTCAATGTTTTTTGTGTCACAAGGCGCCTGTTTGCCAGGTTTTCACCAAGTAACAATTTTTTTGTTTTTATAATTTTTTTTGTATTTTTGAATTTTTTGATTTTTTTTGTATTTTTGAAATTTTTTGATTTTTTTGTATTTTTTGAATTAGGATACTCTGAAGAGCTATGTGTAAAACCTGCGAAGGTGCATGCTGTTGATAGGATCCTCCAAAGGTTCACCTTCTGTAGTTGAGAGCTGATATGCCCCAGATCCATATGCTGTTGTAATGATGTAAGGACCAAGCCAATTTGGTTCGAACTTGCCCTTCTTCTCTCTGTCTTGCTAATTCTTGGGGTTTTCTCTGAGAACTAAGTTGCCCACCTCAAATGTGCGAGGCTTGACCTTGTGATTGTAGCTGCATTGTTCCTTGACTGAATGATGTGTAGCTTGAGTGACTGTCTTCCTTGATGAAGGAATTGAGATAGAATTACTAGTGTGTGGACTACACAGGCCCGTATGCGTGTCACCTAAAGAAGTTCGGGCATCCCTGATAACAAAGTCCCTTGAGGTAGCTCCATTAAAGGTCCATGATGTATCGCCAGAAGGGAATGGATCTGCAGAACAAGTGGATGAGCTATGAAGGCTTATGATTGTGAAAAGAAGTGAAAGTAGGATAGCATGATGGAGACTTAGGATCAACAAGTATGCTTTTTGACTTAAAATTTTAGAGCTTTTTCCCCCAGTTATTTTGATATTAGGGGAGATCAACTCTTGCTCTTTTTGCTTTATAGGATTTTTATCCTTGACCTTGATTTTTGCAGAGTCCAATAGATTTTGATTTTGATTTGGACTAAAGAACTTTTCTTTAGTTTTGACATTTAGATTTTTCTTTTCATAGCTTGATTTTTCATCCCCAATTAGTAAGGGCTTTTGTAATTCTTGTTGATCCAAGTCTGGAAGTGTAGTGGAAATGGAATGAGTGGATGAAATGTTAAGGCTATGTGAGTTCTCAAGAGGGCTGGTGATATGCTCAATAGATTCTTTGTTGGAACCACTCTTAGGATTGTTGATATCAAGAGTTGCTTGCACCACTAGAGGAGATTTGCATTCGGACTTAGTAGCCACAACACTAGGTGGTTCACACCCAATTCCTTGGCCTTGCATATTGCTTGTAGGTTGTTCCTGTTGACAGAATACCTTAGGAGATAATGGGAGTTGGTCAACATGAAATATATACTCACCACATCCTAGGTCTTTAATCTTGAACTTTTCTTTTAGCTCTGCTTGTTTGGATGTAGAAGATTTTAAGGATTCAGGATCCACATATGCTGAAGATGGAACAACTTCTCGATTGGCTGGAATTGTTATTTCTGATCTAGGTCGCAGATTATTGCAATAAATAAATGGATTTGGATCCGCTTTGACGGTCACTTCAACTCCATTGTGTGGAAACTTGATACATCGATGATATGTAGATGGGACTGCCCTCATTTCATGAATCCAAGGACGTCCTAGCAATGTATTATATGTGAGATCTAGATCTAGGACCTGACAAACCACATCCTTTGTGACTGGCCCAATTCCTAGAGGTAAGGTGACTGTGCCCTTGGATGAGCGCTCTTCATCATCATATGCCTTGATGGTGATTTGATTTGTTGAATTCACAACCTTATCAGAATATCCCAATTGTTTAATGGTGCTCAATGTACAAATGTTTAGACTAGCTCCTCCATCTATCAGGACTCGCTTTATTCGATGTTTGTGTATGAAGGCTTCAACATGTAAAGGTGCATTATGTGGCTGACTTACGGAGGCGTCATCGGCTTCTATGAATGTAAGGGAATGTGGAATGGAAAGGTATCCCACCCTGGCTTGAAACTGGTCCACGTTTAGATCAGTAGGAACAGCGGTGTCTCTCAAGATTTTGTCAAGAATAGCTTTATGAGCGGGGGATATGCGTAAGAGCTCAAGTATGGAGATGAGCGCGGGTGTCTTCCCTAACTGTTCTACAAGGTCGTACTCAGGCTTAGTTGATGAAGAAGCTGTATTTTTAGTGGAGGAACTTGGCAACGTAATTTTACCTCAGCGGGTTGTGACATTACATTCAGAGGTAGGTTCGGAAGAAGATCCAACACCTCTTAGAACAATCTTGGGTCTCTGAGGAGGATTCTCAGGGTTTTTGTTCTTGATGGTAATGGTAGAGATATGATTGTCCATCGAGATGTGATTGATAGTTGAATCATAGTTGTAAGGTGCTCTAGTATAGTTGGCCTGATCATCTGTGACTTTAGCTTTTCCCTTGTCATGCTTTGGGAATGGTTCCTTAAACATCTCATGTTCTTGATTGGATGAGTGTCCCTCAATCTCAATATCACCTCTATCAATGAGATCTTGCACAATGTTCTTCAGTCGATGGCAATTTCCTGTCTTATGACCCTTGCTTTTATGAAATTCACAATACTCATCATCATTCCACCAATTTGGTTTGACCTTTGGTTCATATGGAGGAAAATCTGGAACTGTGATCACTTTGTTTGCCACAAGCTTTTTGAAGACTAATTCAAGTGGTTCTCCCAATGGGGTGTACTTCCTTCGTGGTCTAGAAGTTGTTTGAGTATTCACTTGATTGTTTGTAGAACTTGATCCCGAAAAGATGAATTTGGGTCGCACTGTGTTGGCATCAACAACACCATCATTGACTGTGTTCTTGTTTTTATTCCAAAATCTTGGCTTGTCTTTTCCTTTAAAGTCATCTTTGTTTTCCTTGAATATCTTAATGACTCCTTGTTCAATTAAGACCTTTTCTGTTGCTAAGCCCTTTTCAATAACATCCTTGAAAGTGGACAAACAAGCTTTCCTTAGATCATAGCCAATATCCCTGTTAACATTTTGTGTGAACATTTCTACCATTTGTTTTTGTGGAATTTCACAAGAGCATCTGCTGGCTAGATTTCTCCATCTTTGTAAAAATGATGCAAAAGATTCTCCCTCCTTTTGCTTAGTATTGCACAAAGTAGTGACTGAGATATCTGTTTCTATATTGTAGGAGAAATGCTGAATAAATGCCTCTGCTAAGTCACCCCATGACTTAATACCAGGTGGTAATTGAGAGAACCATTCCATAGCTTGATCGCCTAAGCTTTGTGGGAACAACCTCATCAAATATGTTTCTTCTGCCGCTACCTCAATGCAAGCTGTGAAAAATTATCGTATGTGTGCCTTGGGGTGTCCTTTTCCTCTATACTTGTCAAATTTTGGCGTCACAAAGTGTGCAGGAAATGGAGGCATTGGAATGCTCTTATCAAATGGATAAGGACATATGTCTCTCATAGTGTATGTTAGTTTTGGTGTACTCATGTCCTCCATTTTCTTTTGTAAATCTCTGATTTGTTGCTCCAAATTGCTCTTAGGTGGCGATCGATTTCTTGTAGCATACCCCATGTTTGGGACACCAATTTGAGGAGGAGCTTGTTGCATGTATGGATGATATTGATCATAGACATGTTCATATGGAGGAGGTCTATATTGATGCGGCATATAGGGAGCACTTGGTATAGCTTCATGTTGAGGAACCCCATATCTATTTTGTGCATGTATACCATATTCTATAGGCATGTCATGTTCTATTGTGTTGCCCCCAAATTTGACATGAGGTTTCCTTGTGTCCAAATTTTGAGCATGCCTTTGAATGTCCAATTGTTTTGATTGATCCATAGCTTGAGCATGTGATTGAGCATATC
This sequence comes from Cryptomeria japonica, assembly GCF_030272615.1. Lineage (NCBI taxonomy): Eukaryota > Viridiplantae > Streptophyta > Pinopsida > Cupressales > Cupressaceae > Cryptomeria > Cryptomeria japonica. Next base: position 238,154 of record NW_026728868.1, read on the forward strand.
TATCTGCATAAGGCTTCCATAATGGTCTTCGAAGGTAAGTATCATATGTTTGACCATGTGTATGTGGGATTTCTGGTTTTTGAAGCAAAGCTGATGGTGATTCAGGTACCATATGCAGTCCTCTATTTCCTCCACTATTTGGTCTCCTTTGATCCATGTTGGAGTGAGTTTGTTGCGAGGGTCGGTTTTCCATAAGTTGAGACATGTCAAAGTCATGAGGTATTTTGGCTCCACTTTGTACCATCATGTGTAAAAAGTACTGTCTATCCCTCCTCATTATTTCTTCAACCAATCTATTGAAATGAGGATTCATAATGGATTCTTCTACATCTGCTGATTGTATTGAAAAGTTGTCCACATTGTCATTGTGTGTAGCATTGTTGTTTGTAGTGTCTGCGTTTTCCACATTGGGAATGTTTCTATAAACATCCATGTCAGGCAATGTAGTGTGCTCAGGATTGAAAAATAAATCATTGTCATACTCATAAGAACTCATGTTTGCGGATTCTTGAGCCTCTTTAGCTTTTCTCCTAGATTTTTCAAGGCGGGTTTCAACCATGAACTAGGTGTTTGACCAAGATGTGAGAGACTAGATGAAAATGAAAAGAGTATGGAAGACCAAGAGTTGTATGGAGTGTAAATTAATCTTGAGGTGTACTTGCAATGTCCAAAGTGTAAGACCAAGTATGTATGTAGTAGAGTAGGTGTGACTTCCAAAGAGATGATAGTTTCTCTTGATGAGGTAAGCTGACCTTGACTCTAAGTAAGACCAAATGAGACCCAAAGGTAAGAAACCTTGATGAGGGACCACTTAGCAAAGTGTAGTTGTATGTAGTATGTTGACAAAGTATGATGAGGACAAGCAAGTGACCTTTTGACTCAAGTTTAGACAATTGTGAATGTAAAATGAGATGTGAAGCAATGATGGACTGTATGAGACCCAAAGACAGGTTGAATGCTAGATGAAACCTGAAGAAACAACCTAGGAAGCTCAAGTATTCCGAAACTGATTTCTCTTGTTTGCTGGACTGTAAAAATTTTCAATTCTGGACACAGACGCGATTCCCAAACACAGACGTGTTTCTATTCGACACAGACGCTTCTAGAAACACAGATGCTATTATGCCCTTCACAGACGTGCTTAGATGACTTAGACATGGTTAAAACAGACATAGACGCATTTCTGTAAACTTCGTGCAATTTTTCCAATCTGTGAAGTTGTTTTGTTGTGACCAAATCCGACTGTTTGACTGTTTTTTTCGTGACAAGAGGACACAATGTTGATGAGGACTCAATTTTTGCAAGTGTTTAGACTCCAAAAGTGTTTTGTTTGATGTAAAATGTTTTGCATACACTTGAAGACACAAAAGACACAACGTTTTGTTGTTTGGTCTTGAATGTTTGAATGTTTAACATAAGACAAGCACAATTCTTATGGCTGGCCAAGACAATAGTTGTTGATCCCACATAGGGTTTTACCCCCGAGGCTACGCTATTCAGAGTGGATACTTAGATGCTTGACCTCACTGGCTCCACCCTCGGCACTCACTTCTTGGATCAGCCAAGCATCAGTCCCCATGAAAACTCCCCATGGCGAACTTTGTATCTCTACTAAGAACCGTATGTGTGTGGGCCGCTACCAGAGGTCCGACCTCCTGCCTCAACAACTAGAAGGATTTGGGCTTCTAAAAAAAAAAGGTGCTAGTAAGGGCATCCGCTCGTGTGGCCATACATGCGGCACTTTCAGCTCTATAAATACAGAAGGCTCCCAGCTGGTAGGGGTTACACCCTACAAATGATCAAATAAATTTGATCAAACGGGTTTATGGGGAGACATAGTGTCGGTATGAACTAATCAGCACACGTTATTCATAGTTTTCACCATGAATACATTTGATTATAGTGGTTCAGAAGAGGTGGGTTTTCCTCGCTACCACTTGGGTCGTTCTCTTCTCACTAGTGGTCCTAATGACCACACGGGAAGACAGGCCCTCTAAAGATTAAACAAAAAGAGCCTATTGCTCAAGACACAAAAGACAATGATTCAATTTTAGTGCACCAATGGAAGTGTTTACTAATCTATGAAAACAAGGCACACAAAAAAATTTCAAAACCCTAGCCAAGGACCTGCAACAAATTTTGTTAGTAGTTTGGGTTGTTTCAAATGATCACCCCTTCCTGCAAGCACACAAGTTAGGTAAATTTTAGAAAACCCAAAAGACTTTGTGAAAGAGGGGCCTTCAACCAAAACGTTTTTGCTTCCAAAACAAGCTGCACAAACTTAGTTAGCTAGATCTGAAAGGGTTAGTCCAAAAATAAACCAAATCTGAAACCCTAAGTGCAAAATCCGAAAACCGAATCAAAGAAAATTTTAAAATTTCAAAACAGTAAAAACACAGACGCTATTACCCATGACACAGACGCGGTTCTGTGATGCACAGATGCAGACAAAAATCACAGATGCCCTTATCGGACACAGACGCGAGCATAAACAACACAGACGCGCTTATGAAACACAGACGCTCCTGTCTGAGACCTGCAAAATAAAATTTGTTGAAAACACAGACGCGATTCCAGATTCCGCAGACGCTCCTGAAAATCAGAGACGCGATCCGAAAGTTCGCAGATGCGGAAAAACCTAAAATGTCGTCGAAAAATGTCCGATCTGCAACTTCAAAAACGCAAAATCTGCAACAAAAAGGTTAAATGCAAAGGGACAAGAGTCCCACCGGGCGTGCCAAAATGTGTATGGTGAAAATGGATAACAATAATAACAATATTGAAAGGCTAAATGAATCCAACCACAAAACCCTAGCCTAATAATCAACAAAGATCCACCATAACATATGAAGATTACCTAAGACAATGCAAATCACATGAAATCACAAAGATTATACCATCACATGTCCAATAGGGTTTTGATCTCCATTCTTCCTATCTCCATTGATCTTGCTTGATATATTTGCTCTCAGATTTTATGTGCACAAGAGCTCAACAAAGAACGGAATGTGGTTGCAAGTAGGATCGTAGTGTAGTCAAGTGATCAAGTTGTTAAAATGCATCATTAGGGTTTGATAATGAAGAAGGAATCTCCTTAAATAGAAGACACAATATGAAATGGAGGGATAAGATTGAGAGGTGTAAAAAGGAGGTCAGCTAAGATTAGAGGGTAGGTAAAAGAAATACCAAAATAATGAAAGGGGTAGGTAGTGTAGGAATTAAGAGATGAATGACATGTGTCATGTGTAGAAAAAGATAATGAATTAATTAAATAAATAAAGATTTATTTAATTAATAGAAGAAGTAGGATCAATTAAATAAATAAGATATTTATTTAATTTAGGAAAAGGATAATTTAAATAAATAAATGTATTTATTTAAATGAGAAATAAGGCTAGAAGAGGATAAATGAATTAATTAAATAAATAAAGATTTATTTAATTAATAGAAGAATTAGGTTTAGATAATTAAATAAATAAAATATTTATTTAATTAGACATGACAATTTTGGGTGTCTAGAGGTGTCATTCCTTGTGTGAAGCTATTGTTTTCTCAAGGATTCTCTCTTATACAAGAGGTGTAAGTCCTTGGCTGCAACCTCTTCTTCATTTTGCAATGCACATCTATCATAAACTTACCCCTCACATTGGGTCAAAAGTATGTCAACCTTCATTAAGAATCTCTTTTCACCTAGCAATAGGAGGAAGGTATGAATTATTGTTCCCCTTCCCTTATCTTGGTAGAAGATGTTATGTTTGTTCAAGATAACTCTTTTTGGAGGTAGGTGTCTTTTGCAAAAAGATATCGTCTCCTCCAAGGAAACCCTTTACACATTTAGCAAGATATCTCTTTTACAAATATCTTATCCTTTCCTGAAGAGTATTCCCTCTCTAGCTTGGATTTATGACATTGTTGCCTAAAGGATATCTTCTTGGCTTTGAAGGTAAGGTATCCTTGTATCTAGTTTCCTTAAGACATTAACATAAAACTATGTTGATATCTTAAGGGGGGGCACCTGTATCATTCCCATTGTACCATATTGTCATATGCTCTTGCGAATCATTTTTGCATGTCTTAAAATGGGGTGTCCATTCCTAGAACCAGAGTAAAAACTCTTAGAGAGAGATTCTTCACACTCAAAATGAGACACAACATTTGATATATGTCTTAGACGGGATTAACGTATCACTGAAAATAACAAAGTCTTAAATGGGATGGCCTCAAAACCAGACATGTATCTTCGCCATTTGGAATTTACACATTTGGACACACAGAATCGCCCCATGGAATTTGCATTGACATTACATGTTTTAAATAGGTTGAAGCACACTCAAAGACAAAGACTCTTAAATGAGGTTCTTTACACTTGAAACCAGATATCACTTGCACACACACACGAGGATAGGTGGAACTAGCTAAAAACAACTAGACTATTCTTTCCCTCCTCTCCCCATGGATCACCTAGATAAAAACATCTAGGGGCGAGTTCCCCATTCTCTCTCTCATCATTCTTCTCATGGATCACCCGGATAAACACATCTAGTGTGTATTCATGTTCTCTCTTCTTTCTCTCATGAACTCATAGCTTTGCTATTGATAGTTCATGGATGATGATTGCATTTCTCATTTATGTGATCGCTTATGTGCATGAGATGACATTTGTCAAGAATGATATTAGTTTTTGAGACATTTCGGTATCGATGTCTCTTTGGTTAGTTGACTTGAGTTCTTTCTTTTGGTCTTTAGCTTTTGGGTCATGTGTGCTTTTGTGTCTTTTCCTTTGTTTTTATTTTGTGTTGATTTATCTTTTTACTTTTGTCTTGTGTTTTATGCCCTTGCATATGTTTTAGGTGAGTTAAGATCCTAAGACTGGGGCCTTTGTTCCTCGAAATTAGTGATATCTTATACTCCTTGTGCTTTTCATTTGTGCTCTTCCTCTTCATCTCTTTCTTCTAATTTACCATGAGTATTTGCGTAAGCTCATACTCCCGCTAAAGTGGGGGCTAAATGTAGCGTCCTAAAATTGCACCCTTTGTAATTTTGACTGTATTCTAGACCCTCACCTTATCGGTCTCTTCCCATGCTTCATCGAGACCTTTTTATGCCTCGCCTATGCAATCAAACCTCATTTTCCACCTTGCACCTTGTATGGCCACCTTGATCCTACCCAAAAATAGGGCAGGACGAGGGCATGGCACCCTGGGATCCCTTAAAGGGGGCCTATCTTGGCCCCTCTTCCTTGGACCTATCTATAATGTGAGTAGAAAATAAACATCTATGTCGGCCTATGGCAGAAAATTAAATATTTGACGATGGGCGGGTATATAAGGGGTCTTCCCCTCTCAATTGGCATAAGAGAACATACGATCATATTTTAATATAAATAAATAAAATATTTAATTTGGTATAAATAAAATATCTTCCTCTTTTAGAAAAGTTTCAACCATTTTAATATAAAATAATATTTTGACTCTAATATAAAATGTTGATTGACAGTACAAAATTATGAACAATATTTGATTCAATATCAGATTTGAAGATAAGCTAGATAAATATATAAACAATAAGAAATTTTGCGCATCCAAAATTTCTATAAAAAAAATTATTATAGAGCTTGGCCCTTGCTTCATCTATGTATAGAAAAAGAAAAAGAAAATGTCAATGCTCTGTTACTCAATTTACATCTCCAAGATAGGTTAAATGCATGAGGTAAAGAAATTTCCTTTTTTTTTCCAAATTGTTGGCGGCTCAAAATAATTAATATATTATTTCCTTTGAATTTGGTGATCCTTCCCATATAGTGTAATGATTCCACATTATCGAAAGATGGCGAGAATAGTTTTCTTGAGTCTATAGGATTCTATATTTTGTATGGTCAATCTCTAATTTATAGATCGTTTTGTTCTTAAGATAAATTTAACATGTTCAAACTCAAACCCAATGGGATTGAGATCTATACATAGTAAAACATAGGATTATTTAGTGTGGTCATGTTGATTAATCATTGGTATTAAATTAGTGTATGTAGCCAAATGTATTGTATATATTAGTATCACAAATTATTCATCCTTGTTCCCAAAGAAAAGAACTCATAACCTTCTATCAATTATGAATATAATTTAGATTTTTTGATATGACTACTTAGTCAAATAATAATTTTATTTGACATTAGTTGCATCAATATAATAAGCCTAGATTTGTGTTGAAAAATTAAGTTCCTTAGATTTTAGTTAAAGTATTCACTCTTGCATGAAGTTATCTTTTGAAATTAAAATTCTACATTCAATCCTTCTTAGTCTCTTTTGGGTGTAACAAGTTTTTGGTTTTTATTCAGCTTTTTCATTTTCTATGGTTTGGATCAACATGTGTGTAGTATTTCCGCAAATAGTCACCTCAAGAAACTTGGACTACCATAGACATATTCCTTGAGTTCTCTTTCTAGTTGTTTTTGTTGGACCCTCGGGTATTTGGGATGTATCATGTATAGCATTCAATCTGCTACTAATAATATAGTTTGAAACATGAACTACTTATTTCATGGTGTTTATGTGAGACCTTGAGTCTCTAGTTCCTTTATGTTATTTATGGATGGAGAATATTATAGTACAAAATTTCAAATCTATATTCAACACTCCTAAAAAAATATTAGTGTTCCATTCATTAGATTTAAAAAAATTGATCCATGATTTTCTTATTTATTTATTTCACCTCTCTATTGCAACTGGATTAATGTTATTCTACCCTCAAAAATGACCTTTCGAGTAGAGAGATATATTCCATTCATTATTTGCTTAGTAGTGTATGTGTATTTATTTCTTGTGGCAGTATAATTATCGTGTAACCCATATATTCATTCATATCCTTCACCTTTTAGAGTATTTTTATTAGAATTTGCATGCTAGAACCCTTTGGATTTTGGGAAAAATTATGTTTTTAAAAACATTGGATGATGTAGATGCTTTTTCATTTCTCATCCATTTGATATTTAGTTCTCTATGGCGGAATCCTTTTAGGAAAATTTAGAGTCACATTCATGCTAGCACATTCTAGATTATACTAGCAACTATTAATACCAACCTTCCTTGCTATTAGTCAGGCTAAACCTTCTAGTTAATAATATTTATAAAAGAGTTATATATAGGTTATTTTCCTCTCGAATATATTTTTTTAATTTTTTAATTCAATAGCTACCTATGATGACTCTCTCCATCTCATTTCTTGCACATGTAACACACACCTTCTCATCGATAGAATTAAAACTTCACTTTAGGATATCCATTATTAGAAGCAATAGATGGAAATCACACATAAGATGAATAATTGATCATGTTCACTTTACCCACAACAATTTTTTTTGGCCTACTACTTGTGTCATCTCTCATTTATCAATTCAATGCCAATCAAAGATCACCTTATAGATGTTGTAACCTTTCCAACATCTATCCATTCTATTTTTCCCAATTGTTTATTCTTTAGAAATTTCTTTGAGTCTTCTAAGAACTTGCCCTTTCGATAAATTATAGGGATTGCAAAATGGACTAAAAAAAACGTCAACAACGTTGTTGTAAGGCAGCTACGCTAGCTAAATTCTTACTTTCCACATAGAAAAAACATAAAGTGTCAAGGCTGTGTTAGTCAAAAGTTCTTGATCTACTATTTAGTCCATCTCTTATCTACTAGTTCAATCTCAATCAAAGCTCATCCTACAGATGCTATAACCTTTCTAACATCTAGATCCATTATCTTTTTCCTAATTCTTTATTCCTTAGAAAGTTCTTTGAATCTTCTATTACAATTACACAAATATTGTCAAATGATTATATAAATAAAATATCTTCCTCTTTTAGATAAATTTCTACTATTTTAATATAAAATTATATTTTGACTCTAATGTAAAATTTTGATTGACAGTACAAAAGTATAAACAATATTTGATACAATATCACACTTGAAGATAAGCCAAATAAATCTATGAACAAAAAGAAATTTTGCTCATCCAAAATTTATATAAAAAGAATATTATATTATAGAGCTTGGCCCTTGCTACATCTATGTAGAGCAAAAGAAAAAAAATAAAATGTCAACGCTATCTCAGTCAATTTACATCTAGAGAGATAAGTAAAATACACAGTAGGTAAGAAATTTTCCTTTTTAGCCAATTCGCTGGCGGCTCAGAATAATCAATATATTATTTCCTTTGAATTTGCTGATTCTGCGTTACCAAAAGAATGAGGAGAATCCGTCTACGGTAGCTTCGATAACTATATGTCGTAGGGCTTACGTAGTCACCCCAACTTAATATAAAGAGCACCAACTCTGCAAACATATAATATTATAATAATTAACGACTGCGTCAACATGAATTAGTCCCAACACAGAAACTATATTATAATTAATCAATTACGTCAACATGAATTAGTCCTCGCAGAGTAGTTAATTTTCCCGCTATATAATAGACATGTTATGGGATTGTAATACACAATTCGACTACACATTCATATCCCGAGCTTTTCTGTCTGATTCTTCTGTGTCTCTATTTATAATGGGTAACCGCATGATTTACTTCACGTTGGGACTTTTCCTATTGATATGTTGGTACAGTGATAATGTCATGGCAGCGGATTCCGATCCCTTGCAAGATTTCTGCGTCGCAGACAAGGAAAGCATGGGTGAGTACATAACTTTTATTTGATTTGCTTATCAGGCGAGTTGCTCACAAATTAATTAAAATACAATGGTGTGATATGAGTTGTTGCTAACAAATTGATTAAAACAGTTAAGGTGAACGGGTTCGTTTGCAAAGATCCCAAGGATGTTTCGGCAGAGGACTTCTTCTTCGGGGGACTTGGGCAGGCAGGGAACACCGACAATGCAGTGGGCTCCAATGTAACGATGGCCAATGTTATGCAGATACCGGGCCTCAACACCTTCGGAATATCGTTGGTCCGTATCGATTACGCAGTGGGTGGAATAAATCCTCCTCACACGCACCCAAGAGCCACTGAAGTTCTTGTTTTACTGGAAGGCCAGCTTCTTGTGGGTTTCATTGACACCACCAACAAGTTTTTCAGCAAAACGTTGGAGAAGGGAGATGTGTTTGTGTTTCCAAAGGCACTTGTGCATTTCCAGCAGAATGTGGGGCATGAAAATGCGGTGGCCATAGCTGCATTGAGCAGCCAGCTTCCGGGAGCTCAGACAATCGCCAACTCTCTGTTTGCAGCGGATCCTCCTCTCCCAGATTCCGTATTGGCCAAGGCCTTCCGCATCACCCAAGAGCTTGCCGATTACATTCAGAAGAAATTTGCATAAGAATTTGCTTTTTTCTATTAAATAAAACAAACAAGCGGTCTGGTCTGGACAACGTGGGAAGACCGTCCTTCCCAATTCTTTTTCCTCACAGTTGAATAAAACTCTCTTTTTAGAGTTATTGCCGTCCTCTTGTGCTATTCATAGCATCCGTTTTTAACCCAGGCACTTCCCCTCCGTGAACATTGCTTGCAAATCTGCCATTGTTTCCTAACGATTTCCTTAGACGCTCTCTCATCCTCTCAACTTCCAAATTACAAAGCACTCTTATAATAGATGTCGATTTTATTATATTCTATTTGTTTAAATATTTTGATTTTATTTTATATATCCATGATTTTACTGCATCAATAAGTGAGACAACTTCCATAGCAAAGGGCATGCTCGTTTATGTGTTAATGAAAGATATTGTTTGCTCCTCATTCTCATTTTTTGTACTTAGAACTACATGTTTGAATACCTCATTTGATATATTTAGGTTGATAAACCTTCTATTTCTCTTTGCTAATAGAATTTATACTATCATATGACTCAATTATTGGACTCCAATATTCCTTTCTATTATTTTTTTGGTGAGAAACCTCCTATAAGCTCTTGTAGCTGAATCATCTCGGTTCTTCATTAAAAAATTAATGGTATGATTATGAGCCAATTAAATATTTTTTTGCATACTTTGTAATATATTTAATTAATTCATGTACTGACAGAACGAATTACCAATCAATATTTCCTCGCCATCACTGGAGTATATAGCAATTGTGTGGCTAAACTCTACCATTATTTCTCAACGGTGCAAAATTCTATATCCCCCTTTTTTTTTTATCTTCATAAACTCTTGATCCCTGCAAACTAAATGGCCATGGAACATTATACCTATATATCATTTAAGTATATATTTTTTGGTAAATTAACTAATTTATTCAAGCAATACATTATTTATATTAATTGTTCAAACTAATAATATAAAATGCAACAATTACTTGAAGATCATCTTTGCCCCTTTTTTATGTGTATGGTGTTCAAAATCTTCTCATAGTCATTGTTAAATTTATTCTATACAAGTTGTTTCATACTTTAAGAGATGGATGTAAAGAAAAATTATAGAATTCTCACAATGTAAATTTTGATTTATCAATTTACAATTTTATATTAATAAAATGGGTACATAAGATTGTGCATATTGTTTAAGTTCTAATATCTTCTCGATGGTTCCATGGATGAATAATTACTTCAAGATTCATTAGTTGATCTACATTAAAATCAAATCAATATCATCCATATTTGGTTCTCCATACATCCATGTGAATCCATACACATGTATTTATGGTGTATGTTGGCACTCATATATATTATAGTTTAATCCAGCTATGGCCACTGCATTTTCATGCCTCACATTCTGTTGGAAAAGAACAAGTGCCTTTGGTAACACAAACACATCTCCAATATAGAAGGCAAGACTATCAAAGGAGAATAGGAAACTAAGAAAATGTTGAGCGTGATTAAGAGAAGACATGATAACAATGAATTATTATCATAGTCAAACATCGATTTGTTAATATGTGAAAGGTTGCGATTAAAGATAGATGAAGGAAATAATTCCAAAGAGAGGAGACTTGTCTCCTTAGACACCCTTTGTCCTCATAGATTAAAGAGGGTCTCTACTGGGGATATTACAGTGGTATCAGAGCATGATCTTTCCAGCCTGTGAAATAAATAACATTCTAAAGATTGACCATGAGACCTAACCGAAGGCCTCAACATCCAAAGAGAAAGATTACCTATCATCAACCTAGAAAAAGGCATCGTAACCTCAAGTCTATATTGAGGAAAAGAAACTACTTGTACATAAATCGTATAGAACTATTAGCAAACCAAGAATTCCTACATCGCTTTCGTGATTTTACACATGGCAACAACATCTTCACAACAAGTCAATAGTAGAAAGAAGCCTTCTTGCAGAGAGAATTCTTGTCGTATACACCGATCTAGAAGCATCACACTCTTCCATCAAATGAGAATATTTCTATGAAGATAATATTCAAAATAGTATCATATATTCAATTTTAAAAAGGAAAAACAAAAGTAGGTTGCACATGAAGGAACGATACCTTATATAGGTCAAAATTATTCAAATTGAATAGTTGACATCAATATAAGGATGCATAGATCATTAATTGAAGTACATGAGAGTTAATACTGCATATGAGTAAAAGTTAGAATGATCAAGATGATTCAAGAAAAGGGTTCATCATAGAACATTTAGAGCCTTAAAGGGCTTACCTTAAAGAGGTTAGCAATGTGGTTACAACAACCAAGTAAGAGGGAAGCGAGAATGGAGGTTAGGCTAAGGGCCGCCAAGTAAATACTTGGTGTAGCAATGACTCAATAAAAAACCCATGCCTTCCCAAAGAGTATATGGGGAAGTAATAATGTGGATAGCAAACATGAGCTGCCAAGTGGAGCAAGAGGGTTGTAGAGAACAACCACTCTTATGCTTAGTGTAGAAATGGATAAAAATATGCTTCCCATTTCTTCCCAAGAAGGATATGAGAATGGCATAAAGGCTGACCCGAGCCACCAAGTAGAGAAAGTAAGTCTCTTAGGTTTGGTGTAGAAATGGCTCCAAGCCTCTAGGAAAGTTCCCATTCCTTCTAAACATAGAGAAATGTAGAGGAATTATGGCACAAAGAAGGCAGTTCCTCTTAGGCATAAAGAAATGTAGAGGAATTATGGCACAAAGAAGTCAGTTCCTCTCAAGATTAGGTACACTAGCTCAAGGAAGCTAGACCCCCTGAAGTGGACATAATGGCTCAAGGAAGCCATTCCCTCTCGATTTGGGAAGTGGCTCAAAGAAAGCTAGCCCCCCCCCCAAGTTGGCTAGAGATTGCTCAAGGAAGCCAACCTCCCTCAAGTAGATAGAATGGCTCAAGGAAGCTAGTCCTTCTCAAGTTGGGCCATGGCTCAAAGAAGCAAGTCCCTACCAAGTTGGAAAAAGATGGCTCAAGGGAGCCAGTCTCTCTCAAGTTGGACAAAAATTGGTTAAGGAAGCCAATCCATCTTAAGTTTCGGTAAAGGACTCAAGGAAGCCAATCCCTCCAAGTTGCAATAGATTCACTAGAAACTAAGTAGTAAATTTTGTAACATTTGTCATTACTTTAATTTATATGATTATATGTTTGGTACTACTAATCTATGTGCAGGTTCATCCAAGAAGGAGGACAAGGAGAAATTGCACGAGGATAAGCAAAATCAAAAGGGGCAGATTGTGATATCCCCGTATTGACCAATTTTATGAAGTCTCTAAGAGACAAAATCACAGTTTTATTGTTTAAAATTTATCACTGAGGAAGTCCTCAATTAGAGAATATGAATCGATGATGGATAAAGTAAGTAGAAATAAATATACTTTTCATACGTTGAAATGAATAAGTGAAGACTACTGCATAGAACTAGAATATGAGATACCGTCCTGTTGATGGTGTTTTGATGCATTATCGAACACAGAATAAAATACCAATGGCACTCTATGCTCTCTTGATAAAAAAGACTCTCAGATGTTGAATATCTGTGAAGGATCACATGAGATGACTCCAAGGTTCTTTTATGTCAAGTCTTGACTTGTCGGATAGCTTCAATGGTATTGATGTAATTTTTTGTACCTACAAGGGGACTTATATGTTGAATACCTGAATGCTCAAATGATGCTGGAACGTAGGATTTCACTTGACTTGATTAAAAAAAAGAAGAAAAAGGATAGGGTTTAGAAAGTTATTCTAACTCTAAGAATGTAGGAGCAATGGGTGATCTTTGATGAAACTCTAACTAAGTCTTGCTTTGACATGCTATGAACATCTCCACAAGGCTAGTGTGATCTTCTTAGGATAGCTTTGTGATTTTTAAATCATCACTACAAGCATAGAAACCATCAAGTTGATGCATATCAATGAAGAAGCGATAATTGAAGTTAAGCTTTAGTTGAATGATTCCAGCTGACTACGTAGTATGGATATACGAATTTCACCATTGATCACACAAAGTCTTTCATTCATTTAATTATCAATATCTAAAATGAAGATCCAACAAGAAACCACACAATTGTAGAAGAAACAACACATTCCACCATAACTTCAATGGAAAGGAAGTTTATTTACAACTTTGGCAACAATTTCCGCTTTCTCTTTCTATTCTACTCTAGTTGCTAACTTCTCTTGAACTACTAGCTATTGACTATTCCCCTTACAAATGAAGAAGTGAGGCCTTTTATAGTTATCTCATTACAATTTAGTGGCTTAGATTGATTTGAGATCAATGGCCAAGATTACAAGATAGAAACCCTAATTAGGGTTTGTAGAACCCATTACAAAACATTTAATTCTTGACCTATGATATGTTTACATTTTAAGAGACACATGTCCTAAGAAAATTCAATGAATAGATGATGGCTGTAGGTACATCAAACTTTGTGCCTTTGTAGTAGTTATCTCCTTTTGATGAATGAGGTTAGACGCATTGAATCTAGATGCCTTATCCTGAAATGATATGATTGGATGTAATGATGACTAGGCACCACCTCAGCTTTATTGATTGTAACTCATCACAAGTGTGCAATTGAATGTGACATATCTCTTGGTACTCAACATTTGCGAGTGCTTGATGTGATGATGACTCCACTCATGTTGATCTTCTAACTTTGATTAACTCTTCTGAAATGATCGCATGTCTTGATTGCTTGCATTCGCGAACTTTCATCTAACTACATTGACAAAGATTCTTGGATTTCCAAAAGAAATTCAAGATTGTAAAAATTCTTCATTAGTGTGTGACGCTGACCCTTATCTTCCTTCTTGATGAGAGCCTGCCATTGCTTTGCACGAATTGAGTTCTTGCCTTGCATGAGCTTGCGACTTGACGATTCCAACAATTGCTTTGTAGAGGCTTGAAGCGTGATGTCCTCCTTCATGTGGATTTGTTGCGATCCTGTCTTCACACACCTACGAAATTTGTTCAAGTTAGTGTCATGATATGAGATTTACTTGCAAATAAATAATCATTTACTTAAGATAAATCAAGAACCCTCGAAAGAAAATCAAACCAGTCATAACATGAGGCCTGATTTCTCACAAAATGGATCAAAGATGTAATTCGCTGAATAAGACAAGTTTGACATGGTTGAGGAGTTCCAATTCGTCACTTCCCAATGAGGTTGTCGTATGTGCAATCTCAATGGCGACTTGCTGCTGTAACTTCAACATAATCATTTTCTTCCTAGGATAAAACCTAGTTAATCACTTGTAAAATATTATCCCTTTTACTGACATCACTCCCTGCAAATGAGCCAAGCAGGTTTTCAAAGTGTCGAACTACAACCCTCTCTATTTTATCTCCCGCCGAACACCACATATTATTTTCATCCTTGATCACCTCGTTCATGTTGAGCAACCTCTTTGCCTTAACCGACAAGTGAAAAAACTTTGTATTTAAGTCTTTTTCCAAAATTCACATCTCCCTAGACTTGTCACACCAGAAAATATCCTCCCTAATTAATACCTCCGACAGACATTCCATTAGCTCCTTTCCTTTTTCAAAATCAACATTAGTCATTCCTAACCAAATCACCTTCTCATTAAGAGACACAATCTCCTTCTCTAGCCTCAAAAAAAATATTCCTAAAGGATTGTACGTTCCACTGCTTAATTTTATCCTTAAGGAAATGTAATTGTTTCACAAAACAGAAACTGGGCGTATCTTCAAATATATTACTCTCTTCCCAAAATTTTTTTAGATAAGACAAGAATTGCCCGTCCTACCACCACATGCTTTGAAAATAAAAATTCCCAGAGAATCAAGTCTTTCCAATTTCTAGTTCCAACTGGATAGGGAAGTGATCGGAAATAAAAATCAGCAAAATGCTCAATGCCAAGGAGAAAAGGCCTTCCATCCTTCTTGGTCCCACCAAGAACCAATTTAATCTTTTCAAAATATTGGTAAAATTTAGTCTCCTATTCATCCATGTAAATTGGCCATTTTTTGGAATTACATCAACCACCTCATTGTCTGCTTAAAAAACTTTTAAATTATTCCATAATTTTGTTAGAACTTCTTAAATTGTGTTGAAGTCTCCTGCCACCACCAACCAATCCTTGCCAATGATACTGATGCGTTCTGATAGTTCCTTCCAAACTCTCATCTTGTCCTTTGTTTTAAAAGACCCATAAACATTAATCAAAGGGAACTCTGAATCATAAGAAAGGAGTTCACTCTAAATATCATCCAATATTTTGACATTTCTCCAGGGAAAATATTGACCACATGGGGGTTCCATAAGAACCCCAGGCCTCCTGCAGAACCCCTAGCTTCTTGGAAAATACCTTCCCATCTAGAACAATAATGTAGAAAACTAAGCGCCTTATCCAAACTCAGCTTGGTTTCTTGGAATATAATTATTTTATTAGAGACTTTCTCTAATGAATGCCTAACCAAGAGTTTCTTGTCAGGAGCCGAGAGGCCCCTGGCATTCCAGGTAAGGATCCTCATGTTCCTCCTAGGGAGGACTTACCTCCCCTGAATCTTCTAAAAAATTTTACTACATTGATGATGCCTTTCTCCTTTGCCCTATCTTCATACTTTTTCTTGTTGCTCCTCGTCCCTCTACTTCCTTTGGATCTCCCCAACAGAACATTTTCCGATTGGCTAATGCTTCTCAGGTCAATAATATCCAATTCATCTTCATTATCAAACTCCTCTTTTGACCTCATGTCGTAATTGACCTTCGTGTCTGACAAGCCCATCCAAGCATCCTGAGCATTGTTAGAAGCCTTGCTTCGGTGTATGTCCATGATTATGGGAGAGAAACCAACCTTTTTTGAATTGTCTCTTCCACCCTCCCCATCCTTGTATCCAACTGGTTCTTTGATGACCAAAGCCCCTAAAGGGCCTATTGTCTCCTTCCTCGAAGACGTAAATACCTTCTCAATCGACTCCTGTCTCCTGGGCTGCGGAACCATCTCGTAGCGGGCCTAACAAAGATTCTACATTCCTTTGTCATATGATTCCTACCATCACATCGACCACAAAATTGTTTAATGTCTTCAACTTCAATCTAATGCATCCATATACTTCAAACCGATTTCAAACAAATCTTGGAGGAACCTTTTTAACTGCAATGATTCTGATTCTAGCGTACAAATAGGAGTCATTTTTTGCTATCCCCTCATCAGTTTATAGTAAGGTTCCCAAGGTTCTACTAATTCTCTCCAAACTACTCTCCCCGATATTCTATTGTAAGTTTATAAATGCGAATCCAAATAGGATTGTCGTACGGATCCAACAGAACTGGGTCAAAATGGGGAAACCATAGTTACATTTATAAGGGATGGTTATCAACAAACTAGTTGCCATGGAGAGGAATCTTCTCTTTCTCCTCTACCTCTACAAAAATAAAAAATGAAGAATCTGCTTAGATTGAATTTAACAACCACCTTGGCCTTCCAATTCTTCTCAATCCAAGATTTAATTAATCTTCTCTCATATTTCAGCTCGACAATCTTGCAAATAATCGCCACTTCCTCCCAAAGGTTGATATCTTCTTCTATTTCATCTGATAGGTCAATCTTCACCTGTTCCACTTCCACCTCTTTTTGGGCTTCTGATTTTAACAGATGGAGGTTAAAGTAAGGGCTGCCAAGTAAATACTTGGTGTAGGAATGACTCAATAAAACTCCATGCCTTCCCAAAGAGTATATAGGGAAGTAAGAATGTGGATAGAAAACATGAGCTGCTCAGTAGAGTAAGAGGGTTGTAGAGAACAACTACTCTTAGGCTTAGTGTAGAAATGGCCAAAAATATGCTTCCCATTTCTTCTCAAGAAGGAGATGAGAATGGCATAAATGCTGACCAAAGTTTCGAAGCAGAGAAAGTAAGTCTCTTAGGTTTGGTGTAGAAATGGCTCTAAGCCTCCAGGAACCCATTCCTTCTAAACATAAAGAAATGTAGAGGAATTATGGCACAAAGAAGGCAGTTCATCTTAGGCATATAGAAATGTATAGGAATTATGGCACAAAGAAGTCAGTTCCTCTCAAGATTAGGTACACTAGCTCAAGGAAGCTAACCCCCCTCAAGTGGACATAATGGCTCAAGGAAGCCATTCCCTCTCAATTTGGGAAATGGCTCAAAGAAAGCTAGCCCCCCCCAATTTGGATAGAGATTTCTCAAGGAAGCCAGTCTCCCTCAAGTGGATAGAATGGCTCAAGGAAGCTAGTCCCTCTCAAGTTGGGCCATGGCTCAAAGAAGCTAGTCCCTACCAAGTTGGACAAGGATGGCTGAAGGAAGCCAGTCTCTCTGAAGTTGGACATAAATGGTTCAAGGAAGCCAGTCCATCTCAAGTTTGGGTAAAGGACTCAAGGAAGCCAATCCCTCCAAGTTTCAATAGATTCAATAGAAACTAAGTAGTAACTTTTCTAACATTTGTCATTACTTTAATTTATATGATTATATGTTTGGTACTAATAATCTATGCACAAGTTCATCCAAGAAGGAGGACGAGGAGAAATTTCAAGAGGACAAGCAAAATCAAGAGGGGGAGATTGTGATATCCTTGTATTGACCGATTTTGTGAAGTCTCTAAGAGACAAAATCACAATCTTGTTGTCTAAAATTTATCACCGAGGAAGTCCTCAATTAGAGAATATGAATCAATGATGGATAAAGTAAGTAGAAATAAATATACTTTTCATAAGTTGAAATGAATAAGTGAAGATTTCGACATACAATTGGAATATGAGATACTGTCTTGTTGATGGTGTTTCGATGCACTATTGAACACAAAATAAAATACCAATGGCACTCTATCCTCTCTTGATAAAAAGACTCTCAAATGTTGAATATCTGTGAAGGATCAAATGAGATGACTCCAAGGTTCTTTTATGTCAAGTCTTGACTTGTAGGATAGCTTCAGTGGTATTGATGTAATTTTTTGTACCTACGAGGGGACTTATGTTGAATACCTGAATGCTCAAATGATGCTGGAACGTGGGATTTTACTTGACTTGGTTAGAAAAAAAGGGAAAAAGGATAGGGTTTAGAAGGTTATTCTAATTCTAAGAATGTAGAAGCAATGGATGATCTTTGATGAAACTCTAACTAAGTCTTGCTTTGACATGCTATAAATATGTCCACAAGGCTAGTGTGATCTTCTAAGGATGGCTTTGTGATTTTCAAATAATCACTACAAGCATAGACACCATCAAGTTGATGCATATCAATGAAGAAGCGATAATTGAAGTTAAGCTTTAGTTGAATGATTCCAGTTGACTATACAAGACACTTTACCATCAGGAAAGTGTTAGTAGTATGGATATAGGAATTTCACCTTTGATCAATGAAGTCACCATACAAGAGGATGAATTCCCTATCCTTAAATGAGATCTCTATGCGCGTTGAATTTGGATTGAGTAAAAAAGAATTTGTTGATGAAAATCAGAATCACTGCCTATGAACTTATCAAAGTGACTGTTCAAATGCAATTCATCAAACTCAGGCTTGAGGGTTTGCCGATATTACTTTGCCAATACCGCTGATGTCTAAGTTGCTGTGTTCAAGGGTAAATTCACCAATGTCAAAATTAGAGTCGCAATGCCATGATTCTATTAATGGAAGCAAATCACAAATCAGAGATTTGGAATCGCTTCTCAAGATGCAATCACTATGGATGAGTACATTTATCACAGTCAATTTAATCACAATGTTCGCTGGTATTGAAGGTAGCTTGTAGTCGTAGTATGACAAACACTCGTTGATGATTCAACTTGCAGATTTGGGTGATATGTGGCTCGAAACTTTGCATTATAGTATACCCATATTAGTATAATGCAAATTAGTTCATTGGCCACCCATATTACAATAACTTAATATCCATTATTAGTCCCTGCCTTATAAGGCAGAGACTAATGTTTTCATTGCAAGCATTTGATATTAAATTGCTGCTTGAAAATTTCGTCAACCCATTTAAGCTATAGTTCTATGTTATTATTTTATTAAAGCTATTTTTTTTATTAATTTTTTCTATTTTCTGATTGGTAGCTGATAGTTTCCTGGGGTTTAAATTATTTTTTATGGAAAATAGAATCGTCCACCAATGAAAAAGAAAAATTAAGAGAGTTTTTTAAAATATTATTTTTCTGCAGGTACGAGGGCATTTACAAGTTCCTTGAAGTAACAGCTAGCATTCGTAAAACACATTAAATGCAGTTGTTTTGCTCTCTGGCTTTGATTAATGGCGGTTATGCTGTAGGAGACTAAAATATTGTTCAATCGAAGGCAATAAGGCTTGAACTCTGTGTGCTAAATTTTAATAGCTTAGTGGTTTCAAGTTCAAGTTTCTAGAGTTTGATGGGCATAGAGTGGATCTGTTCTCATTCAATTTATTAATTCCAGGTTAGCTTAGTTCCCATTACTTTTTGTCTATAATTCTTGGTTCTGGTGAGGCTTAAAATGGTATCTGAGAGAATATGTAACCACTTGCCTCCTTTTCATGGCTAAGTGAGTTGATTTTTTAGATGCTTTCTGTTTGTATAATATCTTAGAATTTTTATGCGAATAGTTAAAGGGACTATTTCAATCATACCTTCTAGATGCTTTGCATATTAGTCAAACTTGTTCAAAATATCTATAAAAGATTATGTGCTACAAGCTTCCTCAAACAGGTGTGAATGTATCACAAAATCACTAGACCACAACCTTCAGATAACTTTGGCAAAGATATGAACTCTAAACATAAAAATTGTATATATGCTAAATGCATTTTGTGTGTCATTATTTAGAGTCTCCTAACTTCATTGCGAGCCTGATGCATTTTGTGTATTATAAGCATGGAAGATTCAAATACATGGAAGCAAATATGTTTTTGGCTTTGAATTTTTTGTGATTTTTGTTTGATTCATAGTAATCATTTTTCAAGTTTTCAAGAGGTTAAAAACAATTAAAATACTGTTGAGAAAATCATTTATTTATATTTAGCTTGTTTTCTTATGCCTAATTTGTACAAAGTAAGTTTTTATTGGCACAATTTTTTGTCAGGTGTAATTTCGCCCTCAAAATGCTCGTTTAACTTGGGCTTAGTCTGAGTTAAATGGTGTTTTGTTGGCAGGTATAGATTCTGCCCTAAATTTATTTGGAGACAAAAAAAAGCCTAAGTTTTATCGCAAGATTTTTAGTTTTCACAAGTCAACACATGTTTTTTTTTAATAACTATTTGGTAAGGCAGAACGAAATATTGTGGAGTTTTTTTCTCATTTTTTCATAATGGGAGAAATAATAGTTTAATTGCTCCATATGCATAATTAACATAAGAGGTTACTCTGTAAAATTCTCTTTTTAGTCACAAATTCAGGAGTTGCAAAGGATTCATTAGCCTCGGGAACCATGTTCCAATTAAATACAGTGTAAATTTGGTGATGTTATGGCTCAACAGTCATCTTGTCTTCAACATCTTCTCACACTTGTTATAATATCCTTTTAATTCATAGTTCTATCTTTTTAATTATTTAAAAGAAAGGCTGAAAACTATATGTTATGTTAGTTGCTTCATCTTTGCCTAAAGATTGGTATGCAATTTAGCATTTTACAAAATTTTGTATTGTGTTTTTGTTAGGGAATCAGTGATTAAGAAGGTCGACTTTCAAATGATTAAGAAGATTGACTTTCAAATGTATTGTTGGTTGCTTACATTGGCCAGTGATATGTAGATTTTTTTTTGTTGGTGAAATATTTGCTATGTGAGATTATCAAACTAAAACTTTAACTTGAAGAATAGTTGGTACCACATAGAAAGTATAGGTATAGGTTTCTTAATGACTACAACTGACATTTATAAAACACTGAGGGGTGAATTCACAAAGCTGGTTCCCACTTTTGCCAACGAAGGAATTTGGCAAAAGTGGGAACTTCGATTTTCTCGGTGTTCAAGCGAAATGGTAATGTTCGCTCGGACTACCCCTGGGAGTCTGAGCGAACCCAACTGCGGGTCTGGGTTCGCTCGAACCATGGGTAAGTTTTTGGTTTGAGTGAACCCACTTAAATATTAATATTTTAATTGGTTCGAGCGAATCCCCCATTCACTCGAACCATTTTCGGTTAGTGTTTTTTAAAAATTTATAAATAGCGAAAATGACAGTTAAAAGATCATTATCAAATTTGACTTTTTCTGTCTGGTGGGGGTTGGATCAAACTAGTCGTCAGCATCACATCACCGAGATTTGTCTGCAGCAGTTAGCATCTTTCCTATTTCAGTTTTCGACCAGGTGCACAAAATAACCCTTTGTTTGGTTTAATAATGTCTTTTTTTATTAAATTTGTAAATAATTTGTTTGTTAATTTATTTTTTTAATTAAATAATTGTATATAGTTATTGTTTTTCAACATTTTAGAAAAATGTTTGATAATTTATTGTTTTTCATTATTTTAGAAAAATGTTTGATAATTTAATGTTTTGACTGAAATGTGTCAATTTGTTTTTAAAATTACATAATTGTATAGATGTATATTTTTTTCAACATTTTAAAAAATTGTTATGAAAAACATAGAAAACTTAGAACCTGTAGTAAATCAGAACTTAGAAAAACATTAGCAAAAAAAAAGAAAAACCTTAGAAAAATTAATAAATTTTAATTTAAATAAACATTCAAAAATTTAGATAACAAATTTAAACAAATTAGACAAAATAAATTTCCTCTACAATGTGACCCATTTTCACATCCTATTACACGCACAACATGACCCCTTAAGACCACATATGCCTTGATGACACTATACGTTCCCTTAGGAGGTCATAGAGGATCACATATAACATACTAGTGTACATGTATGACATTCCCTTTAGGATCACATCTAGTGTCCTAAGGGGTCATACGTGGTCCTAAGGGGTCACACATGTGTTATAACACATGCGTGACCCCTTAGAACCACATATGACCCCTTATAAAATTGTAGTGTGAACGACATACCCCTTAGTCCATCAAATAGTGTCTTAACACATGCGTGACCCATTACAACTGCATATATGACCCTTTATAAAATCCTAGTGTGAACGACATACCCCTTAGTCCATCACATAGCGTCTTAAGGGGTTGTATGTGGAACTAAGGGGTCACGCATGCATTAACACATGCATGACCCCTTAGTAGGTCACATAGGACCCCTTATAACATCCTACTATACATATGACATTCCCCTTAGGATCACATAGTGTTATAAGGGGTCATATGTGGTCCTGAGGGGTCATGCATGTGTTATAACATATGCATGACCCCTTAGAACCGCATATGACCCCTTATAAAATCCTACTATGAACGACATACCCCTTAGTCCATCACTTGGTGTCTTAGGGGGTCGTATGTTGTCCTAAGGGGTCACGCATGCATTAACAAATGCCTGACCCCTTAGTAGGTCACATATGACCCCTTCTAACATCCTACTATACATATGACATTCCCCTTAGGATCATATAGTGTCCTAAGGGGTCATATGTGGTTAGAACCAAATATGACCCCTTATAAAATCCTAGTGTGAATGACATACCTCGTAGTTCATCACATAGTGTCTTAAGGGGTCGTATGTCTAGTCCTAAGGGGTCATGCATGCATTGACACATGTGTGACCCCTTAGTAGGTCACATATGACCCCTTATAACATCTTCCTGTACATATGACATTTCCTATGTGTCCTAAGGGGTCATATGTGGTCCTAAGGGCTCACGAATGCATTAACACATGCGCGACCCCTTAGTAGGTCACATATGACCCCTTATAACATCCTAATGTACATATGACATTCCCCTTAGGATCAAATAGTGTCATAAGGGGTCATGCATGTGTTATAACATATGCATGACCCCTTAGAACTGCATATGACCCCTTATATGCATGACCCCTTAGAACCGCATATGACCCCTTATAAAATCCTACTGTGAACGACATACCCCTTAGTCCATCACATAGTGTCTTAAGGGGTTGTATGTCCAATCCTAAGGGGTCACACATGCATTGACACATGTGTGACCCCTTAGTAGGTCACATATGACCCCGTATAACATCCTATTGTACATATGACATTTCCTATGTGTCCTAAGGGGTCATATGTGGTCCTAAGGGCGCACACATGCATTAACACATGTGTGACCCCTTAGTAGGTGACATATGACCCCTTATAACATCCTAATGTACATATGACATTCCCCTTAGGATCACATAGTGTCATAAGGGGTCATGCATGTGTTATAACATATGCATGACCCCTTAGAACCATAGATGACCCCTTATAAAATCCTACTATGAATGACATACCCCTTAGTCCATCACATAGTGTCTTAAGGGGTCGTATGTCCAATCCTAAGGGGTCACACATGCATTGACACATGTGTGACCCCTTAGTAGGTCACATATGACCCCTTATAACATCCTACTGTACATATGACATTTCCTATGTGTCCTAAGGGGTCATATGTGGTCCTAAGGGCTCACACATGCATTAACACATGCGTGACCCCTTAGTAGGTCACATATGACCCCTTATAACATCCTACTATACATATGACATTCCCCTTAGGATCACATAGTGTCATAAGGGGTCATGCATGTGTAATAACATATGCATGACCCCTTAGAACCACATATGACCCCTTATAAAATCCTACTATGAACGACATACCCCTTAGTCCATCACATAGTGTCTTAAGGGGTCGTATGTTGTCCTAAGGGGTCATGCATGAATTAACACATGCGTGACCCCTTAGTAGTTCACATATGAACCCTTATAACATCCTACTGTACGTATGATATTCCCCTTAGGATCATATAGTGTCCTAAGGGGTCATATGTGGTTAGAACCACATATGACCCCTTATAAAATCCTAGTGTGAACGACATACCCCTTAGTTCATCACATAGTGTCTTAAGGGGTCGTATGTGGTCCTAAGGGGTCACGCATGCATTGACACATGTGTGACCCCTTAGTAGATCACATATGACCCCTTATAACATCCTAATATACATATGACATTTCCTATGTGTCCTAAGGGCTCACGCATGCATTAACACATGCGTGACCCCTTAGTAGGTCACATATGACCCCTTATAACATCCTACTGTACATATGACATTCCCCTTAGGATCACATAGTGTCATAAGGGGTCGTATGTGGTCCTGAGGGGTCATGCATGTGTTATAACATATGCATGACCCCTTAGAACTGCATATGACCCCTTATAAAATCCTACTGTGAACGACATACCCCTTAGTCCATCACATAGTGTCTTAAGGGGTCGTATGTTGTCCTAAGGGGTCACGCATGTATTAACACATTCGTGACCCCTTAGTAGGTCACATATGACCCCTTATAACATCCTACTGTACATATGACATTCCCCTTAGGATCATATAGTGTCCTAAGGGGTCATATGTGGTCCTGAGAGGTCATGCATGTGTTATAACATATGCATGACCCCTTAGAACCGCATATGACCCCTTATAAAATCCTAGTGTGAACGACATACCCCTTAGTCCATCACATAGTGTCTTAAGGGGTCGTATGTTGTCCTAAGGGGTCACATATGACCCCTTATAACATCCTACTGTACATATGACATTCCCCTTAGGATAATATAGTGTCCTAACATATGACGTGTTAGATCTCTCTATTCTTGAATTTTTTATGTATGTCAAAGATTTAGATATGTACACGTGTTAGATCTCTCTATCTCTCTAAAATATATGTTATCTCTAGATCTGAAATATATGTTCTCTCTCTCTCTCACTAAAATATTTGAAATTTTTACATGTATTTTTTGAAAATGAAAATGATCTCTCTCTCTCTCATGAAGATTTATATGTATATAATCTCTCTCTCCCTCTCTCTCTCATGAAAATGACCTCTCTATCTCTCTGCTTACATATTTATTTTAACTTTATGACATGTACCTAGATAGATGGCATCCCAGGATATACCTTCTCAGGCTCCTGATCAAGATCCACCTTCGCAGGCTCCTGATCAGGATCCACCTGCACAGGCTCCACATCAGGATCCACCTGCGTAGGCTCCACATCAGGAGCCACCACAACAGGATCCTCCACAGTAGGATCCCCCCTTGCCCGACATTGCTACTATTTTTCATTACAGTGATCGGGAGTTGCATAGGTTGAGGGCCATACTAGATGACCCTCGTACTGATGGTGTGTACAAGAGTACGTGCATGTCCATTTTTGATTGTTTGCGGACATTGAGGGACCACTTAGTATCTCATACCTCATTCTCACCTGAGGTTATAGAGGATATATATATAGACAGTTGAGGAGTCAGGTGAGGGGTCCTCATTCTTTTATTGATGTGGTGGGGGTGGTCTCGAAGGAGATCATCAAGGAGAGATGCTTCCCACAATATCAGGAGAAGAGTAAGGTGAGGGGATATCAGGTTACCAGATGTATCGACCCACAGGTTGCATCACTAATTTACCCACAATTCTTAGCAGCCCATGGTCGTTATCCTAATAACGACCAGATTCCATTATACTTTGTACAACAGGTATTTGCTGAGGTTCATTGTCAGATGAAACCAAACTACCTTGATATTCCAGGATATTATGGATACGGGAGTGGTAGGATTGCTGATAGAGATGCATATCGTAGGCATGATAGAGCTCCGGCTAGACACAGGGACCTTGTTGGCAAGAGATTTCCTGCAGTAGTCCCAGCCATGGCACCCATAGCGGATCACGTTGTGATTGCTTCTCAGAGAGAAGCAATTGATAGGATTGGACAAATTGCATCAGCAACAGCCACCATATCTTCCGACAGGGTGGGCAGATATATGATGAGTCGACCACGTTCGCGATCATCCATAGATCATGCATCTTCTAGTCATGGGGGGGCTTCAGATTCAGATGATCGGTATATTTCTACTAGCATCCCCTCCCCAGATGAGGTAGAAGCTATAGTCAGAGCTATTAGACATGTACAGATGTCGCAGTGTTTAGCCGAGGACCTACTACATGCTTATAGTTTTATTTCATCTCGACTTGGGATACCATTGGGTGATGTTAGAGAGGAGATTCTCAGAGATGGTCAGGCTAGAGTGGCATCGACACATACCCTGAGGCAATCACAACATTCTCATCACTCTACGCATGCTCCAGGCACTGACCCACCTACAGATCACTCTATTGCTGCAAAGGAGGAGCTACGAGCTGATCAGCTCCATATCACATATGAGGGCCAATTGGATTCATTTGAGGAGGATATACGAGCTGATCAGGTGAATATCACAGATGAGGGTTTGGACTCATTTGAGGATCAGCTGAGAGATTTGAGCCATACTGGATTTATGGACATGCTACTACAGTCAGAAACTTCATCTATGATGCCCACTCATCTAGTTAGCCCCTTGCACTCCTCAGTGATACGTACAACTAGAGAGAGATATGCAGGCACGAGTGATGTTGTTGATATGATCACGGGACAGGATCAGACTATACAGCCTACTCCAGGTGATACACAGGTATGTACATGTACATCTGCATTTAAATTTTTAGAAGATATGTATACATGTTGCAAATTTGTACCTGATAAATCTATATATATAGATCATGTTTAATAAATAATCTAGAGTTCTAAGTTTTAATTTGTAGATCATTTAAATTGATTGTGGACTAATCCTTAAATTGACAGTTAGCTCATGTCACTCCTTCCTTGAGCTCTGAGCATGTGCGTAGGAGAGATTCTTTAGATGCTGTTAGTGTACAGGTTAGTTATGGTTTTTGGTACATATATGTACATGTATGTATGTACATGCACGTTACAATTTATATTTAAATTTTTATTTAAATCTACTTGGATTTGATGTACATGCACGTCTAGAGAGATAGATATATTATATTTAATATTTAAATAAATTCTACTTTTGTAGGACTCCCCCTCAGATGGTCGCTCAGTTCGTAGCCGACATGATCCCTGTTGATTTGCTCCAAACTTTATAGCTCATTTACATTTATCTTTTTATATACTTTCATATTATATATATTCATGCACGTACATGGAGTTTAGACTCTAGATTATACTTTATACTTTATACATGGAGTTTAGACTCTAGATTATACTTTATTCTTGGTTTGTGTTTGACTCTAGATTATACTTTATACTTTATACATGGAGTTTAGACTCTAGATTATACTTCATAAGTTTTATACATGTTTGATTATATTAGATTTATACATGTTTGATTATATTCTAGATTTATACATGATGTTTGATTAAATTAGATTTAAATACATGTTTGATTAGATTGTATATTTCATGCATGTACAACGAAGTTTTTCTCTAGATTATACTTTATACCTGGTTTGTGTTTGATCAGATTATACATGTTTGATTATATTAGATTTATACATGTTTGATTAGATTAGATTTAAATACATGTTTGATTAGATTAGATTTAAACACTCTATATGGAATGGGCCTGTATGTTCTCAATGATGACTCCCTAAGATAATTAGGTTGCTCAAAGTGTTTCTTACACCATTCAACAACATCATGTGCATTTTCTATACGTTCTCCTCTGTACTTTATTTGATGCTTTCTTAGAGCACGTTTGATACAAGCTCCTGCACCATCATGTTCACCCTTTCCATGACCACTCTCAAAAAAACTCCAAACATGTGGTATTTTGTCATTTCGATGATATCTACATAGTGCATAAAATGGCCTCGAAGATTTGAATTGTGTCGCACATCCATCAGACCAAACAAAATGTTTAACTATTGTTATTCCTCTATCTTTCAAATATTCAAAAAACTTCTTAAAGCAATGTTGTACAAAAAGTGTGTCATGCTCCTTATCATCACTGATATAGAAGTGGTACTCTTTCTTAATGACATGATTTTCAAATGTACTATCAACACCATCCAAATTCATCTGTGCATGTCGATAACACACATGCACGAAAATAGTGATTTGCTTTGAAAAGTAATACTCTGATTGAATCTCTTTTTGATGTGCAAAAGAGTAATTCTCTACGAAGTCAACTACAGATAGAATGGTTCCAAGTGGGAAAGTGTCTCTTAATCTTTTAAATTGTTCTACTTGCCACTTGGCAAAAAAACCATGGCATATGTATGGTTTTATCAACTTACGAAAATTTTCCATAAATGTTCCAATAGGTATTTCCTCTTCTACATAATCTAGCCTTGTAGATTCCTTTCCAAATTTTGTTTCAAATTTTTTGTACTTGTAACTCTTGCAATTTACCATCTTCCTCATGTTAGTATCTTCATCTCTCAAAGGCAATTTAGCCAAGTCCCCGCATGTTCCACAAATTCCTCTTATGCAATTTATTTGACCGGTTGCATTATCATCTGATTTATCACATAAGATGGATGCTATGAATTGACTTGTTCGTTTAGGAGGAGCAATTTTTTAACCATCATTATCTTCTCTAATCTTTCGAAACACCTGATAGTACAAGTCAAATTCGATGTGATAACGACAACAACAAGTTTCAAAAACTTTGTTTAACTTCACATAATATGGCCTTAACCGTTCAAACATGGTTTGTCCAATCTTTATATGAGGGTTTGTTTTAGTAAACAATACATACAATTCATGTTTTGTTGTGTCTATCCAATGTTTTACGTGGAGATCATAACGATCAGGACCAATCCTTTGCTTGATAACATCTCTACTATTTGATGAAGGGTGAGTATTATCATTCCAAAAACTTGTCACAAAGTTCCTATCAACATCTTCAATTCTATCAGAACGAGGAGCTCTACACATAATTTCCCAATTCCCTTCTAAGGTAGTATCATCCAAAATCTTTCTCCTTTTAACATATTTAGATATTGTCCTTCTACTAAAACCAAACTCAGATGACAGTGAAGAGATTTGTCTTTTTTGAGGCAATCTTTCATTTACTAAAGATGTCAACATCACTCTTCTTTAAATGGTCTTATATAGTTTTCGATATTTTTTACCAATGTTCACCAAACCTTTCTTAACATTATCAATAGTAGATTTTTGTAGCTGAGAAGATTTCCTCTTTTGACTTGTTGTATCTATACCCAACAATTTCATTGGATCTATTAAGTCTTTATGAGTAAGTACAATTGATAACAATTGAGCTTTTTCTAGTGTAGTATCAAGATTGTTGAAATGAGACATTATTTCTTTTCCACTTTTATTCATTGACTTCCTTTTAGTATGTCTAGGTTCTTCACTGAGACGTTTCATCTCATCCATATCCATTTCAAGTAAATGATCTAAATTTTTATAAGAAATATTTCTCTTCACCTGTTTAGCTAGATCCACAATATGCTCATCCATATCAGTGGTAGGAGGTAAGGAACCTGACCCCTCTCCTTCAAAGGTCTCCATTGGTTCAACTTGGACAATCTCCTCCCTATGTTCATCAACTATATTGTGTTCTTCAACAGGTTCGTTTGCCCGTTCTGCACATAATTTAAGCTCGTTTGTGTAAGGTTCTTGAATTAATCATAGATTATTCAATTAGGATTAAGAATAGGGGTGAATTTGGCTTAAAGCTTTACATGTTAAAATTAGCCCATTCAATTTGGTT
Organism: Cryptomeria japonica; assembly: GCF_030272615.1. Lineage (NCBI taxonomy): Eukaryota > Viridiplantae > Streptophyta > Pinopsida > Cupressales > Cupressaceae > Cryptomeria > Cryptomeria japonica. The sequence goes on from NW_026728868.1 coordinate 268,073, forward strand.
TATTAAATTTAATTACTTTGAGGACCTTATTGTTATAACTCTAATTAAATTACTTGTTTAGGTTTAAAGTTCAATTTGTTCTTAGGTTAGGATTAAAGTTCAATCTCTAATTTTGAGCACTAATTTAACACATAAAATAAAATTTTGATAAATTAGAAATTCCAATTTTGAAAATTAAAAGTACAAATATTTTGATGCATGCATATGATAACTTAGGTGACCTCATATTAAAATCAATATGACCACATTTGAAAAAATATTTCACAATTATTATACTTAACTACCCTTAAGACAGATATATTATGTGATATTAAAGGACCTATCACATGAAATTACTTGTACATGTAGATTAAATATTCAATATATATAATTTAGAACCTAGAAATTATGACATAATAGGTCTTATTAATTTTATGACTTAACAGGTCTTATCTATTATAAATGAACTTAATTATATAGGAGAAAAATGCAATTACACTACAAGCAAGTTGATGGAATTTGAAATTTGGAGATACACATGTATTATCTCCAATTAATTATGCTTTCCAATTAAAAAAAATTATTTAATCCTATTATTTTCAATTAATTTAATTAAGATTTTTTAAATTAATTTTCATTAAAAATATTAGATAAAAAATATTGAGTTCTAATTAATTGATATGTAACACATATTAAATTAAATAGAAATAAAATAAAAAATACATACTTGCATCATGATATCTTTGTCTTCTTTGTTCTCGATATCTTTCTTCCGTTTCGGGAGAATAATTCCTTGAAGTCTTATTTTGCCTTCTCTTCTTGTTCCCCATGCTTTTACAAAAAACCTTCAAATTATTGCCTTCAAAATAATTTTCAAATGTCTTCTCTCATCCAAAAATGCGAATTATTTTAATCATTTGTGTGATAAAAAATGAAAAAAATTATGGACATTTATATGACTCCACAAATGAAAAAAAAAACAAAAAATGCGTAGGCCAGAGTTCGAATGAAAGCCGACATTTAAAAATTCTTGGGTTCCCTCGAACATGGCCGTTACAAAAATGTGCATGCCAAAATCGAGCTCATTGGTTCGAGCGAATGTGGGTTCGCTTGAACTGGTGTTCATTCGAACCTTCAAATTAAAGGTTTCTCCCAAAAAAATTCAGAGTTCTGAAGAATTAATGACTTCAGAGCTCTGGTTGAAAGCACGAATGAAATAATCTTGATAACCCAAAAATAGTAGATGGTAGTACTCGAAGCAAGCTTTCCAACGAGTATAATTTTGTTATATTTTGAATTTATTATGTTCTTGTTTTTTTAATTTTATGGAAAAGTGGTTTTTCACCGAACATGAACTTCTCTGTTCAACGCATTGGGAAAAATAAGAAACTAATTCAAAAAAATTCTGAAAAATATCTGTGCCTCTGGTATTGATGTCTTCTTTCTAACAAAAAAAATAAAATTGAATTTCGATTTATATAGGACAAGTTATGTGTTCAAACATAAACCTATGTTTGAATTATGACTAGTCGGAGTTCAAAACTTTATAAAATGAAAAATATTGAACATATCACTATAAAACCAAATGCAAGCCCTGGATATTGATGTTACAAACCAAAATTTGAAATAATTGAGTTTTTATCATTTATAGAAAAATAGTTATGCGTTTCGGGAGGCACATCACTCTTAAAAAATTTGAAAAAAATGTATATAGAATCTACAAACAAAATGCTAGAAATCACTAATTTACATCATCTTCAAATTTTTAATAGTTTAAAAGTTATAGTTCTTGGAAGTTGAAGATTATTTTAAAAATGTACATCTCAGTGTCAAAAGTGGCAAAAAAGTGGGAACCATTATTGTGAGTTCACCCTGAGGCGGTATTAATATTTATGAAATTCGTAAAAAAATATAATGTACGTGTTTTATTGTTGCTTCTACATTCTTCTTACATTTGCTTAAAGATTTGATGAAGGTTTTCAAGTATACCCCTTGATTTTTCTTCCAGCTGCTTGCTATTATGTCCGAGGTCCTATGATGTTGGAGGAGACATGAAATATTGTTTAGTCAAAGGCAATAAGGTGCTTTAGTGTCGGTAAAAGCATAAGTTTTTATTAGACAAGTGAAAAATATCAGATGATTGTATTTTCCGTTTGTATGTTGAAACCCTAATACTCTACCCTATTTTGTGGCTTGCATTCATTTTGAACAATTCTTATATTACTTTCAAGATATATTAGCAAAGTTTAAGAAATCATGAGTCTAGCCTATCTGTTAATTAAAAAATTAACATTTTTCTTTTGGGTTGCCATTGTCTCTTTGATTGTTAAGAAGAGTCTCATCTATTATGTTTAATGATATCCTTTGTGTTGTCAAAACAACCACAAAATTATTTCATATATAGATTGTCATAAACTTTCTATATGTTGTTCTACATTTGAATATTTCAGAAGTTCTTAATAGACTTTGTTATTATGTTTTTGAAAATTCATCATTTTTTTCTTATTTTTTCCCTGTTTTTCAAGTGATAAAAAGTTCCATGACAAAGAAAGAGAATCCATGTTCTAAGTAATTCTAAAGCTAGAGTTGCATTGTGTTGCAGATGTATCTTGTTAAATTCAATATACCTTTATACACCTACAAAACCTTAGTAATAATGTTATTTTTTTTTCAGATATTTTGCTGAGTTTTTTTATTCAGTTTACAAATAAATACCCCACCACACCACTTCCTGCTCTCCCACCTTCTTGAATTTCTTTATTTTTCTACAGGTCTATATCCTCGAGTATTGCAAAATAAAAGCTAAACCAATAATGAAATAATACAAAGTGATAAATGTGGATTAAAATGAAAAAATGTTCTTTAGTCTCTTTTCCCAGTTCACTCGAAACCATAATATCCCGATCTAGTTCATTCCCGATCTAGTTTGCAATCCAATCCATTGTGGGTGTGAGCATGGCACATGATTTTGGGGCTAGATTAATGAAATTAAATGCATGTTTAGTATCTAAGCTAAAAACTTGTTGGTGGTGTCAATGAAACCCACAAGAAGCTGGCCTTCCAGTAAAACAAGAACTTCAGTGGCTCTTGGGTGCGTGTGAGGAGGATTTATTCCACCCACTGCGTAATCGATACGGACCAACGATATTCCGAAGGCATTGGATCCTAACATCAACTCAGAGGACGATTGAAGCGTAAAGCTTTCCCAACCTCGGGAAGGGTTTGGGTGTTAGAGATGATATACTCAAATGACTTGGGCTATCCAAGGAACATAAATTATATGTCATGTATGTTTGTAATATAATGCCAATGCAAACAGGAGACCATGGTTGAAAATATTTCCAAACCTTTTAGAAAAAAAAGGCAAGGCCATGACTGTGTGTGTGTTCACAAAGATAATTGGAGAAGCATTTTGGAATGTTGGGCACCTTGATGATGGATTTGTATACAAGCGCTTCTTTACCAATTACATCTAGGTCATGAGGACCGTAACTTAGGGCTCCTCATATGGGAATAGATTGATTACAGATCCAAACAGGATAGTGGTACTAGCCATGCCTGATGCTATACCCATAGAGCCTACAAATAGATTTATTGGAGGCATATTTCATGTTGAAGCTCTTAATAGGAAGCAAAGAATATTTTGATCTCTCCAATTTTATAGGAAAGTGAAGTAAAGGGTTTCATTGTTGGCCTGTGGCTAGTTCATTGGAAAATATGGGGATTTTTTTCTCCTTTGCAAATTGAAAGACTATATGAATGTGTAGAGGGTCTGATGTAATGTAGGAATTGTAATTGGGAGCTACCTCTTTGGTAGTATTTCTCTACGAGAGAACTATTAATTAATATCGAAATAGATACTTACAAAATCTTAATGGAATTATAAATTGTATTACGAGCAAAATCTTGGTATTTGATAAAATTAAAAGATTTAAAAGAGAATAATTAACTATTATTTACAAATTTAAAATGAAAATCATCTAATAGGATTAATCATAACATTGTCATAGTTAAGGGACAAGAATACTAAAGTACCTCTAGTCAATTAATTCCAATACATATACAATTCTATACAAGAAAAAGGCCATGGTTGAACCATGTTAAAGGGGCAAAATTGATAAGACTAAGCATGTGGTAAGGATATTATATGTAGCCCAATCATTCTGCTACTGTTTATACTAGAAAATCTAGGTTTTGACATTAGGTGTGATGGAAATCATATTATGTCAGTTGAATATACACTATATTATATGTTTCTCATTTCTAGGAGCATTTTTCGACATTTTTTAAAGACTTCTTTGATAAAAAATTAGGACGAAAAGATTATTATGAGGTTTTCAAGAGACATTAGCATAATTTTTTTGAATATTATTAATTAAATATTTCACATTAAACATAAGCTTTTAAATTGTGTATAACTATTATAGTAAACATTTATTAAATCACGTTATCTAAGATTTTTTTGAATAATTTATAAAATTCATTGTCGATTAGTTGGACCTGTGTATATTTTAGTATACAAAGATTGAAAGTGCATTGAATAATAATGAATTTTAGTATTATATTCTCTTCTGCATTCTAAAAAATCAAAGATAATTACTCTTACGAAAATATTATTACTAAAATGACGTAAAATGTGATATCTAATTTCAAATGAGTGTATGGGGACCATGAGATAACGAGGAGAGCCATTCAAGCAAAAATTCGTTCAGTTTGATTTTTGAATTTTATTCAATAAGATTATTGTAATACACATAATACAAAATCTTATCATTAAAGAATCATAGTGTAGTAATGCAATGCCTTTACCATTCCAAATGTTTACCTAAGGATACTTGTAAAATGTATAAATAATGTACGATGGTGATGAATGGGAGACATAGCTTTGAAAGGTGAGCACGGATAAAAAGATGAATTGTGATGCATACCTTGAATCCCATCTATTTCATTTGATTTATTCTTTAACATGTTATCAATAAATTATTAATTAGAAATATTAGCATAATTATTAAAGTTTGAAATTTACTCTTGAGTTATATATGTTGAAAATCGATGCTATAAATAATACATCAGCAGAGAAATAACGAGATTAAACAGATTTATTTTATTCAGGAAAAGAAAAAAATGACAAAGATGGTCTTCCCACGTTTTATTTAATAGACCACAGCGAATTCAGGTTGAGAATCTTAGAGGAATTTGGCCCGAATGTAATCGACAAGCTCTTGGGTGATGCAAATTCTTATGCAAATTTCTTCTGAATGAAATCGACAAGCTCTTGGGTGATGCGGAAGGCCTTGGCCAATACGGAATCTGGGAGAGGAGGATCCGCTGCAAACAGAGAGTTGGCGATTGTCTGAGCTCCCGGAAGCTGGCTGCTCAATGCAGCTATGGCCACCGCATTTTCATGCCCCACATTCTGCTGGAAATGCACAAGTGCCTTTGGAAACACAAACACATCTCCCTTCTCCAACGTTTTGCTGAAAAACTTGTTGGTGGTGTCAATGAAACCCACAAGAAGCTGGCCTTCCAGTAAAACAAGAACTTCAGTGGCTCTTGGGTGCGTGTGAGGAGGATTTATTCCACCCACCGCGTAATCGATACGGACCAACGATATTCCGAAGGTGTTGAGGCCTGGTATCTGCATAACATTGGCCATCGTTACATTTGAGCCCACTGCATTGTCGGTGTTCCCTGCCTGCCCAAGTCCCCCGAAGAAGAAGTCCTCTGCCGAAACATCCTTGGGATCTTTGCAAACGAACCCGTTCACCTTAACTGTTTTAATCAATTTGTTAGCAACAAATCATATCACGCCACTCTATCTTAATCAATTTGTTAGCAACTCGCCTAATAAGAAAATCATATAAAAGTTATGTACTCACCCATGCTTTCCTTGTCTGCGACGCAGAAATCTTGCAAGGGATCGGAATCCGCTGCCATGACATTATCACTGTAACAACATATCAATAGGAAAAGTCCCAACGTGAAGTAGATCATGCGGTTACCCATTATAAATAGAGCCACAGAAGAATCAGACAGAAAAGCTCGGGATATGAATGTGTAGTCGAATTGTGTATTACAAGCCCATAACATGTCTATTATATAGCGGGAAAATTAACTACTCTGCGAGGACTAATTCTTGTCGATGTGATCAGTTAATTATCGTATATTTGCAGAGTGAGTACGTAAGTCCTACGACATACAGTTACCCAAACTACCGTAGACGTAGTCTCCTTATACTTTTGATATTGTTGATATTGTCGCAAACTCTTTCGGTAGTGTGGAATCGTTATCACTATATCGGAAAGATCAGCAAATTCTAAGAAAATAATATTAGATTATTCTTAACCGCCAGCGAATTCGCAAAAAAGGAAATTATCAATGATGTGAGGGTGAGTGTTACATGTGCAAGAAATGAGATGGAGAGAGTCATGCTAGGTAGTTATTGAATTGAAAAATTAGTAAAATATATTCGAGAGGAAAATAATCTATAAACAACTCTTGCATTAGTATTATTGAAGAAAAGGTCTAGTTTGAGCAAGGAAGGTTGATAGTTTCCAAATCATTAGATGTCACTTTAGAATAGTTGCTAGTGTAATTGAGAAGGTGCTAGTTTGGATGTGATTCTAGATTTGCTTAGAAGGGTTCTACCATGGGGAACCCAATATCAAATGAATGACACATGCAAAAGCATATACACCATCCATTATTTTGAAAAACATAATTCTTCCCAAAATCCAAAGGGTTCTAACATGCACATGCTAATGAAAAACTCTAAAAGGCAAAGGATACGAATGAATATGTGGGTCATACGATAATTATATTGCCACAAGAAAGAATTATACACACACCACTAAATAAACGATGGCCTTCTTCAAAGGAAGTAATATATACATTTTTCACAACCGTCTCAGAATTGGTAAAAGAGGAAATTTTCTTTCATATTTATTTTCGAGTTGGATGTTGACACAAACACCGTCCATCCATGCTTTATATTGCATCTTTCCCGAAAACCTTTTTACGCTCGGGTAGGATAATCTCAATTTTATTATAAAATTAGGTGTGTTATATTCGTGAGCCTTAAAAACAAAGAATAGTTTTAAATTATCATTAATATTTTTAGCTTGTAATATTAAGGATTCATATTAATTATAGAATTTGGCTACAAGAGTAAAATAAATAAATAAGAGAATGGGTTGTGTAAATGATGAACTTGGTGTACAAGGCAAATTCATCATAGCATGTGCACGTATATGTTACATACTCAATGTTATAGGAATCATGCTAGACGAGGTGAGAAAAGGAATACGATGAGTGGGCGTTATGGAACTCATTTCGCACAATGTAAAACAAGGATGATAACGTGATTGAGATTTGGAATCCTTATGCAACATGTCTCAATGGAGGAACTCCTCAAGGTAACATTCCCTCTAATTCCTAATTGGTAGTGAATTGGTTGGGCCTCTATGGCGTGAGCTAACACCTATAGCTAAGTAAACCATAAGTAAGCTAAATTATATATAAATTTTTATTAATTACTAATGATATATAAAGAGATTAAATGCAGCAGACAAATAAATGATAATTTTCTATGGAATATTTTTAATAAGTAAATATACTATTTTTGAAAATTAAATATTAGGCACAACGAAAGTTTATTCTTCTAAAGAGTCCAAATAAACTAAATTAAAACAAAATAAAGAGTAAATTTTCTCAATTCTAAGATGATATTTTATTTTCTATTAAAACCAAATTTTTGAAATAAAAGTATACTACACTTTGATTTCAAATTTAATTTAATTAATTACCATTCACTCTCAATTAGATAAATTAAGTTATTTCAGTCGACTAATTAATTTGAGAGGCCACATCACATTTAAATGATTACAAGACATGTTAAATCATAAAACCTAGCACACCATTTAAAAATTATAATTCCACCTAAGGTTTTGCATTTGCTAAAGTCATATTAAATTAAATTCTATTAAAAGAATTAATTACCATGCTAAACCTGCTTAATGGGCCTTAACCATTATGCTAATACTATAAACCCAAACTCAAGTTTGCAATGTGTGTGTGTGTGTGTGTGAGAGAGAGAGAGAGAGAGAGAGAGAGAGAGAGAGAGAGAGAGAGAGGGAGAGAGAGAGAGAGAGAGAGAGAGAGAGAGAGAGAGAGAGAGAGAGAGAGAGAGAGAGAGAGAGAGAGAGAGAGAGAGAGAGAGAGAGAGAGAGAGAGAGAGAGAGAGAGAGAGCGCGGGGGGGGGTAAATAGATTTTGTATAAAATATATATGTTTAAATAGGTGAATATACATATCTAATTACAAATAACTATTTTTAATTTTAAATAAAAGTTTCACTAGAGATTTTTTTTTTTGTAGGATAACAAAGAGAATAATATTTGCGTGATAAACATCCCCTTCACTTTATTAACTAAAAATATTAAGACAAGTGAATGGAAATTTCATACTCTTAATGATAATTTAACCAATAATTACTAATAAATTTACTTTGTTCATCAAATATCAATAACTTTTAAATGTATGAAATGCAAATTACCACAAGCAATAAGTTATTTCTCAAACAAACTCAATCCTTAAACAATATGTATATTTTTAGAAAACTAAAATCAAATCACTTCTAAACACAACAACATCATCATTTATCAACTTGATATACACAACATTACAAGGGACCCATTTGATAAAAAAATTAACAACTTACTCCAACCCATTTCAAAAGTCCAATAAAAATTCTAACCCAAATGTGAGAATGAATATTTTTATTCCACTATCAAGGTAGCACCCAATTTGACTCAACAAGAAAGGTTACAAAACATAGTTTTTAAACAAGCTAAGGGAGAGCTCACCTTCCAACATTTGGTATTTCTCACAACCAAGCCCCAAGGTAAGAGGCCTATGACAAAATTTATTGCCCAATGCAAATACTCCATGCACATGTAAACTCCATTAAGGGAATCCAACACCATATACTTCACAACCCTTTTAAAATATACCAAACAATTTTTCCACAGATTTTCCAAAAGAATCAAGGATACTCATACCCAAGAAATCTGCTTCTCAATGAGAAAAAACCATTCCCTTAGAGGTTCCACATATCCTTCACCCTACACATGAGTTTCTCTCATCAATATGGGAGAGCCTAAAACCTCTCACACATGTCATTGACATAAGAAAATATATAAAAAGATGAAATTTAAAAATTAAATCAAAAGCCTCCAATAAAATATTTACAACAAAATGAAATATAGCATTCTAAGGAATGAATCATATCAAAATATTTCCTTACTAGATCAGGAGGGTTTGATAGATATTTCTCAAAGACTCTTTTGACTCCTTGCACAAAGCCTCCCAAAAACTCCAAAAAGATAGAGCCAAAAAATAAAATAATAAGACATACAAAGAGTCTAAGAATGGTATATGTAATATGTGTCATATGACCTCCCCTCCTCTGATCACGATGCACCACATGGATCTCATCCACCTCCTCTCTCCCCTTCACACCAAACCCTAAGGGTATGTGGATATCACAAATGCTTCTACATGTGAGAGCATTAGGACGAGAGGAATAATATTGTATACTCTTCCCCAAGAGGATCTTTTTGATCCACTCATATGTGTGAGGCATGCAAAATCCCATTAATAAAATTGTTGGAGTGGATTTGGAAGTGGTAATTTACTTACTATCGCCCACAAGTTAGACTTTTGACACCTTTTTTCTAAGAGACTTGGACATGATCAAATGATGACAGAAGCCCATGGTTTAATTCCCCAAAAAGGTACCGAACTCATAAGTGTTTCATTTTGGGCCTAAATAGACTCAGAAATAGATGAAATAGACACGTTAAAGTTATTCGAAAACCCGCTCAATGTAAAATCTATCTTTCTATAAGGATTCAACTAGGTGCAAATACTAACTTACTCATATATAAAAATAAAATATAAATATATTTAAAACAGAAAATACATCATATTACAACAATTACTAAAATTAGAGACCTTAGTCCCTATCATTAACTAAGGTCAAGGCTTCACCAGGAATTTGAAATGAATAGGATTTTCTTAGGGAACTCCAATTTCTAATAGCTATGAAAATTTCCCACATGCTCAGCTAAAAATAATAATTATTTCCAATATAACTTGAAAAAAAATGCACACATAATCATACAATTGGCAACAATTTAATTCTTAACTACCAACATATTCCAATAGAACATCATACTATGACTTGATTATATTTAAATGTTTTTTAACCACATTTGACATTGATTTGTAATATAAAAAGTGTAGATATTATTATTATTTTTTTTATTAGATAAGGTGGGAAGACGGTCCCGCACCCAAAGTTAGAATATTAAAATAGAGAAGTTCAAAACCAAATAAGTTACTGCACAAACACAACCCCAAAACTATCAAAATAACAAACCACAAAAAAATATGTAGACTCCATATTATGGAGGCTCATAAGAGAATTCAACTCTTTCATGACCAATTTTATTCTTTAATTCTAGTTCTCTCAAGTAGTACCCTTGTTTCTTCTTTTCACCTTCTGTATTTAGTTTGGTTTCTTTTTTCTTTGTGCCTTTTTTGTTCCATCCTAGACTTATGCCTATTGCGATAATTAGTCAAATAGTTTAAGAAGTCATTGAACAAATCCATTAGGTCCTTAATGATAGTAAGAAAATGAAAAAATGAGTCCCCAAATTGAGAAAATCTATTGCCCAATAAATTTATTTTCTCTTTCAGTCTACCTCGTTTTACCTCTATCTCGTAAGTGTTTCATTATGGCCCTAAATACACTCAGAAATAGATGAAACAAACACTTAAAAGTCATTCCAAAACCTACTAAATGTAAAATCTATATTTCTGTAAGGATGCCATTGGGTGCAAATACTAACTTACTCAAATATCAAAATAAAAAAATATATTATTTAAAACACAAAATACATCACATTACAACAATTACTAAAATCAGAGACCTTAGTCCCTATCATTAACTAAGGTCAAGGCTTCACTAGGAATTTGAAATGACTAGGATTTTCTTAGGGAACTCCAATTTCTATTAGCTATGAAAATTTCCTATGCACTCAAAGAATTTTTTATTTATTTCCAATATAAGTTGAAATAAAATACACACATAATCATACATTTGATAGCAATTTAATTCTTCACTACCAACATAGTCCAATAGAACATCATACTATGACTTGATTATACTTTAATGTTTTTTAACCACATCTGACATTGATTTGTAATACAAAAAGTGTAGATATAATTTGTTTTTGGTTAGATAAGGTGGGAAGAGGGTCCCACACCCAAAGTTAGAATACTAAAATAAAGAAGTTCAATAACAAACAAGTTACTGCACCAACATAGCCCCAAAACTACCAAAATAAAAAACCGCAAAAAACTATGTAGACTTCATGTTATGGAGACACATAAGAGGATTTGACTCTTTCATGACTAATTTGACTCTGTAATTCTAGTTCTTTCAAGTAGTACCCTCCTTTCCTCCTTTCACATTCCATATTTGATTTGATTTCTTTTTTCTTTGTTGCACTTTTTTTCCATCCTAGACTTAAGCCTATTGTGATACTCATCCAAATAGGTCGATAAGTCATATAATAAATCCATTACCTGTCCTTAATGATATTAAGAAAATGGAAAAATGTTTCCCCAAATTGAGAATCTCTATTGCCAAATAAATTTATTTTCTCTTTCAGTCTACCTTGTTTTACCTCCATCTCAAAGTCATTGTTATCCTCTCTTCACTATGCTTAGAACTCTTCTTTCTTTGTGAAGTTTAAATAAGTAGGGTGAGATCTAACACTATTGAAGCCAAGTTGGTTTCCAAGGCCTCCTCCTCCACAATGATATGATAGTATGATTTAGAGATGTCTTGAAGGGATAGGTCCAGAGTGATTTGTTAGGTATGTCAAATTCTTTCCCTTTGCTTTCCTCAACAGAGTACAATATCACTTTCAAATTGTTAGTTCTCATATATTTGGTTGTTTAGGTAGGTCAAATTCGTTCCCTTTGCTAAGCCCCCAATTTTTAACTTTACATTTTGGTGAACCCGATTCCTCACACCATTAATTCATATTTTTGTTTTCAAATCTGAGTGTATGGAATTTAAATTTCAAATTTTTATTTACAAGTATGATTTTCTTGCAAATTTTAAACATTTAAAGATTAATTTCATTAAAACCCTAATTTTTATTTTTAAAATTGAGCTTTTGATATTCTTAATTTGGATTAATTATTTTAGATCTGAGAATTCGTTCAAGTTGCAAATTCAAATTTTCATCTACAAGTCAAATTTCACAATTAAATTTTAAAATTTAAGTGGTTAATTTAAAAAAAAACCTAATTTTTAAAACCTTAAAAATTGGACTTGCAGGTTGTTTAAATCTTGAATTTCCCTCTTTAAATGTGTTGTTAATCCTAATTCAAATTCAAAATTTCAATCTTGGATCAAATATCTAATTGAAATTTAAATTTTAAAATTAAGTGGTTACTTAAAAAAACCCTAATTTTTGAATTTAAATTAATTTTATGCATTTTCCAAATTTTCAAAATTCCAATATTAGATCTCTGTTTTAAAATTTTAAGTTTAGTGGTTCTTTCTACAAGACCCTAATTTTAAATTGGTAGGTATTTGAAAGTGATCAAATGATTTTTAATTCGTTGTAAACTGAAGTGGAAATTTTTGCAAAAAATCATTCTATGCCACAAGACCAATATGGAAATCAGATTATGTATCTCAATTCCAGCAACCTATTGAAAGGTCTAGTTAGCTTAGAAGGTATTTTTAACTTGGACAACCACCTAAACAACAAGAATATGAACTTTTCTATAAAGAAACGTGGCTATAAGAGTTTGGTGGTTGCTAAAGGTAGGTCACTGAAATTTGGAAAGGTATGCTCTATAGCTAAACAAGAAATATTTATTTTAACTTTGTCAAAGTACGATGATATATTTACTTGGACCTATGAAGATTTAATGGGGTTTGACCCTACCTTAGCCCAACACACTATAGAATTAAACTAGTTTGACAAATAGAAAGGCCAATAAATCCCAAAATAGAGCTCTTGATGAGAAAACAATTAACCAAACTCATAGAGGATGCTATCATTTTCCCTATCAAACATTCCTCATGGGTGGTCAATCTTGTTTGTATAAGAAAGAAGAACAGAGAAATCAAACTATGTGTAAACTTCAGAGACTTCAATAGACACTATACTAATAGCTAAATAAAGAGAACAAGTTCAAAGAGTGTAGAGCGGATTCAGGACACCTTTTGGTTGTTTTCTAGCTCATCATTTGTATAGACAACAATGAAGCACAAACATCCACGCAGCATGCTAGCATCCTAAGTTCAAGACCTAAAAAAACTGTTAAGAAACTTTATAGTTTGTTAATCTTTTGTTTTTGTATAATCAAATTAATTTGTTGTGTTATGTATACTTTTGTTATTTCTGCATTAGTGTATTTTTTGTGTTATATATATACCATATTAAATTAACCTATGTTTTACTAAGTATAGCTCTCAATTCCCCTGGGTTTGAATTTTTAAAATGTGAAATTTAACTAGAGAACAAACTGATTGATAAATTAGAGATTGACGATACAAAATATAGAATCCTATGAATTATAATGTTGAAATCTATGGTATTTAAAAGATTGTAAGGATTAAGATATTAAAATTTCTAGATCAATAGGCTGAAGATCTAATAGGTCAAACTAGGATATTCGAATCACACTACAACTCTAAGAACATAATTTAAGTGAATTATTAAAATATAGATGGCCCATGTGAGTTTAGATACAAATTAATTCATTTATCCTTTAGAAATTATCTTAGACTAATGATTTATCCTTATAATTATATATGAGTAAATTTCACATTATACATCTATAAATTTTATTATACAGAAATGAACTACGCAATATGTAAGAATTTAAATCACAATAGTAAAAGGATTGATTCTCGTAATTTTCATTAATTGATATAGGCATAGGCTATTTAAAAAAAAAATAACAAGAAACTTACCAAAACGTCTACATATATCTTGACAACATGATGTCCGACTATGCACACTTGTGGACATCACATGTGTGATGTCATAGCCAACACACTACCTATATTCTATACCACTCACTCTATCATTAAATTCTAATGGGTTTTAGCATCTTGATCATACAAACTTCTCATAGGAACGATGGAAAAGGCCATATTTTCTTGGGGTTCCTATATAAGGAGCACACTGTTCATTCTTCATGGTAAGACTCTTAATATAGAATTATCTCAAAAAGTAAAATTCCATGGTCTATGTGCATTTAAAAAAGTAATCACCTATCATTAATTCATGATTGATACTTTAATTAGCACCTAAGAACTAATTGATAGATTCTAGTTGAACTAACTAAATTTTTTCAATAACCACACTCTTTTAGGAGATTATTTCTCTAAATTACTCGAGTTCCTAACTTTAAATAAATATTTATCCAACAAAATTTCTATTTCCCTTGTTACGCATGAAGAAAAAAGGTGGTATTAGGATTCCTCCAATCTAGATTCCAAGCTTAAGTTTCCTAAGGATACATGAAATTTTTTTTATCCCATCTATTTAATTAGTTTTCTACGTGCGAACTTTGAACTTCATTTAGATGCTAATAAAGACTTCACCAATGTAACCCATTTTGAAATATATAAACCATAATGCCAAGTGAAACTCTCATTTTCCTCTTTAATATTTGTTGATTAATTTAATGAATTAATCTATTCAAGGAGTAAATTTGTTAAATATTTTAGAAAAGTTTTGTTTGAGCTAGGCCATACTTAAATAATATTAGCTTAAATTTACCGATATGTTGATAATTCAAAGAAGGCTTTCCTTGCACCTTAACTTATACTTCTCATTGTGTTAGTCCTTGAGAAAACCTTGCATGAAATAACAACTTCAATAAAAAATTAATTGGATTATTACTAATGTTTTAGAGAATAACGAATAAATTATATTTATTGGTATTGATACTGAACTAACAATTTTATAGATTGTTATTGTAGAAGTTCATGATCAACCATAGGAGCCAAGAATCGCCTACAAGAAAAACACCTATCACACAAAAGATATCAAGCTAATATTATATTTGAAACACAAAATACATCATATTACAACAATTACTAAAAGTAGAGACCTTAGTCCCTATCATTAACTAAGGTCAAGGCTTCACTGGGAATTTGAAATGAATAGGATTTTGTTAGGGAACTCCAATTTCTATTAGCTATAAAAATTTCCTACAAGCTCAAATAAAAATAATAACTATTTCCAATATAACTTGAAATATAATGCACACATAATCGTACAATTGGCAACAATTTAATTCTTCACTACCAACATATTCGAATAGAACATCATACTATGACTTGATTATATTTTAATATTTTTTAACCACATTTGACATCGATTTGTAATATAAAAAGTGTAGACAATTTTATTTTTTTATTAGATAAGGTGGGAAGATGATCCTGCACCCAAAGTTATAATATTAAAATAGAGAATTTCAAAAACAAATAAGTTACTGCACAAACACAATCCCAAAACTATCAAAATAATAAACCACAAAAAAATATGTACACTTCATACTATGGAGGCTCATAAGAGAATTCAACTCTTTCATGACCAATTTTATTCTTTAATTCTAGTTCTCTCAAGTAGTACCCTTACTGCTTCTTTTCACCTTCCGTATTTAGTTTGCTTTCTTTTTTATTTGTGCCTTTTTTGTTCCATCCGAGACTTATGCCTATTGTGATACTTAGTCAAATAGTTTGAGAAGTCATTGAAAAAATCCATTAAGAAAAAATGAGTCCCCAAATTGAGAAAATATATTGCCCAATAAATTTATTTTCTCTTTCAATCTACCTTGTTTTACCTCTATCCCATAAGTGTTTCATTATGGGCCTAAATACACTCAGAAATAGACAAAACCGACACTTAAAAGTCATTCCAAAACCTACTAAATGTAAAATCTATATTTCTATAAGGATGAAATTGGGTGCAAATACTAACTTACTCAAATATAAAAAAAAAATAAAAAATTTATTTAAAACACAAAATACATCACATTACAACAATTACTAAAATCAGAGACCTTAGTCCCTATCATTAACTAAGGTCAAGGATTCACTAGGAATTTGAGATTACTAAGATTTTCCTAGGGGACTCCAATTTCTATTAGCTATGAAAATTTCCTACGTGGTCAAAGAAAAAAAAAATTTCCAGTATAACTTGAAATAAAATACATACATAATCATACATTTGATAACAATTTAATTCTTCACTACCAACATAGTCCAAAAGAACCTCATACTATGACTTGATTATACTTTAATGTTTTTTAACCACATTTGACATTGATTTGTAATATAAAAAGTGTAGATAAAAATTGTTTTTGGTTAGGTAAGATGGGAAGAGGGTCCCACACCCAAAGTTATAATACTAAAATAGAGAAGTTCAATAATAAACAAGTTACTACATCAACATAGCCCCAAAACTACTAAAATAACAAACCGCAAAAAACTATGTAGACTTCATGTTATGGAGACACATAAGAGGATTTGACTCTTTCATGACTAATTTTACTCTATAATTCTAGTTCTCTCAAGTAGTACCCTCCTTTCCTCTTTTCACATTCCATATTTGAATTGATTTCTTTTTTCTTTGTTGCATTTTTTTCCATCCTAGACTTATGCCTATTGTGATACTCATCCAAACAGGTCGAGAAGTTATAGAATAAATCAATTAGGTCCTTAATGATAGTAAGAAAATGGAAAAATGTGTCCCCAAATTGAGAATCTTTATTGCCAAATAAATTTATTTTCTCTTTCAGTCTACCTTGTTTTACCTCCATCTCATAGTCATTGTTATCCTCTCTTCACCATGCTTAGCACTCTTGTTTCTCTGTGAAGCTTAAATAAGTAGGTTGGGATCTAGCACTATGGAAGCCAAGTTGGTTTCCAAGGCCTCCTCCTCCACAATTATATGATAGTATGATTTTGACATGTCTTTAAGGGATAGGTCCAAAGTGATTTTGTAGGTATGTCAAAATCTTTCCCTTTTCTTTCCTCAACAGTGTACAATATCACTTTCAAAGAGTTAGTTCTCGTATATTTGGTTGTTTAGGTAGGTCGAATTCTTGCCCTTTAATAAGCCCCCAATTTTTAACTTTACATTTTGGTGAACCCGACTCCTTACACCATAAATTCATATTTTTATTTTCAAATCTGAGTGTATGCAATTTAAATTTCAAATTTTCATTTACAAGTTTGATTTTCTTGCAAATTTTAAACATTTAGAGGTTAATTTCATTAAAACCCTAATTTTTATTTTTAAAATTGAGCTTTTGATTTTCTTAATTTGGATTAATTATTTTAGATCTGAGAATTCGTTCAATTTCCAAATTCAAATTTTCATCTACAAGTAAAATTTCACAATTAATTTTTAAAATTAAGACCCTAATTTTTAAAACCTTAAAATTGAACTTGCAGGTTGTTTAAATCTTGAATTTACCTCTTTAAATTTGTTGTTAATCCGAATTCAAATTCAAAATTTCAATCTTGGATCAAATATCAAATTCAAATTCAAATTTTAAAATTAAGTGGTTACTTTTAAAAACCCTAATTTCTGAATTTAAATTAATTTTGTGCATTTTCCAAATTTTCAATATTCAAATATTAGATCTATTTTTAAATTTTAAATTTAGTGGTTCTTTCTATAAGACCCTAATTTTAAATTTAATTCTCTTTTGGAAAAATTCAAATTTAAATTTTTTAAAAAAAATTAAGAGGTTACTTAAAAGATCCCTAATTTTTAAAATTAAATTAATTGTTTCAATTATCAAAATTCAACATTTCAAATTTTAAAATTAAGAGGTTATTTAACAAAGCCCTAATTTTAAAATTAAATTTTTCTTGCGTAAATTCAAATCTTCTAGTGAGTAATTTTAAATTTAATTTAAGAGTTTATTTTCAGCACCCTAATTGTAAATTTAAATTTCGTAGGAGGTTGCATAATTGAATAATCATTTTTCCTGAAATTTTGAATTATTCAAATTTCCAAACTTTCAAGTTCCCATTTTCAAATTCTCATTTCATTTTTTTTTTTATATAAAATAAAAAATCAAATTTGAATCCCATTTATTTAAATAAATTGAGTGGTTTTATTTATAAAATCTTAACTTATTTTCAAATAATTTGCTTGAAATTAAATTTCAATATTAATCATGGTAATCAATGGACGTGATCTATTTTCTATTCCGCATATGATTACATTACTTTTTATGTACACATTTATTATAATCATGTGTTGGATAATGGTTTCTTTCACTTCATGTTACTTCTTTTTATTCATGGCACTTGGACATATTGCATTCTTGGGATTTCCAAGTTGATTACTTTTCATAAATTAGATCCCAAAGCTTTCATCTTTCATGTATGTTGTGCTATTGTGATGTTTTTCGGTAAATGAATTTCATACGTAGAGCACCTAAAAGCTTTTGTAGATCTTAATCCTAGAGATGACAATGAAAAACATAATACTTGCACCTCTCCTAGGGTATCTAATATGAATGAAAAAAGAGAAAATACTCCTATCAATGATCTCTATAATGGAGACCAATCATTGAAGAGAAACATGCACCCATCTTCTTCTTATACACATACCCTTGCGCAAGGGAGGCAAGGTCAAAATATTAGTCTTTCTATCTCTCTAGATCCTCCATATTCTCCTAGAGTCTATATTAGAAATCAAAACATTTGTAGAGAAGATGATGTCATTCATTTTAATCGTGATCTCTCTCCCCATATAACATTAAGAAAAAATGAGGCCTTAGATGATAAGGATCTTCCATCCCAATCTACCAAAGAGGATATGCATGATGAAATAAAGGAATATGCTCCTTTACAATATATTCCTTCTTCATCTACTAATCCTTTCATTCTTTCTAAACGTCCTTACACTAAAAACTTCAAATAAATTTATTATAATGTTCCCTGACCTTCTCAATTAAAATATTCTTATAGGAGTGGCTTTAACATAATATAAAAACAAGGTTTTAGAGGACAAGGACTTGGAAAATTTGAACAAGGAATTTGACTCCCTATACACCCTCCTACACAAATAACCATAGAAGGCCTAGGAAATGATAATAAATCTCCTATGGAAGAAAAACTTAGGATTCAATACTTCAAAAATCATCTTGCAAGTCATTAAGCTATTAGTGCTCGTAAAAGAGCTTCTTCTTCAAAACCTCCTTTTTGTTTATTTCATCAAACCCATGATCATCATCTCGGTGATTGTCCCAATTTTCAAAATTAAGTAAAAGAACCGATCGATAGTGGTAAAGTTAAAATAATGGATGACAATCATTCCTCTTCTCATAGCAACTCTTGTCCTCAATCTTAAAATAATAATACTACAACTATTAATGATTAAGAAAAAATAGCAACTAGAATATTTTGGAAATTGAAGTACGATAATAATGTTGTCTTTCCTTTTGTGAAGTTTAGCAATAAACATAATGAAGGAAATGGATATTTCCTTTTTTCATCATGGTGGTTCTCACTCTCTTGGAAAGTGTAAAGAATTTAAGGAATTTGTTCAAGAACAATACGATCGTGCTCGTATAAGTCTTTCTGCAGATCTTTCTCTCTTTCTAGGTGAAAATTTAGTGCCTTAGCACTCCTTTCCCCTCATGTTGCTCCTCACCCTATGAAACAAGTAGTAAACTTAATTGGGGGCTCTTTTTCATTAGCGGCGGTTCTTTTTCGATTCCAAATATCTTGGTGTAGAAACATGATTCTCTCCAATCTCTTATCTTTTCACTATTTATTTTCATGGAGTGCATTATTCATAAATTGATGTCCTTTCTTGCATGGAATTACCCTTCATGTGAATAAATATTTTTTCCTTGGCTTAGACATATTCCTTCCTTGAGGCATTACATCTTTCATGAATAATCTCTCCTTAGAGAGGATTTGTTATCCTTCTTTTATCTAGCTCTTTCTCTTTGAAGATATTAACTCTTATTTTATGCTGCATTATTCAAAATGTGATCCTCTTTCTTGTATAGGATCTTTCTCCATGCTAATGTATGTGCATCCCTTGTGAGGACCTAACCTTTGTTTAAAATGGCATGTTTCTCATGAATAATCTCTCTTTAGAATATGTGTAATTCTTCTCCTCGTCCTCTTGCTTGGGGGGAAAGGATGATTCTTCTCCCTCTCTCTTTCTATCATTATTCCCTTTAGGGGCTGCATTTTTCATGTGTTGATATCCTCTCTTCCAATGGTATGTCTCTTATGGATAATATCTCCTTAGGGGAATATGCGATATTTATTTCTCTCTCTCTCTCTCTCTTTGAATATTACCACTTCTCTTGAGATACATTTTATATAAAATAATGTCTTTTCTTGGATTGGATATTCATTAATATTAGTTTATTGTGCATTTCCTTATGCTTAATCTCTCCTTAGAAGATTGTGTAATTCTTCTCATTGTCCTTGCACTTGGGGGGCAATAAATTCTCATCTTTTCTTCTCTCTAAGGATCTACTTTACCATTGTTGAGTGGTATTTGTTTATGATTGGGTGTCATTCCTTGTGTGAAGCTATTGTTTTCTCAAGGATTCTCTCTTATACAAGAGGTGTAAGTCCTTGGCTGCAACCTCTTCTTCATTTGGCAATGCACATCTATCATAAAATTACCCCTCACATTGGGTCAAAAGTATGTCATCCTTCATTAAGAATCTCTTTTCACCTAGCAATAGGAGGAAGGTATGGATTATTGTTCCCCTTCCCTTATCTTGGTAGAAGATGTTATGTTTGTTCAAGATAACTCTTTTTGGAGGTAGATGTCTTTTGCAAAAAGATATCCTCTCCTCCAAGGAAACCCTTTACACGTTTAGCAAGATATCTCTTTTTCAACTATCTTATCCTTTCCTGAAGAGTATTCCCTCTCTAGCTTGGATTTATGACATTGTTGCCTGAAGGATATCTCCTTGGCTTTGAAGGTAAGGTATCCTTGTATCTAGTTTCCTTAAGACATTAACATAAAACTATGTTGATATCTTAAGGGGGGGCACCTGTATCATTCCCATTGTACCATATTGTCATATGCTCTTGCGAATCATTTTTGCATGTCTTAAATGGGGTGTCCATTCCTAGAACCAGAGTAAAAACTCTTAGAGAGAGATTCTTCACACTCAAAATGAGACACAACATTTGATATATGTCTTAGACGTGACTAACGTATCACTGAAAATAACAAAGTCTTAAATGGGATGGCCTTGAAACTAGACATGTATCTTCGCCATTTGGAATTTACAAATTTGCACACACAGAATCGCCCCATGGAATTTGCATTGACATTACATGTCTTAAATAGGTTGAAGCACACTCAAAGACAAAGACTCTTAAGCGAGGTTCTTTACACTTGAAACGAGATATCTCTTGCACACACACACGAGGATAGGTGGAACTAGCTAAAAACAGCTAGACTATTCTTTCCCTCCTCTCCCTATGGATCACCTAGATAAAAACATCTAGGGGTGAGTTGCCCATTCTTTCTCTCATCATTCTTCTCATGGATCACCCGGATAAACACATCTAGTGTGTATTCATGTTCTCTCTTCTTTCTCTGATGAACTCATAGCTTTGCTATTGATAATTCATGGATGATGATTGCTTTTCTCATTTATGTGATCGTTTATGTGCATGAGATGACATTTGTTGAGAATGATATTAGTTGTTGAGACATTTTGATATGGAGGTCTCTTTGGTTAGTTGACTTGAGTTCTTACTTTTGGTCTTTAGCTTTTGGGCCATGTGTGCTTTTGTGTCTTTTCCTTTGTTTTTATTTTGTCTTTATTTATCTTTTTACCTTTGTCTTGTGTTTTATGCCCTTGCATATGTTTCAGGTGAGTTAAGATCCTAAGATTCGGGCCTTTGTTCCTCGAAATTGGTGATATCTTATACTCCTTGTGCTTTTCATCTGTGCTCTTACTCTTCATCTCTTTCTTCTAATTTACCGTGAGTATTTGTGTAAGCTCATACTCTCGCTAAAGTGGGGGCTAAATGTAGCATCCTAAAATTGCACCCTTTGTAATTTTGATTGTATTCTAGACCCTCACCTTATCGGTCTCTTCCCATGCTTGATCGAGACCTTTTTATGCCTCCCCTATGCAATCAAACCTCATTTTTCACCTTGCACCTTGTATGGCCACCTTGATCCTACCCCAAAATAGGGCAGGACAAGGGCATGGTGCCCTGGGATCCCTTAAAGGGGGCCTATCTTGGCCCCTCTTCCTTGGACCTATCTATAATGTGAGCAGAAAATAAACATCTATGTCGGCCTATGCCAGAAAATTAAATATTTGACGATGGGTGTGTATATAAGGGGGTCTTTCCCTCTGAATTGGCATAAGAGAACATACGATCACATTTTAATATAAATAAATAAAATATTTAATTTGGTATAAATAAAATATCTTCCTCTTTTAGAAAAGTTTCAACTATTTTAATATAAAATTATATTTTGACTCTAATATAAAATGTTGATTGACAGTACAAAAGTATGAACAATATTTGATTCAATATTAGACTTGAAGATAAGCTAGATAAATATATAAACAATAAGAAATTTTGCGCATCCAAAATTTCTATAAAAAAAATATTATAGAGCTTGGCCCTTGCTTCATCTATGTATACAAAAAGAAAAAGAAAATGTCAATGCTCTGTTACTCAATTTACATCTCCAAGATAGGTTAAATACACGAGGTAAAGAAATTTCCTTTTTTTTCCAAATCGTTGGCGGCTCAAAACAATCAATATATTATTTCCTTTGAATTTGGTGATCCTTCCCATATAGTGTAACGATTCCACATTATCGAAAGAATGGCGAGAATAGTTTTCTTGAGTCTATAAGATTCTATATTTTGTATTGTCAATCTCTAATTTATAGATCGTTTTGTTCTTAAGATAAATTTAACATGTTCAAACACAAACCCAATGGGATTGAGATCTATACATAGTAAAATATAGGATTATTTAGTGTGGTCATGTTGATTAATCATTGGTATTAAATTAGTCTATGTAGCCAAATGTATTGTATATAGTAGTATCACAAATTATTCATCCTTGTTCCCAAAGATAAGAACTCATAACCTTCTATCAATTATGAATATAATTTAGATTTTTTGATATGACTACTTATTCAAATAATAATTTTATTTGACATTAGTTGCATCAATATAATAAGCCTATATTTGTGTTGAAAAATTAAGTTCCTTAGATTTTAGTTAAAGTATTTGGGATGTATCATGTATAGCATTCAATCTGCTACTAATAATATAGTTTGAAAAATGAACTACTTATTTCATGGTGTTTATGTGAGACCTTGAGTCTCTAGTTCCTTTATCTTATTTATGGATGGAGAATATTATAGTACGAAATTTCAAATCTATATTCAATACTCCTAAAAAAAAATTAGTGTTCCATTCATTAGATTTAAAAAAATTGATCGATGATTTTCTTATTTATTTATTTCACCTCTCTATTGCAACTGGATTAATGTTATTCTACCCTCAAAAATGACCTTTCGAGTAGAGAGATATATTCCATTCATTATTTACTTAGTAGTGTACGTGTATTTATTTCTTGTGGCAGTATAATTATAGTGTAACCCATATATTCATTCATATCCTTCACCTTTTAGAGTATTTTTATTAGAATTTGCATGCTAGAACCCTTTGGATTTTGGGAGGAATTATGTTTTTAAAAACATTGGATGATGTAGATGCTTTTTCATTTCTCATCCATTTGATATTTAGTTCTCCATGGTGGAATCCTTTTAGGAAAATTTAGAGTCACATTCATGCTAGCACGTTCTAGATTATACTAGCAACTATTAATACCAACCTTCCTTGCTATTAGTCAGGCTAAACCTTCTAGTTAATAATATTTATAAAAGAGTTATATATAGGTTATTTTCCTCTTGAATATATATTTTTAATTTTTTAATTCAATAGCTACCTATGATGACTCTCTCCATCTCATTTCTTGCACATGTAACACTCACCTTCTCATCGATAGAATTAAAACTTCACTTTAGGATATCCATTATTAGAAGCAATAGATGGAAATCACACATAAGATGAATAATTGATCATGTTCACTTTACCCACAACAAATTTTTTTGGCCTACTACTTGTGTCATCTCTCACTTATCAATTCAATGCCAATCAAATATCACCTTATAGATGTTGTAACCTTTCCAACATCTATCCATTCTATTTTTCCCAATTGTTTATTCTTTAGAAATTTCTTTGAGTCTTCTAAGAACTTGCCCTTTCGATAAATTATAGGGATTGCAAAATGGACTAAAAAAAACGTCAACAACGTTGTTGTAAGGCAGCTACGCTAGCTAAATACTTACTTTCCACATAGAAAAAACATAAAGTGTCAACGCTCTGTTAGTCAAAACTTCTTGATCTACTATTTAGTCCATCTCTTATCTACTAGTTCAATCTCAATCAAAGCTCATCCTACAGATGCTATAACCTTTCTAACATCTAGATCCATTATCTTTTTCCTAATTCTTTATTCCTTAGAAAGTTCTTTGAATCTTCTATTACAATTACACAAATATTGTCAAATGATTATATAAATAAAATATCTTCCTCTTTTAGATAAATTTCTACCATTTTAATATAAAATTATATTTTGACTCTAATGTAAAATTTTGATTGACAGTACAAAAGTATAAACAATATTTGATACAATATCACACTTGAAGATAAGCCAAATAAATCTATGAACAAAAAGAAATTTTGCTCATCCAAAATTTATATAAAAAGAATATTATATTATAGAGCTTGGCCCTTGCTACATCTATGTAGAGCAAAAGAAAAAAAATAAAATGTCAACGCTATATCAGTCAATTTACATCTAGAGAGATAAGTAAAATACACAGTAGGTAAGAAATTTTCCTTTTTAGCCAATTCGCTGGCGGCTCAGAATAATCAATATATTATTTCCTTTGAATTTGCTGATTCTACGTTACCAAAAGAATGAGGAGAATCCGTCTACGGTAGCTTCGATAACTATATGTCGTAGGGCTTACGTAGTCACCCCAACTTAATATAAAGAGCACCAACTCTGCAAACATATAATATTATAATAATTAACGACTGCGTCAACATGAATTAGTCCCAACACAGAAACTATATTATAATTAATCAATTACGTCAACATGAATTAGTCCTCGCAGAGTAGTTAATTTTCCCGCTATATAATAGACATGTTATGGGATTGTAATACACAATTCGACTACACATTCATATCCCGAGCTTTTCTCTCTGATTCTTCTGTGTCTCTATTTATAATGGGTAACCGCATGATTTACTTCACGTTGGGACTTTTCCTATTGATATGTTGGTACAGTGATAATGTCATGGCAGCGGATTCCGATCCCTTGCAAGATTTCTGCGTCGCAGACAAGGAAAGCATGGGTGAGTACATAAGTTTTATTTGATTTGCTTATCAGGCGAGTTGCTCACAAATTAATTAAAATACAATGGTGTGATATGAGTTGTTGCTAACAAATTGATTAAAACAGTTAAGGTGAACGGGTTCGTTTGCAAAGATCCCAAGGATGTTTCGGCAGAGGACTTCTTCTTCGGGGGACTTGGGCAGGCAGGGAACACCGACAATGCAGTGGGCTCCAATGTAACGATGGCCAATGTTATGCAGATACCGGGCCTCAACACCTTCGGAATATCGTTGGTCCGTATCGATTACGCAGTGGGTGGAATAAATCCTCCTCACACGCACCCAAGAGCCACTGAAGTTCTTGTTTTACTGGAAGGCCAGCTTCTTGTGGGTTTCATTGACACCACCAACAAGTTTTTCAGCAAAACGTTGGAGAAGGGAGATGTGTTTGTGTTTCCAAAGGCACTTGTGCATTTCCAGCAGAATGTGGGGCATGAAAATGCGGTGGCCATAGCTGCATTGAGCAGCCAGCTTCCGGGAGCTCAGACAATCGCCAACTCTCTGTTTGCAGCGGATCCTCCTCTCCCAGATTCCGTATTGGCCAAGGCCTTCCGCATCACCCAAGAGCTTGCCGATTACATTCAGAAGAAATTTGCATAAGAATTTGCTTTTTTCTATTAAATAAAACAAACAAGCGGTCTGGTCTGGACAACGTGGGAAGACCGTCCTTCCCAATTCTTTTTCCTCACAGTTGAATAAAACTCTCTTTTTAGAGTTATTGCCGTCCTCTTGTGCTATTCATAGCATCCGTTTTTAACCCAGGCACTTCCCCTCCGTGAACATTGCTTGCAAATCTGCCATTGTTTCCTAACGATTTCCTTAGACGCTCTCTCATCCTCTCAACTTCCAAATTACAAAGCACGCTTATAATAGATGTCGATTTTATTATATTCTATTTGTTTAAATATTTTGATTTTATTTTATATATCCATGATTTTACTGCATCAATAAGTGAGACAACTTCCATAGCAAAGGGCATGCTCGTTTATGTGTTAATGAAAGATATTGTTTGCTCCTCATTTTCATTTTTTGTACTTAGAACTACATGTTTGAATACCTCATTTGATATATTTAGGTTGATAAACCTTCTATTTCTCTTTGCTAATAGAATTTATACTATCATATGACTCAATTATTGGACTCCAATATTCCTTTCTATTATTTTTTTGGTGAGAAACCTCCTATAAGCTCTTGTAGCTGAATCATCTCGGTTCTTCATTAAAAAATTAATGGTATGATTATGAGCCAATTAAATATTTTTTTGCATACTTTGTAATATATTTAATTAATTCATGTACTGACAGAACGAATTACCAATCAATATTTCCTCGCCATCACTGGAGTATATAGCAATTGTGTGGCTACACTCTACCATTATTTCTCAATGGTGAAAATTCTATATCCCCCTTTTTTTTTTATCTTCATAAACTCTTGATCCCTGCAAACTAAATGGCCATGGAACATTATACCTATATATCATTTAAGTATATATTTTTTGGTAAATTAACTAATTTATTCAAGCAATACATTATTTATATTAATTGTTCAAACTAATGATATAAAATGCAACAATTACTTGAAGATCATCTTTGCCCGTTTTTTATGTGTATGGTGTTCAAAATCTTCTCATAGTCATTGTTAAATTTAGTCTATACAAGTTGTTTCATACTTTAAGAGATGGATGTAAAGAAAAATTATAGAATTCTCACAATGTAAATTTTGATTTATCAATTTGCAATTTTATATTAATAAAACGGGTACATAAGATTGTGCATATTTGTTTAAGTTCTAATATCTTCTCGATGGTTCCATGGATGAATAATTACTTCAAGATTCATTAGTTGATCTACATTAAAATCAAATCAATATCATCCATATTTGGTTCTCCATACATCCATGTGAATCCATACACATGTATTTATGGTGTATGTTGGCACTCATATATATTATAGTTTAATCCAGCTATGGCCACTGCATTTTCATGCCTCACATTCTGTTGGAAAAGAACAAGTGCCTTTGGTAACACAAACACATCTCCAATATAGAAGGCAAGACTATCAAAGGAGAATAGGAAACTAAGAAAATGTTGAGCGTGATTAAGAGAAGACATGATAACAATGAATTATTATCATAGTCAAACATCGATTTGTTAATATGTGAAAGGTTGCGATTAAAGATAGATGAAGGAAATAATTCCAAAGAGAGGAGACTTGTCTCCTTAGACACCCTTTGTCCTCATAGATTAAAGAGGGTCTCTACTGGGGATATTACAGTGGTATCAGAGCATGATCTTTCCAGCCTGTGAAATAAATAACATTCTAAAGATTGACCATGAGACCTAACCGAAGGCCTCAACATCCAAAGAGAAAGATTACCTATCATCAACCTAGAAAAAGGCATCGTAACCTCAAGTCTATATTGAGGAAAAGAAACTACTTGTACATAAATCGTATAGAACTATTAGCAAATCAAGAATTCCTACATCGCTTTCGTGATTTTACACATGGCAACAACATCTTCACAACAAGTCAATAGTAGAAAGAAGCCTTCTTGCAGAGAGAATTCTTGTCGTATACACCGATCTAGAAGCATCACACTCTTCCATCAAATGAGAATATTTCTATGAAGATAATATTCAAAATAGTATCATATATTCAATTTTAAAAAGGAAAAACAAAAGTAGCTTGCACATGAAGGAACGATACCTTATATAGGTCAACATTATTCAAATTGAATAGTTGACATCAATATAAGGATGCATAGATCATTAATTGAAGTACATGAGAGTTAATACTGCACATGAGTAAAAGTTAGAATGATCAAGATGATTCAAGAAAAGGGTTCATCATAGAACATTTAGAGCCTTAAAGGGCTTACCTTAAAGAGGTTAGCAATGTGGTTACAACAACCAAGTAAGAGGGAAGCGAGAATGGAGGTTAGGCTAAGGGCCGCTAAGTAAATACTTGGTGTAGGAATGACTCAATAAAAAACCCATGCCTTCCCAAAGAGTATATGGGGAAGTAATAATGTGGATAGCAAACATGAGCTGCCAAGTAGAGCAAGAGGGTTGTCGAGAACAACCACTCTTATGCTTAGTGTAGAAATGGATAAAAATATGCTTCCCATTTCTTCCCAAGAAGGAGATGAGAATGGCATAAAGGTTGACCCGAGCCACCAAGTAGAGAAAGTAAGTCTCTTAGGTTTGGTGTAGAAATGGCTCCAAGCCTCCAGGAAAGTTCCCATTCCTTCTAAACATAGAGAAATGTAGAGGAATTATGGCACAAAGAAGGCAGTTCCTCTTGGGCATAAAGAAATGTAGAGGAATTATGGCGCAAAGAAGTCAGTTCCTCTCAAGATTAGGTACACTAGCTCAAGGAAGATAGCCCCCCTGAAGTGGACATAATGGCTCAAGGAAGCCATTCCTTCTCGATTTGGGAAGTGGCTCAAAGAAATCTAACCCCCCCCCCCCCCCACAAAAAAAAGTTGGATAGAGATTGCTCAGGGAAGCCAACCTCCCTCAAGTAGATAGAATGGCTCGAGGAAGCTAGTCCTTCTCAAGTTGGGCCATGGCTCAAAGAAGCAAGTCCCTACCAAGTTGGAAAAAGATGGCTCAAGGGAGCCAGTCTCTCTCAAGTTGGACAAAAATTGGTTAAGGAAGCCAATCCATCTTAAGTTTCGGTAAAGGACTCAAGGAAGCCAATCCCTCCAAGTTGCAATAGATTCACTAGAAACTAAGTAGTAAATTTTGTAACATTTGTCACTACTTTAATTTATATGATTATATGTTTGGTACTACTAATCTATGTGCAGGTTCATCCAAGAAGGAGGACAAGGAGAAATTGCTCGAGGACAAGCAAAATCAAAAGGGGCAGATTGTGATATCCCCATATTGACCAATTTTGTGAAGTCTCTAAGAGACAAAATCATAGTTTTATTGTTTAAAATTTATCACTGAGGAAGTCCTCAATTAGAGAATATGAATCGATGATGGATAAAGTAAGTAGAAATAAATATACTTTTCATACGTTGAAATGAATAAGTGAAGACTACTGCATACAACTAGAATATGAGATACCATCCTATTGATGGTGTTTTGATGCATTATCGAACACAGAATAAAATACCAATGGCACTCTATGCTCTCTTGATAAAAAAGACTCTTAGATGTTGAATATCTGTGAAGGATCACATGAGATGACTCCAAGGTTCTTTTATGTCAAGTCTTGACTTGTCGAATAGCTTCAATGGTATTGATGTAATTTGTTGTACCTGCGAGGGGACTTATATGTTGAATACCTGAATGCTTGAATGATGCTAGAATGTAGGATTTCACTTGACTTGATTAAAAAAAAGAAGAAAAAGGATAGGGCGTAGAAAGTTATTCTAACTCTAAGAATGTAGGAGCAATGGGTGATCTTTGATGAAACTCTAACTAAGTTTTGCTTTGACATGCTATGAACATCTCCACAAGGCTAGTGTGATCTTCTAAGGATATCTTTGTGATTTTTAAATCATCTCTACAAGCATAGAAACCATCAAGTTGATGCATATCAATGAAGAAGCGATAATTGAAGTTAAGCTTTAGTTGAATGATTCGTGTCGACTACACAGTATGGATATACGAATTTCACCATTGATCACACAAAGTCTTTCATTCATTTAATTATCAATATCTAAAATGAAGATCCAACAAGAAACCATGCAATTATAGAAGAAACAACACTTTCCACCATAACTTCAATGGAAAGGAAGTTTATTTACAACTTTGGCAACAATTTCTGCTTTCTCTTCCTATTCTACTCTAGTTGCTAACTTCTCTTGAACTACTAGCTATTGACTATTCCCCTTACAAATGAAGAAGTGAGGCCTTTTATAGTGATCTCATTACAATTCAGTGGATCAGATTGATTTGAGATCAATGGCCAAGATTAAAAGATAGAAACCCTAATTAGGGTTTGTTGAACCCATTACAAAATATTTAATTCTTGACCTATGATATGTTTACATTTTAATAGACACATGTCCTTAGAAAATTCAATGAATATATGATGGCTGTAGGTACATCAAACTTTGTGCCTTTGTAGTAGTTATCTCCTTTTGATGAATGAGGTTAAACGCATTGAATCTAGATGCCTTATCCTAAAATGATATGATTGGATGTAATGATGACTAGGCACCACCTCAGCTTTATTGATTGTAACTCATCACAAGTGTGCAATTGAATGTGACATATCTCTTGATACTCAACATTTGCAAGTGCTTGATGTGACGATGACTCCACTCATGTTGATCTTCTAACTTTGATTAAATCTTCTGAAACGATCGCATGTCTTGATTGCTTGCATTCGCAAACTTTCATCTAACTACACTGACAAAGATTCTTGGATTTCTGAAAGAAATTCAAGATTGTAAAAATTCTTCATGAGTGCGTGTCGCTGACCCTCATCTTCCTTCTTGATGAGAGCCTACCATTTCTTTGCACGAACTGAGTTCTTGCCTTGCATGAGCTTGTGACTTGACGATTCCAACAATTGCTTTGTAGAGGCTTGAAGCGTGATGTCCTCCTTCATGTGAATTTTTTGCGATCCCGTCGTCACACACCTATGAGATTTGTTCAAGTTAGTGTCATGATATGAGATTTACTTGGAAATAAATAATCATTTACTTAAGATAAATCAAGAAACCTCGTAAAGAAAATCAAACCAGTCATAACATGAGGCCTGATTTCTCACAAAATTGATCAAAGATGTAATTTGCTAAATAAGATGAGTTCGACATGGTTGAGGAGTTCTAATTCATCACTCCCCAATGAGGTTGTCATATGTGCAATCGCAATGGCGACTTGCTGCTGTAACTTCAACATGATCATTTTCTTCCTAGGATAAAACCTAGTTAATCACTTCTAAAATATTATCCCTTTTACTTACATCACTCCCTGCAAATGACCCAAGCAGGTTTTCAAAGTGTCAACCTACAACCCTCTCTATTTTATCTCCAGCCGAACACCGCAGATCATTTTCATCCTTGATCACCTCATTCCTGTTGAGCAACCTCTTTGCCTTAATCGACAAGTGAAAAAACTTTGTATTTAAGTCTTTTTCCGAAATCCACATCTCCCTAGACTTGTCATGCTAGAAAATATCCTCCCTAATCAATACCTCCAATAGACACTGCATTAGCTCCTTTCCTTTTCCAAATTCAACATTAGTCATTCCTATCCAAATCACCTTCTCATTAAGAGACACAATCTCCTCCTCTAGCCTCAAAAAAAATATTCCTAAAGGATTGTATGTTCCACTGCTTAATTTTATCCTTAAGGAAATGTAATTGTTTCACAAAATAGAAACTAGGCATATCTTCAAATATATTACTCTCTTCCCACAACTTTTTTAGATAAGACAAGAATTGCCCGTCCTACCACCACATGCTTTGAAAATAAAAATTCCCAGAGAATCGAGTCTTTCCAATTTCTAGTTCCAACTAGATAGGGAAGTGATCGGAAATAAAAATCAGCAAAATGCTCAACACCAAGGAGAAATGACCTTCCATCCTTCATGGTCCCACCAAGAACCAATCTAATCTTTTGAAAATATTGGTAAAATTTAGTCTCCTATTCATCCTTGTAAATTTGCCATTTTTTGGAATTACATCAACCACCTAATTGTCTGCTTAAAAAACTTTTAAAATATTCCATAATTCTCTTAGAACTTCTTAAATTGCATTGAAGTCTCCTACCACCACAAACCAATCCTTGCCAATGATACTGATGCATTCTGATAGTTCCTTCCAAACTCTCATCTTGTCCTTTGTTTTAACAGACCCATAAACATTAATCAAAGGGAACTCTGAGTCATAAGAAGGGAGTTCACTCTAAATATCATCCAATATTCTGTCATTTCTCCAGGAAAAATATTGACCACATGGGGGTTCCATAAGAACCCCAGGCCTCCTGCAGAACCCCTAGCTTCTTGGAAAAAACCTTCCCATCTAGAACAATAATGTAGCAAACTAAGCACCTTATTCAAACTCAGCTTGGTTTCTTGGAATAGAATTATTTTATTAGAGACTTTCTCTAATGAATGCCTAACCAAGCGTTTCTTGTCAAGAGCCGAGAGGCACCTGGAATTCCAGGTAAGGATCCTCATGTTCCTCCAAGGGAGGACTTACCTCCCTTGGATCTTCTAAAAAATTTGACTACATTGATGATCCCTTTCTCCTTTGCCCTATCTTCATGCTTTTTCTTGTTTCTCCTCGTCCCTCTACTTCCTTTGGATCTCCCCAACAGAGCATTAGCCGATTGGCTAATGCTTCTCAGGTCAATAATATCCAATTCATCTTCATTATCAAACTCCTCTTTCGACCTCATGTCGTAATCGACCTTCACGTCTGACAAGCCCATCCAAGCATCCTGAGCATTGTTAGAAGCCTTGCTTCGGTCTATGTCCATGATTATGGGAGAGAAACCAACCTTTTTTGAATTGTCTCTTCCACCCTCCCCATCATTGTCTCCATCTGTTTCTTTGATGACCAAAGCCCCTAAAGGGCCTATTGTCTCCTTCCTCGAAGATGAAAATACCTTCTTAACCGACTGCTATCTCTTGGGCTGCATAACCATCTCATAGCGGGCCTAACAAAGATTCTACATTCCTTTGTCATATGATTCCTACCACCACATCGACCACAAAATTGTTTAATGTCTTCTACTTCAATCTAATGCATCCATATACTTCAAACCGATTTCAAACAAATCTTGGAGGAACCTTTTTAACTACAATGATTCTGATTCCAGCATACAAATAGGAGTCATTTTTTGCTATCCCCTCATCAGTTTATAGTAAGGTTCCCAAGGTTCTAGTAATTCTCTCCAAACTACTCTCCCCGATATTCTATTGCAAGTTTATAAACACGAATCCAAATAGGACTATCATACGGAGCCAATGGAACTGGGTCAAAATGGGGAAACCACAGTTTCATGTATAAGGGATGGTTATCCACAAACCAGTTGCCATGGAGAAGAATCTTCTCTTTCTCCTCTACCTCTGCAAAAATAAAAATGAAGAATCTGCTTAGATTGAATTTAACAACCACCTTGGCCTTCTAATTCTCCTCAATCCAAGATTTAATTAATCTTCTCTCATATTTCGGCTTGACAATCTTGCAAATGATCGCCACTTCCTCCCAAAGGTTGATATCTTCTTCTATTTCATCTGATAGGTCAATCTTCACCTGTTCCACTTCCACCTCTTTTTGGGCTTCTGATTTTAACCCATGGAGGTTAAAGTAAGGGCTGCCAAGTAAATACTTGGTGTAGGAATGACTCAATAAAACCCCATGCCTTCCCAAAGAGTATATAGGGAAGTAAGAATGTGGATAGAAAACATGAGCTGCCCAGTAGAGTAAGAGGGTTGTAGAGAACAACTACTCTTAGGCTTAGTGTAGAAATGGCCAAAAAAATGTTTCCCATTTCTTCCCAAGAAGGAGATGAGAATGGCATAAAGGCTGACCCAAGTTGCGAAGCAGAGAAAGTAAGTCTCTTAGGTTTGGTGTAGAAATGGCTCCATGCCTCTAGGAACCCATTCCTTCTAAACATAAAGAAATGTAGAGGAATTATGACACAAAGAAGATAGTTCCTCTTAGGCATATAGAAATGTATAGGAATTATGGCACAAAGAAGTTAGTTCCTCTCAAGATTAGGTACACTATCTCAAAGAAACTAGCCCCCCTCAAGTGGACATAATGGCTCAAGGAAGCCAGTCCCTCTCAATTTGGGAAATGGCTCAAAGAAAGCTAGCCCCCCCCCCAAGTTGGATAGAGATTTCTCAAGGAAGCCAGTCTCCCTCAAGTGGATAGAATGGCTCAAGGAAGCTAGTCCCTCTCAAGTTGGGCCATGGCTGAAAGAAGCTAGTCCCTACCAAGTTGGACAAGGATGGCTCAAGGAAGCCAGTCACTCTCAAGTTGGACATAAATGGCTCAAGGAAGCCAGTCCATCTCAAGTTTAGGTAAAGGACTCAAGGAAGCCAATCCCTCCAAGTTGCAATAGATTCAATAGAAACTAAGTAGTAACTTTTCTAACATTTGTCATTACTTTAATTTATATGATTATATGTTTGGTACTAATAATCTATGCGCAAGTTCATCCAAGAAGGAGGATGAGGAGAAATTTCTAGAGGACAAGCAAAATCAAGAGGGGGAGATTGTGATATCCTTGTATTGACCGATTTTGTGAAGTCTCTAAGAGACAAAATCACAATCTTGTTGTCTAAAATTTATCACCGAGGAAGTCCTCAATTAGAGAATATGAATCAATGATCTTTGATGAAACTCTAACTAAGTCTTGCTTTGACATGCTATAAATATGTCCACAAGGCTAGTGTGATCTTCTAAGGATGGCTTTGTGATTTTTGAATCATCACTACAAGCATAGACACCATCAAGTTGATGCATATCAATGAAGAAGTGATAATTGAAGTTAAGGTTTAGTTGAATGATTCCAATTGACTACACAAGGCACTTTACCATAGGAAAGTGTTAGTAGTATGGATATACAAATATCACCTTTGATCAATGAAGTCACCGTACAAGAGGATGAATTCCCTATCCTTAAATGAGATCCGTATGCTCGTTGAATTTCGATTGAGGAAAAAAGAATTTGTTGATGAAAATCAGAATCGCTGCCTATGAACTTATCAAATACGCTGTTCAAATGCAATTCGTCAAACTCAAGCTTGAGGGTTTGCCGATATTACTTTGCCAATGCCGCTGATGTCTAAGTTGCTGTGTTCAAGGGTAAATTCACCAATGTCAAAATCAGAGTCGTAATTCCATGATTCTATTAATGGATGCAAATCGCAGGTCAGAGATTTGGAATCGCTTCTCAAGATGCAATCGCTGTGGATGAATACATTTATTGCAGTCAATTTAATCGCAATGTTCACTGGTATTGAAGGTAGCTTGTAGTCGCAGTATGACAAACACTCGTTGATGATTCAACTTGCAATTTGGGCGATATGTGGCTTGAAACATTGCATTATAGTATACCAATATTAGTATAATGCAAATTAGTTCATTGGCCGCCCATGTTACAATCACTTAATATCCATTCTTAGTCCCTACCTTATAAGGCAGAGACTAATGTTTTCATTACAAGCGTTTGATATTAAATTGCTGCTTGAAAATTTCATCAACCCATTTAAGCTATAGTTCTATGTTATTATTTTATTAAAGCTATTTTTTAATTAATTTTTGCTATTTTCTAATTGGCAGCTGATAATTTCCTGGGGTTTAAATTATTTTTTATGGAAAATAGAATCGTTCACCAATGAAAAGGAAAAATTGAGTTTTTTAAAATGTTATTTTTCTGCAGGTACGACGACATTTAGAAGTTCCTTGAAGTAACAGCTGGCATTCGTTAAACACATTAAATGCAGTTGTAATTATATGCCATGTTATTATTGTTCCTACTTTTTTCAAACTCCCGCATTCTGCTCTCTGGCTTTGATTAATGGCGGTTATGCTGTAGGAGACTAAAATATTGTTCAATCGAAGGCAATAAGGCTTGAACTCTGTGTGCTAAATTTTGATAGCTCGGTGGTTTCAAGTTCAAGTTTCGAGAGTTTGATGGGCACAGAGTGGATCTGTTCTCATTCAATTTATTAATTCCAGGTTAGCTTAGTTCCCATTATTTTTTGTCTATAATTCTTGGTTCTGGTGAGGCTTAAAATGGTAGCTGAGAGAATATGTAACCATCTGCCTCCTTTTCATGGCTAAGTGAGTTGATTTTTTAGATGCTTTCTGTTTGTATAATATCTTAGAATTTTTATGCGAATAGTTAAAGGAACTATTTCAATCATACCTTCTAGATGCTTTGCATATTAGTCAAATTTGTTCAAAATATCTGTAAAAGATTATGTGCTACGAGCTGCTTCAAACAGGTGTGAATGTATCACAAAATCACTAGACCACAACCTTCAGATAACTTTGGCCATAGAAAGGCAACCAATCTATAAATTTTCACATTACAGTTTCTGTCATTATCTAATTTTTAGTTAAAACCTACCCTCTTGAGTTTTGCAAAGATATGAACTCTAAACATAAAATTGTATATATGCTAAATGCATTTTGTGTGTCATTATTTAGAGTCTCCTAACTTCATTGCGAGCCCGATGCATTTTGTGTATTATAAGCATGGAAGATTCAAATACATGGAAGCAAATATGTTTTTGGCTTTGATTTTTTTGTGATTTTTGTTTGATAATCATTTTTCAAGTTTTCAAGAGGTTAAAAACAGTTAAAATACTGTCGAGAAAATCATTTATTTATATTTAGCTTGATTTCTTATGCCTAATTTGTACAAAGTAAGTTTTTATTGGCATAATTTTTTGTCAGGTGTAATTTCGCCCTAAAAATGCTCGTTTAACTTGGGCTTAGTCTGAGTTAAATGGTGTTTTGTTGGTAGGTATAGATTTTGCCCTAAATTTATTTGGAGCCAGAAAAAAAGCCTAAGTTTTATCGCAAGATTTTTAGTTTTCACAAGTCAACGCATGTTTTTTTTAATAATTATTTGGTAAGGCACAATGAAATATTGTGGAGTTTTTTTCTCATTTTTTCATAATGGGAGAAATAATAGTTTAATTGCTCCATATGCATAATTAACATAAGAGGTTACTTTGTAAAATTCTCCTCTTAGTCACAAATTCAGGAGTTGCAAAGGATTCATTAGCCTCTGGAAGCACGTTCCGATGAAATACAATGTAAATTTGGTGATGTTATGGCTCAACAATCATCTTGTATTCAAAATCTTCTCACACTTGTTATAATATCCTTTTAATTCATAGTTCTATCTTTTTAATTATTTAAAAGAAAGGCTGAAAACTATATGTTATGTTAGTTGCTTCATCTTTGCCTAAAGATTAGTATGCAATTTAGCATTTTATAGAATTTTGTATTGTGTTTTTGTTAGGGAATCAGTGATTAAGAAGATCGACTTTCAAATGATTAAGAAGATTGACTTTCAAATGTATTGTTGGTTGCTTACATTGGGCCAGTGATCTGTAGATTTTTTTTTGTTGGTGAAATATTTGCTACGTGAGATTATCAAAGTAAAACTTTAACTTGAAGCACAGTTGGTACCACACAGAAAGTATAGGTATAGGTTTCTTAATGACTACAACTGACATTCATAAAACACTGAGGTGGTATTAATATTTATGAAATTCGTAAAAAAATATAATGTACGTGTTTTGTTATTGCTTCTACATTCTTCTTACATTCGCTTAAAGATTTGATGAAGGTTTTCAAGTATACCCCTTGATTTTTCTTCCAGCTGCTTGCTATTATGTCCGAGGTCCTATGATGCTGGAGGAGACCTGAAATATTGTTGAGTCAAAGGCAATAAGGTGCTTTAGTGTCGGTAAAAGCCTAAGTTTTATTGCAAGATTTTTAGTTTTCACAAGTCAACACATGTTTTTTTTAATAACTATTTTGTAAGGGACAATGAAATATTGTGGAGTTTTTTTCTCATTTTTTCATAATGGGAGAAATAATAGTTTAATTGCTCCATATGCATAATTAACATAAGAGGTTACTCTGTAAAATTCTCCTTTTAGTCACAAATTCAGGAGTTGCAAAGGATTCATTAGCCTTGGGAAGCACGTTTCGATGAAATACAATGTAAATTTGGTGATGTTATGGCTCAACAATCATCTTGTCTTCAACATCTTCTCACACTTCTTATAATATCCTTTTAATTCATAGTTCTATCTTTTTAATTATTTAAAAGAAAGGCTGAAAACTATATGTTATGTTAGTTGCTTCATCTTCGCCTAAAGATTAGTATGCAATTTAGCATTTTACAGAATTTTGTATTATGTTTTTGTTAGGGAATCAGTGATTAAGAAGATCGACTTTCAAATGATTAAGAAGATTGACTTTCAAATGTATTGTTGGTTGCTTACATTGGGCTAGTGATCTGTAGATTTTTTTTTGTTGGTGAAATATTTGCTACGTGAGATTATCAAAGTAAAACTTTAACTTGAAGCACAGTTGGTACCACACAGAAAGTATAGGTATATGTTTCTTAATGACTACAACTGACATTCATAAAACACTGAGGCAGTATTAATATTTATGAAATTCGTAAAAAAATATAATGTACGTGTTTTGTTATTGCTTCTACATTCTTCTTACATTCGCTTAAAGATTTGATGAAGGTTTTCAAGTATACCCCTTGATTTTTCTTCTAGTTGCTTGCTATTATGTCCAAGGTCCTATGATGTTGGAGGAGACCTGAAATATTGTTGAGTCAAAGGCAATACGGTGCTTTAGTGTCGGTAAAAGCATAAGTTTTTAATAGACAAGTGAAAAATATCAGATGATTGGATTTTCCGTTTGTATGTTGAAACCCTAATACTCTACCCTATTTTGTGGCTTGCATTCATTATGAACAATTCTTATATTACTTTCAAGATATATTAGCAAAGTTTAAGAAATCATGAGTCTAGCCTATCTGTTAATTAAAAAATTAACATTTTTCTTTTGGGTTTCCATTGTCTCTTTGATTGTTAAGAAGAGTCTCATCTATTATGTTTAATGATATCCTTTGTGTTGTCAAAACAACCACAAAATTATTTCATATATAGATTGTCATAAACTTTCTATATGTTGTTCTAGTTTTGAATATTTCAGAAGTTCTTAATAGACTTTGTTATTATGTTTTTGAAAATTCATCATTTTTTTCTTATTTTTTCCTTGTTTTTCAAGTGATAAAAATTTACATGACAAAGAAAGAGAATCCATGTTCTAAGTAATTCTAAAGCTAGAGTTGCATTGTGTTGCAGATGTATCTTGTTAAATTCAATATACCTTTATACACCTGCAAAACCTTAGTAATAATGTTATTTTTTTCTCAGATATATTGCTGAGTTTTTTATTCAATTTACAAAAAAATACCCCACCACACCACTTCTTGCTCTCCCACCTTCTTGAATTTCTTTATTTTTCTATAGGTCTATATCCTCGAGTATTGCAAAATAAAAGCTAAACCAACAATGAAATAATACAAAGTGATAAATGTGGATTAAAATTAAAAAATGTTCTTTAGTCTCTTTTACCAGTTCACTCGAAACCATAATATCCCGATCTAGTTC
The DNA here is from genome assembly GCF_030272615.1 of Cryptomeria japonica. Taxonomy (NCBI): domain Eukaryota; kingdom Viridiplantae; phylum Streptophyta; class Pinopsida; order Cupressales; family Cupressaceae; genus Cryptomeria; species Cryptomeria japonica. Next base: position 307,819 of record NW_026728868.1, read on the forward strand.
ATTCCCGATCTAGTTTGCAATCCAATCCATTGTGGGTGTGAGCATGGCACATGATTTTGGGTCTAGATTAATGAAATTAAATGCATGTTTAGTATCTAAGCTATTAACTATGATTCTTGGATTCTCTGTTTTCAATTGTATCTCTTTTAGTATTTTATCACATTTTTCTTAAAAATATTGATTTTGGTTTTTTCTTGCTAAAACTTTTTTTATTATTTTGAAAAATCTTTAAAATAAGTTGTCCCCTATTATCCATTATATTTCAAAATGTTCTTCAATTTGAAAAAACAACAATTATTAATCAGTTTCTTTTAGTTATATTGTATGAGTTATTGTTAATTAATAGTCCTAATAATAAATTCAAATCTAATGGTTATTGTATCTTTCCATAATAATTTGGAACCAAACAAGCTTAGATTTTACCCATTTACAATGCAATAAAAAAATTCACCAATAATGTTTGTGATATCAAGCTCTCTATTATTCTTAACCATGCAATTGTTCAAATTGTTGAAAGAAACTATGATAATAGTCTCTACATTCTAATACAACTTTATATCCCAGTTTTTAGTGTGCAATAACCTTTTTTTTTTTTAATTGTTTAGGAGATTTGTTTTCTTTAGTAATCCTTGTTACTTTTGTAGGTTTTGCGATCTACGAGATAAAAAACCTTAGAGCTCGATGTTGCAACTATTGAAGAGCTTGAAATTATATTCTCATACTTATAGTGCTTGAAATAATCTTTAGTTTTTGTAAACAAAATTTTTGTAGAAATCTTTAGATTTTTTAAACATTAAATTTGTCCATCTAAAGTTTTGTTCTAAATATCAAAAATATTTGACATAGCAATTTTGATATCTTTATTTTATGATTGTTGTTGAAAAGCATATCCTTGTAATTGTCTTAAGAATAAAAATACGTTACAAAGTAGACAATTAAATGTAAATTGCCATAGTTATGTCTAAATTTGAAATGTTTATAGCTTTGACCATTTAAATTTATCTGTGTATTAAAATTCATATACATTGTGAAATGCCTCGAGTCTCAAAATTTTTGATAGTCATAATATTGTTATCAAGTAAATTTTCTACAAAATCAAAATCTTTCCAATATTCTATTTTCTACTAATTTTTGCAATTGGTGGGGACTCTAGCTGTATCACAGCTCTTGTTTAAAATTGAGTTGCCACCTTTGATTAAATAACTCATCACAAATCATCGATTTCACTTCAGCCAAATTAATACTTTACTGCTTTGAACCATTTAATGTTGGTCAATTGAGAAAAGAAGGATCGAATTTTCCTTACTCATCGTGAAATTGAATATTGAAATCGTTGAGCGACTTGCATCGTTCGAAGCAGTCATGTGCACTCGAAAAGTGCGATGCTTTCAAGAAGCAATGCTTAAAAGTAGTAATGATATTAATGAGCACTTCTTAAAAGGTAGTAGCGACATTGAAGGGTACCCCTTGAAAGTAGTAACGCTACTGAGAGGCACTACTTAAAAGCAGTAGTGACACCAAGAAGCACCGCTTAAAAAGGCACTGCTTGAAAAGAAGTAGTGACATCAAGAGGCATTTCTTGAAAAGAAGCAGTGACACCAAGAGGCACTACTTGAAAATTAATAATGCTACCGATGCTTATTTTCCATGCCTTAGCCAAATTTTAACGATTTTCATTTTTTGTGTTTTTCAATTTTTCATTTTTTTTTCAATTTTGTTTTATTTTTTATTTTTTTGAATTTTAAAATGATCTTTACTCTATGCTGAAGTAGCATTATTAATACCTTAGAAAAACATTTTGCTTTCACACACACTAGTTAAAAAAAAAACATTTTCAACATCCTTATTGCTTTGTGGGGCCAACAAAGAGAGTTTTTTTTGAAACTTTTGAATTCTCCCTACTTTAAGTCAAAATTGGGGCCAAAGTAATGCCACGAAAAAAATCAAAATGCCTTGAAACCTTGCAAAATTTATATGTTGAAAGCTTGGGGTGGGTCCCAACAAAGAGATTTCTTTAAAAAAAGCTTTTAATTCCCAATTTAAAGTTTAAAGTGGGGCCCAAGTAGGTGTGACATGGTAGTGGGATGTAAAGGCAAAGGTAATGAGTGAAGTGGATGGAAAAGGGGGGGATACAATGAATAAAGGGGAGTTACAAGAGACAAGGGAAAGGTAAGGGTGACGATAGGTGGTAAGGGGTTTAGGAAATAGGAGTATAGGGGCTATGGGTTATAAAGAGTTAATAAGAGGTTGGGTGTAGGGTGTAGGGGGTAAGATAGGGGTAGGGTAGGGGTAGATGATAGGTTAGGATGGACAGGATAAAGAAAGGGGTAGGATGGAAGTTAGGGGATAGGTTAGCTTAAGGAAATAAGAGGCTAGTGAGGGTGTAGGAAATGGTAGTAAATAAGGAAATAAAGGGAGGTTTTAGAATATAAAGTATGATCTAGGGTATAGGAAATGCAAGTTGGGAGGTGGTGAGGAGATATAGGTAGTGGATAGGTAAGTTTAAGATAAGTAGGAAGTGAGGGTTTTGGAAGGTAGGGTAAATAGAGGATAAGAATGGTGTTAAAGGGGAGTGGGAGTTAATTAGGATGGAGGTTAGGATAGGTAATCTTAGGGGAGTTATGAGAGGTATGCTGAGATGGGGGGAGGGGTGAAAGAGATGGATGAGAATCAATCAGGATTGGGCGCCCACTAGTAATGCTGGGAGAGGCTTCATCCTAGAGAGACTTGTCCTGATTACATCTTAACCACCTGAGATCTATCTACTTTATCAATCCTAAAGGGAATAAAACATGTTTTGGAAAATGCCTTTAGTCAAAGACAGATCTGCATTACACAACAAAGGGATGAAATTACCTAGTGCATATCCAAAAAAGGTGAATACTTATCCAGGACTAGAAATTTTATCCAAAATGTAGTTCAATCTAATCCTACATGACTTGTGGTGTTGTGTTAGCACTCTGTAATATTTCCTAAAGACAAATATTTTATTTGGATGATGCTCGACATGTGTATTTTGATGACCCAAGATTAATGACAATTGGTATTAATGAAAAAAGTTGATGTATGTTGTGTTAAGATGAATGGAAGCCCTTAGTTTCCCATTTACTACAAAGTGTTGGGACTAGCTTCAACTCTTTTTGGGTTGGGTGGGTCCTCATCAAGATGATATTTTTGAGTTCATGACAAGTTGGCCAAAATAACAACAAAAATCACTATGGTCAGATTCGTGGATTGTTGTTTCTTAAATACTAGAGTGGAAGCAAAAGAATAATAGGATCTTTAATAAGATCCACATCCAAGTAGAGGAAGTAATAAGGAAGATAAACACTTAGATCTACAAAGTAGTGATTACTAAATGTTGCTTAAAGACTTACACGCAATTTTCTAGATGAAATGAGGAGCTGCAGAAGGGATGGCAGAAATTAAGAAAACCCAAAGGTAAGCTCGGAGACGAAAGGTAGATTAGGAGAGAGGCAAATTAGACAACCCCTGAGGAGGGAAGATTGAAGTTAAACTTTTATAGTATAGTAAATGGTAACCTATGGTCAACGGTTACAAGCTATATCATAAAAAAATGTCAAGGGCAATGTGTGTGGGCTCTCTCAAGCAAGCTTGGTACTACAACCAACAATATGGTTGAGATGGAGGCACTTGCATTAGGCATATGGTTATGTAAAGAATTTTTTTTGAAACATCAATGTAGAGGTTGACTCATTGCTATGTATTGAAGAAATTACAAAGAAAGACACGACCAATTTGAAATTCAAGAGTTGGGCTTCCAAAATTTGAGTGCATTTTGGTAACTTAGGAGTTTTTTCTATTATGCATGTTTTTAAAGAGGCTAACAATGCTTCAGATCTTGTTTCTAACCAAGTGGTTTTTCAATCCCTAGACAAGGTGGTAGACTCACACACTACTAGGTGGGCTGGGCTAGAGGAAATAATAACAAAAGAAAAAAAAAAAAAAAGATTACCATTCCATGTTTTGATTACCATAAGGGGTTAGGATAAAAAGACCGGGTCCTATTCTCAATTTGATAGCACTGTACGTTCTTTATCGAATCAACTAAGTACTAGAGGTTTGATCGTATATCCACACAAAGATAAAAGATGTGATGGTAGATGACTCAAATAGACTATATTGACAAGCTATAGAAGTTGATCAAAATTTGACAAGTTTAGGGGCATTGGATCCTAACATCCACTCAGAGGATGATCGAAGCGTAAAGCTTTCCCAACCTCGAGAAGGGTTTGGGTGTTAGAGATGATATACTCAAAGGACTTGGGCTATCCAAGGAACATAAATTATATGTCATGTATGTTTTTAATATAATGCCAATGCAAACAGGAGACCATGGTTGAAAATATTTCCAAACCTTTTAGAAAAAAAAGGCAAGGCCATGACTGTGTGTGTGTTCACAAAGATAATTGGAGAAGCATTTTGGAATTTTGGGCACCTTGATGATGGATTTGTATACAAGCGCTTCTTTACCAATTACATCTAGGCCATGAGGACCATAACTTAGGGCTCCTCATATGGGAATAGATTGATTACAGATCCAAACAAGATAGTGGTACTAGCCATGCCTGATGCTATACCCATAGAGCCTACACATGGATTTATTGGAGGCATATTTCATGTTGAAGCTCTTAATAGGAAGCAAAGAATATTTCGATCTCTCCAATTGTATAGGAAAGTGAAGTAAAGGGTTTCATTGTTGGCCTGTGGCTAGTTCATTGGAAAATATGGGGATTTTTTTCTCCTTTGCAAATTGAAAGACTGTATGAATGTGTAGAGGGTCTGATGTAATGTAGGAACTGTAATTGGGAGCTACCTCTTTGGTAGTATTTCTCTATGAGAAAAATATTAATTAATATCAAAATAGATACTTATAAAATCTAAATGGAATTATAAATTGTATTATGAGCAAAATCTTGGTATTTGGTAAAATTAAAAGATTTAAAAGAGAATAATTAACTATTATTTACAAATTTAAAATGAAAATCATCTAATAGGATTAATCATAACATAGTCATAGTTAAGGGACAAGAATACTAAAGTACCTCTAGTCAATTAATTCCAATACATATACAATTCTATACAAGAAAAAGGCCATGGTTGAACCATGTTAAAGGGGCAAAATTGATAAGACTAAGCATGTGGTAGGGATATTATATGTGGCCCAATCATTCTGCTACTGTTTATACTAGAAAATCCAGGTTTTGACATTAGGTGTGATGGAAATTATATTATGTCCGTTGAATATACACTATATTATATGTTTCTCATTTCTAGGAGCATTTTTCGACATTTTTTAAAGACTTCTTTGATAAAAAATTAGGATGAAAAGATTATTATGAGGTTTTCAAGAGACATTAGCATAATTGTTTTTAATATTATTAATTAAATATTTCACATTAAACATAAGCTTTTAAATTGTGTATAACTATTATAGTAAACATTTATTAAATCACGTTATCTAAGATTTTTTTGAATAATATATAAAATTCATTGTCGATTAGTTGGACCTGTGTATATTTTAGTATACAAAGATTGAAAGCGCATTGAATAATAATGAATTTTAGTATTAGATTCTCTTCTGCATTCTAAAAAATCAAAGATAGTTACTCTTACGAAAATATTATTACTAAAATGACGTAAAATGTGATATCTAATTTCAAATGAGTGTATGGGGACCATGAGATAATGATGAGAGCCATTCAAGCGAAAATTCTTTCAGTTTAATTTTTGAATTTTATTCAATAAGATTATTGTAATACACATAATACAAAATCTTATCATTAAAGAATCATAGTGTAGTAATGCAATGCCTTTACCATTCCAAATGTTTACCTAAGGATACTTGTAAAATGTATAAATAATGTACGATGGTGATGAATGGGAGACGTAGCTTTGAAAGGTGAGCATGGATGAAAAGATGAATTGTGATGCATACCTTGAATCCCATCTGTTTCATTTGATTTATTCTTTAACATGTTATCAATAAATTATTAATTAGAAATATTAGCAAAATTATTAAAATTTGAAATTTACTCTTGAGTTATATATGTTGAAAATCGATGCTATATATAATACATCAGCAGAGAAATAACGAGATTAAATAGATTTATTTTATTCAGGAAAAGAAAAAAATGACAAAGATGGTCTTCCCACGTTTTATTTCATAGACCACAGCGAATTCAGGTTGAGAATCTTAGAGGAATTTGGCCTGAATGTAATCGACAAGCTCTTGGGTAATGCAAATTCTTATGCAAATTTCTTCTGAATGAAATCGACAAGCTCTTGGGTGATGCGGAAGGCCTTGGCCAATACGGAATCTGGGAGTGGAGGATCCGCTGCAAACAGAGAGTTGGCGATTGTCTGAGCTACCGGAAGCTTGCTGCTCAATGCAGCTATGGCCACCGCATTTTCATGCCCCACATTCTGCTGGAAATGCACAAGTGCCTTTGGAAACACAAACACATCTCCCTTCTCCAACGTTTTGCTGAAAAACTTGTTGGTGGTGTCAATGAAACCCACAAGAAGCTGGCCTTCCAGTAAAACAAGAACTTCAGTAGCTCTTGGGTGCGTGTGAGGAGGATTTATTCCACCCACTGCGTAATCGATACGGACCAACGATATTCCGAAGGTGTTGAGGCCTGGTATCTGCATAACATTGGCCATCGTTACATTTGAGCCCACTGCATTGTCGGTGTTCCCTGCCTGCCCAAGTCCCCCGAAGAAGAAGTCCTCTGCCGAAACATCCTTGGGATCTTTGCAAACGAACCCGTTCACCTTAACTGTTTTAATCAATTTGTTCGCAACAAATCATATCACACCACTCTATCTTAATCAATTTGTTAGCAACTCGCCTAATAAGAAAGTCATATAAAAGTTATGTACTCACCCATGCTTTCCTTGTCTGCGACGCAGAAATCTTGCAAGGGATCGGAATCCGCTGCCATGACATTATCACTGTAACAACATATCAATAGGAAAAGTCCCAACGTGAAGTAAATCATGCGGTTACCCATTATAAATAGAGACACAGAAGAATCAGACAGAAAAGCTCGGGATATGAATGTGTAGTCGAATTGTGTATTACAAGCCCATAACATGTCTATTATATAGCGGGAAAATTAAATACTCTGCGAGGACTAATTCTTGTCTATGAAATGCAAATTACCACAAGCAATAAGTTATTTCTGAAACAAACTCAACCCTTAAACAATATGTATATTTTTAGAAAACTAAAATCAAATCACTTCTAAACACAACAACATCATCGTTTATCAACTTGATATACACAACATTACAAGGGACCCATTTGATAAAAAAAATTAACAACTTACTCCAACCCATTTCAAAAGTCCAATAAAAATTCTAACCCAAATGTGAGAATGAATATTTTTATTCCACTATCAAGGTAGCACCCAATTTGATTCAACAAGAAAGGTTACAAAACATAGTTTTTAAACTAGCTAAGGGAGAGCTCACCTTCCAACATTTGGTATTTCTCACAACCAAGCCCCAAGCTAAGAGGCCCATGACAAAATTTATTGCCCAATACAAATACTCCATGCACATGTAAACTCCATTAAGGGAATCCAACACCATATACTTCACAACCCTTCTAAAATATACCAAACAATTTTTCCACAGATTTTCCAAAAGAATCAAGGACACTCATACCCAAGAAATCTGCTTCTCAATGAGAAAAAACCATTCCCTTAGAGGTTCCACATATCCTTCACCCTACACATGAGTTTCTCTCATCAATATGGGAGAGCCTAAAACCTCTCACACATGTCATTGACATAAGAAAAGATATAAAAAGATGAAATTTAAAAATTAAATCAAAAGCCTCCAATAAAATATTTACAACAAAATGAAATATAGCATTCTAAGGAATAAATAATATCAAAATATTTCCTTACTATATCAGGAGGGTTTGATAGAAATTTCTCAAAGACTCTTTTGACTCCTTGCACAAAGCCTCCCAAAATCTCCAAAAAGATAGAGCCAAAAAATAAAATAATAAGACATACAAAGAGTCTAAGAATGGTATATATAATACATGTCATATGACCTCCCCTCCTCTGATCACGATGCACCACATGGATCTCATCCACCTCCTCTCTCCCCTTCACACCAAACCCTAAGGGTATGTGGATATCACAAATGCTTCTACATGTGAGAGCATTGGGATGAGAGGAATAATATTGTATACTCTTCCCCAAGAGGATCTTTTTGATCCACTCATATGTGCGAGGCATGCAAAATACCATTAATAAAATTGTTGGAGTGGATTTGGAAGTGGTAATTTACTTACTATCGCCCACAAGTTAGAATTTTGACACCTTTTTTCTAAGAGACTTGGACAGGATCAAATGATTACAAAAGCCCATGGTTTAATTCCCCAAAAAGGTACCGAACTCATAAGTGTTTCATTTTGGGCCTAAATACACTCAGAAATAGATGAAATAGACACTTTAAAGTTATTCAAAAACCCGCTCAATGTAAAATCTATCTTTCTATAAGGATGCAACTAGGTGCAAATACTAACTTACTCATATATAAAAATAAAATAAAATATATTTAAAACATAAAATACATCATATTACAACAATTACTAAAATTAGAGACCTTAGTCCCTATCATTAACTAAGGTCAAGGCTTCACTAGGAATTTGAAATGAATAGGATTTTCTTAGGGAACTCCAATTTCTATTAGCTATGAAAATTTCCTACATGCTCAACTAAAAATAATAATTATTTCCAATATAACTTGAAATAAAATGCACACATAATCATACAATTGGCAACAATTTAATTCTTAACTACCAACATATTCCAATAGAACATCATACTATGACTTGATTATATTTAAATATTTTTTAACCACATTTGACATTGATTTGTAATATTAAAAGTGTAGATATATATATATATATTTATTAGATAAGGTGGGAAGACGGTCCCGCACCCAAAGTTAGAATATTAAAATAGAGAAGTTCAAAACCAAATAAGTTACCGCACAAACACAACCCCAAAACTATCAAAATAACAAACCACAAAAAAACATGTAGACTCCATATTATGGAGGCTCATAAGAGAATTCAACTCTTTCATGACCAATTTTATTCTTTAATTCTAGTTCTCTCAAGTAGTACCCTTGTTTCTTCTTTTCACCTTCTATATTTAGTTTGCTTTCTTTTTTCTTTGTGCCTTTTTTGTTCCATCCTAGACTTATGCCTATTGCGATAATTAGTCAAACAGTTTGAGAAGTCATTGAACAAATCCATTAGGTCCTTAATGATAGTAAGAAAATGAAAAAATGAGTCCCCAAATTGAGAAAATCTATTGCCCAATAAATTTATTTTCTCTTTCAGTCTACCTCATTTTACCTCTATCTCATAAGTGTTTCATTATGGCCCTAAATACACTCAGAAATAGATAAAACAAACACTTAAAAGTCATTCCAAAACCTACTAAATGTAAAATCTATATTTCTATAAGGATGCCATTGGGTGGAAATACTTACTCAAATATCAAAATAAAAAAATATAGTATTTAAAACACAAAATACATCACATTACAACAATTACTAAAATCAGAGACCTTAGTCCCTATCATCAACTAAGGTCAAGGCTTCACTAGGAATTTGAAATGACTAGGATTTTCTTAGGGAACTCCAATTTCTATTGGCTATGAAAATTTCCTACGCGCACAAAGAATTTTTTATTTATTTCCAATATAAGTTGAAATAAAATACACACATAATCATACATTTGATAGCAATTTAATTCTTCACTACAAACACAGTCCAATAGAACATCATACTATGACTTGATTATACTTTAATGTTTTTTAACGACATCTAACATTTATTTGTTATACAAAAAGTGTAGATATAATTTTTTTTGGTTAGATAAGGTGGGAAGAGGGTCCCACACCCAAAGTTAGAATACTCAAATAAAGAAGTTCAATAACAAACAAGTTACCGCACCAACATAGCCCCAAAACTACCAAAATAAAAAACCGCAAAAAACTATGTAGACTTCATGTTATGGAGACACATAAGAGGATTTGACTCTTTCATGACTAATTTGATTCTATAATTCTAGTTCTCTCAAGTAGTACCCTCCTTTCCTCTTTTCACATTCCATATTTGATTTTATTTCTTTTTCCTTTGTTGCATTTTTTTCCCATCCTAGACTTAAGCCTATTGTGATACTCATCCAAATAGGTCGATAAGTCATATAATAAATCCATTACCTGTCCTTAATGATATTAAGAAAATGGAAAAATGTTTCCCCAAATTGAGAATCTCTATTGCCAAATAAATTTATTTTCTCTTTCAGTCTACCTTGTTTTACCTCCATCTCAAAGTCATTGTTATCCTCTCTTCACTATGCTTAGAACTCTTGTTCCTTTGTGAAGTTTAAATAAGTAGGGTGGGATCTAGCACTATTGAAGCCAAGTTGGTTTCCAAGGCCTCCTCCTCCACAATGATATGATAGTATGATTTTGAGATGTCTTTAAGGGATAGGTCCAGAGTGATTTGTTAGGTACGTCAAATTCTTTCCCTTTGCTTTCCTCAACAAAGTACAATATCACTTTCAATTCTCATATATTTGGTTGTTTAGGTAGGTCAAATTCATGCCCTTTGCTAAGCCCCCAATTTTTAACTTTACATTTTGGTTAACCCGATTCCTCACACCATTAATTCATATTTTTCTTTTCAAATTTGAGTGTATGCAATTTAAATTTCAAATTTTTATTTACAAGTTTGATTTTCATGCAAATTTTAAACATTTAGAGATTAATTTCATTAAAACCCTAATTTTTATTTTTAAAATTGAGCTTTTGATTTTCTTAATTTGGATTAATTATTTTAGATCTGAGAATTCGTTCAAGTTGCAAATTCAAATTTTCATCTACAAGTCAAATTTCACAATTAAATTTGAAAATTAAGTGGTTAATTTAAAAAAAACCCTAATTTTTAAAACCTTAAAAATTGGACTTGCAGGTTGTTTAAATCTTGAATTTCCCTCTTTAAATTTGTTGTTAATCCTAATTCAAATTCAAATTTTCAATCTTGGATCAAATATCTGATTGAAATTTAAATTTTAAAATTAAGTGGTTACTTAAAAAACCCTAATTTTTGAATTTAAATTAATTTTGTGCATTTTCCAAATTTTCAAAATTCCAATATTAGATCTCTGTTTTAAAATTTTAAGTTTAGTGGTTCTTTCTACAAGACCCTAATTTTAAATTGTTAGGTATTTGAAAGTGATCAAATGATTTTTAATTCGTTGTAAACTGCAGTGGAGATTTTTGCAAAAAGTCATTCTATGCCACAAGACCAATATGGAAATCAGATTATGTATCTCAATTCCAACAAGCTACTGAAAGTTCTAGTTAGCTTAGAAGGTATTTTTAACTTGGACAACCACCTAAACAACAAGAATATGAACTTTTCTATAAATAAATGTGGCTATAAGATTTTGGTGGTTGCTAAAGGTAGGTCACTGAAATTTGGAAAGGTATGCTCTATAGCTAAACAAGAAATATTTATTTTAACTTTGTCAAAGTACGATGATATATTTACTTGGACCTATGAAGATTTAATGGGGTTTGAACCTACCTTAGCCCAACACACTATAGAATTATATCCTTATACAAAACTACTTTGACAAATAGAAAGGCCAATAAATCCCAAAATAGAGCTCTTGATGAGAAAACAATTAACCAAACTCATAGAGGCTGCTATCATTTTCCCTATCAAACACTCCTCATGGGTGGTCAATCTTGTTTGTATAAGAAAGAAGAACAAAGAAATCAAACTATGTGTAAGCTTCAGAGACTTCAATAGACACTATACTAATAGCTAAATAAAGAGAACAAGTTCAAAGAGTGTAGAGCAGATTCAGGGCACCTTTTGGTTGTTTTCTAGCTCATCGTTTGTATAGACAACAATGAAGCACAAACATCCACGCGGCATGCTAGCATCCTAAGTTCAAGACCTGAAAAAACTGTTAAAAAGCTTTATAGTTTGTTAATCTTTTGTTTTTGTATAATCAAATTAATTTGTTGTGTTATATATACTTTTTTAATTTCTGCATTAGTGTATTTGTTGTGTTATATATATACCATATTAAATTAACTTATGTTTTACTATGTATAGCTCTCAATTCCCCTGGGTTTGAATTTTAAAAATGTGAAATTTAACTAGAGAACAAAATGATTGATAAATTAGAGATTGACGATACAAAACATAGAATCCTATGAATTATAATGTTGAAATCTATGGTATTTAAAAGATTGTAAGGATTAAGATATTAAAATTTCTAGATCAATAGGTTGAAGATCTAATAGGTCAAACTACGATATTCGAATCACACTACAACTCTAAGAACATAATTGAAGTGAATTATTAAAATATAGATGGCCCATGTGAGTTTAGATACAAATTAATTCATTTATCCTTTAGAAATTATCTGAGACTAATGATTTATCCTTATAATTATATATGAGTAAATTTCACATTATACATCTATAAATTTTATTATATAGAAATGAACTACGCAATATGTACAAATTTAAATCACAATAGCTAGTAAGAGGATCGATTCTCGTAATTTTCATTAATTTATATAGGCATAGGCTATTTAAAAAAAAAATAACAAGAAACTTACCAAAACGTCTACATATATCTTGACAACATGATGTCCAACTATGCACACTTGTGGACATCACATGTGTGATGTCATAGCCAGCACACTACCTATATTCTATACCACTCACTCTATGATGGAATTCTAATGGGTTTTAGCATCTTGATCATACAAACTTCTCATAGGAACGATGGAAAAGGCCACATTTTCTTGGGGTTCCTATATAAGGAGCACACTGTTCATTCTTCATGGTAAGACTCTTAATATAGAATTATCTCAAAAAGTAAAATTCCATGGTCTATGTGCATTTAAAAAAGTAATCACCTATCATTAATTCATGATTGATACTTTAATTAGCACCTAAGAACTAATTGATAGATTCTAGTTGAACTAACTAATTTTTTTCAATAACCACACTCTTTTAGGAGATTATTTCTCTAAATTACTCGAGTTCCTAACTTCAAATAAATATTTATCCAACAAAATTTCTATTTCCCTTGTTATGCATGAAGAGAAAAGGTGGTATTAGGATTCCTCCAAACTAGATTCCAAGGTTAAGTTTCCTAAGGATACATGAATTTTTTTTTATCCCATCTATTTAATTAGTTTTCTACATGCGAACTTTGAACTTCATTTAGATGCTAATAAAGAATTCACCAATGTAACCCATTTTGAAATATATAAATCATAATGCCAAGTGAAACTCTCATTTTCCTCTTTAATATTTGTTGATTAATTTAATGAATTAATGTATTCAAGGAGTAAATTTGTTAAATATTTTAGAAAAGTTTTGTTTGAGCTAGGCCATACTAAAATAATATTAACTTAAATTTACCAATATGTTGATAATTAAAAGAAGGCTTTCCTTTCACCTTAACTTATACTTCTCATTGTGTTAGTCCTTGAGAAAACCTTGCATGAAATAACAACCTCAATAAAAAATTAATCGGATTATTACTAATGTTTTAGAGAATAACGAATAAATTATATTTATTGGTATTGATACTGAACTAACAATTTTATAGATTGTTATTGTAGAAGTTCATGATCAGCCATAGGAGCCAAGAATCGCCTACAAGAAAAACACTTGTCACACAAAAGATATCAAGGTAATATTATATTTGAAACACAAAATACATCATATTACAACAATTACTAAAATTAGAGACCTTAGTCCCTATCATTAACTAAGGTCAAGGCTTCACTGGGAATTTGAAATGAATACGATTTTGTTAGGGAACTCCAATTTCTATTAGCTATAAAAATTTCCTACAAGCTCAAATAATTTCCAATATAACTTGAAATATAATGCACACATAATCATACAATTGGCAACAATTTAATTCTTCACTATCAACATATTCGAATAGAACATCATACTATGACTTGATTATATTTTAATAATTTTTAACCACATTTGACATCGATTTGTAATATAAAAAGTGTAGATAATTTTATTTTTTTATTAGATAAGGTGGGAAGACGATCGTGCACCCAAAGTTATAATATTAAAATAGAGAATTTCAAAAACAAACAAGTTACTGCACAAACACAATCCCAAAACTATCAAAATAATAAACCACAAAAAAATATGTACACTTCATACTATGGAGGCTCATAAGAGAATTCAACTCTTTCATGACCAATTTTATTGTTTAATTCTAGTTCTCTCAAGTAGTACCCTTATTGCTTCTTTTCAGCTTCCGTATTTAGTTTGATTTCTTTTTTATTTGTGCCTTTTTTGTTCCATCCGAGACTTATGCCTATTGCAATACTTAGTCAAATAGTTTGAGAAGTCATTGAAAAAATCCATTAAGAAAAAATGAGTCCATCCGAGAATTCAACTATCAAAATAATAAACCACAAAAAAATATGTACACTTCATACTATGGAGGCTCATAAGAGAATTCAACTCTTTCATGACCAATTTTATTGTTTAATTCTAGTTCTCTCAAGTAGTACCCTTATTTCTTCTTTTCAACTTCTGTATTTAGTTTGATTTCTTTTTTATTTGTGCCTTTTTTGTTCCATCCGAGACTTATGCCTATTGCAATACTTAGTCAAATAGTTTGAGAAGTCATTGAAAAAATCCATTAAGAAAAAATGAGTCCCTAGATTGAGAAAATCTATTGCCCAATAAATTTATTTTCTCTTTCAATCTACCTTGTTTTACCTCTATCTCATAAGTGTTTCTTTATGGGCCTAAATACACTCAGAAATAGACGAAACAGACACTTAAAAGTCATTCCAAAAGCTACTAAATGTAAAATCTATATTTCTATAAGGATGACATTGGGTGCAAATACTAACTTACTCAAATATCAAAATAAAAAAATATATTATTTAAAACACAAAATACATCACATTACAACAATGACTAAAATCAGAGACCTTAGTCCCTATCATTAACTAAGGTCAAGGATTCACTAGGAATTTGAGATTACTAAGATTTTCTTAGGGGACTCCAATTTCTATCAGCTATGAAAATTTCCTATGTGGTCAAAGAAATTTTTTTTTCCAATATAACTTGAAATAAAATACATACATAATCATACATTTGATAACAATTTAATTCTTCACTACCAACATAGTCCAAAAGAACCTCATACTATGACTTGATTATACTTTAATGTTTTTTAACCACATTTGACATTGATTTGTAATATAAAAAGTGTAGATAAAAATTGTTTTTGGCTAGGTAAGGTGGGAAGAGGGTCCCACACCCAAAGTTATAATACTAAAATAGAGAAGTTCAATAATAAACAAGTTACTACATCAACATAGCCCCAAAACTACTAAAATAACAAACCGCAAAAAACTATGTAGACTTCATGTTATGGAGACACATAAGAGGATTTGACTCTTTCATGACTAATTTTAATCTATAATTATAGTTATCTCAAGTAGTACCCTCCTTTCCTCTTTTCACATTCCATATTTGATTTGATTTCTTTTTTCTTTGTTGCATTTTTTTTCCATCCTAGACTTATGCCTATTGTGATAGTCATCCAAATAGGTCGAGAAGTCATAGAATAAATCCATTAGGTCCTTAATCATAGTAAGAAAACGGAAAAATGTGTCCCCAAATTGAGAATCTTTATTGCCAAATAAATTTATTTTCTCATTCAGTCTACCTTGTTTTACCTCCATCTCATAGGCATTGTTATCCTCTCTTTACCATGCTTAGCACTCTTGTTTCTCTGTGAAGTTTAAATAAGTAGGGTAGGATCTAGCACTGTGGAAGCCAATCTAGATTCGAAGGCCTCCTCCTCCACAATTATATGATAGTATGATTTTGACATGTCTTTAAGGGATAGGTCCAAAGTGATTTTTTAGGTATGTCAAAATCTTTCCCTTTTCTTTCCTCAACAGTGTACAATATCAATTTCAAAGTGTTAGTTCTTTTATATTTGGTTGTTTAGGTAGGTTGAATTCTTGCCCTTTAATAAGCTCCCAATTTTTAACTTTACATTTTGTTGAACCCGACTCCTTACACCATAAATTCATATTTTTGCTTTCAAATCTGATTGTATGCAATTTAAATTTCAAATTTTCATTTACAAGTTTGATTTTCTTGCAAATTTTAAACATTTAGAGGTTAATTTCATTAAAACCCTAATTTTTATTTTTAAAATTGAGCTTTTGATTTTCTTAATTTGGATTAATTATTTTAGATCTGAGAATTCGTTCAATTTCCAAATTCAAATTTTCATCTACAAGTAAAATTTCACAATTAATTTTTAAAATTAAGACCCTAATTTTTAAAACCTTAAATATTGAACTTGCAGATTGTTTAAATCTTGAATTTACCTCTTTAAATTTGTTGTTAATCCGAATTCAAATTCAAAATTTCAATCTTGGATCAAATATCAAATTCAAATTCAAATTTTAAAATTAAGTGGTTAGTTTTAAAAACCCTAATTTCTGAAGTTAAATTAATTTTGTGCATTTTCCAAATTTTCAAAATTCAAATATTAGATCTATTTTTAAATTTTAAATTTAGTGGTTCTTTCTATAAGACCCTAATTTTATATTTAATTCTCTTTTGGAAAAATTCAAATTTAATTTTTAAAAAAAAAATTAAGAGGTTACTTAAAAGATCCCTAATTTTTAAAATTAAATTAATTGTTTCAATTATCAAAATTCAACATTTCAAATTTTAAAATTAAGAGGTTATTTAAAAAAGCCCTAATTTTAAAATTAATTTTTCTTGCGTAAATTCAAATCTTCTACTGAGTAATTTTAAATTTAATTTAAGAGTTTATTTTCAGCACCCTAATTGTAAATTTAAATTTCGTAGGAGGTTGCATAATTGAATAATCATTTTTCCTAAAATTTTGAATTATTGAAATTTCCAAACTTCCATGTTCCCATTTTCAAATTCTCATTTCATTTTTTTTATATAAAATAAAAAATCAATTTTGAATCCCATCGATTTAAATAAATTGAGTGGTTTTATTTATAAAATCTTAACTTATTTTCAAATAATTTGCTTGAACTTAAATTTCAATATTAATCATGGTAATCAATGGACTTGATCTATTTTCTATTCCGCATATGATTACATTACTTTTTATGTACACATTTATTATAATTATGTGTGGATAATGGTTTCTTTCACTTCATGTTACTTCCTTTTATTCATGGCACTTGGACATATTGCATGCTTGGGATTTCCAAGTTGATTACTTTTCATAAATTAGATCCCAAAGCTTTCATCTTTCATGTATGTTGTGCTATTGTGATGTTTTTCGGTAAATGAATTTCATATGTAGAGCACCTAAAAGCTTTTGTAGATCTTAATCCTAGAGATGACAATGAAAAACATAATACTTGCACCTCTCCTAGGGTATCTAATATGAATGAAAAAAGAGATAATACTCCTATCAATGATCTCTATAATGGAGACCAATCATTGAAGAGAAACATGCGCCCATCTTCTTCTTATAGACATACCCTTGCGCAAGGGGGGCAAGGTCAAAATATTAGTCTTTCTATCTCTCTAGATCTTCCTTATTCTCCTAGAGTCTATATTAAACATCAAAACATTTGTAGAGAAGATGATGTCATTCATTTTAATCATGAGCTCTCTCCCCATATAACAATAAGAAAAAATGAGGCCTTAGATGATAAGGATCTTCTGTCCCAATCTACCAAAGAGGATATGCATGATGAAATAAAGGAATATGCTCCTTTACAATATATTCCTTCTTCATCTACTAATACTTTCATTCTTTCTAAACATCCTTACACTAAAAACTTCAAATAAATTTATTATAATGTTCCCCGCTCAATTAAAATATTCTTATAGGAGTGGCTTTAACATAATATTAAAACAAGGTTTTAGAGGACAAGGACTTGGAAAATTTGAACAATGAATTCGATTCCCTATACACCCTCCTACACAAATAACCACAGAAGGCCTAGGAAATGATAATAAATCTCCTATGGAAGAACAACTTAGGATTCAATACTTCAAAAATCATCTTGCAAGACATTAAGCTATTAGTGCTCATAAAAGAGATTCTTCTTCAAAACCTCCTTTTTGTTTATTTCATCAAACCCATGATCATCATCTCGATGATTGTCCCAATTTTCAAAGTTAAGTAAAAGAACTGATCGATAGTGGTAAAGTTAAAATAATGGATGAAAATCATTCCTCTTCTCATAACAACTCTTGTCCTCAATCTTAAAATAATAATACTACAACTATTAATGATCAAGGAAAAAATAGCAACTAGAATATTTTGGAAATTGAAGTACGATAATAATGTTGTCTTTCCTTTTGTGAAGTTTGGCAATAAACATAATGAAGGAAATGGATATTTTCTTTTTTCATCATGGTGGTTCTCATTCTCTTGGAAAGTGTAAAGAGTTTAAGGAATTTGTTCAAGAACAATACAATCGTGCTCGTATATGTCTTTCTGCAAATCTTGCTCTCTTTCTAGGTGAAAATTTAGTGCCTTAGCACTCCTTTCCCCTCATGTTGCTCCTCACCCTATGACACAAGTAGTAAACTTAACTGGGGGCTCTTTTTCATTAGCAGTGGTTCTTTTTCAATTCCAAATATCTTGGGGTAGAAACATGATTCTTTCCAATCTCTTATCTTTTCACTATTTAATTTCGTGGAGTGCATTATTCATAAATTGATGTCCTTTTTTGCATGGAATTACCCTTCATGTGAGGAAATAATTTTTCCTTGGCTTAGACATATTCCTTCCTTGAGGCATTACATCTTTCATGAATAATCTCTCCTTAGAGAGGATTTGTTATCCCTTCTTTATCTAGCTCTTTCTCTTTGAAGATATTAACTCTTATTTTATGTTGCATTATTCAAAATGTGATCCTCTTTCTTGTATAGGATCTTTCTCCATGCTAATGTATGTTCATCCCTTGTGAGGACCTAATCTTTGTTTAAAATGGCATGTTTCTCATGAATAATCTCTCTTTAGAATATGTGCAATTCTTCTCCTCGTCCTCTTGATTGGGGGGCAAGGATGACTCTTCTCCCTCTCTCTTTCTATCATTATTCCCTTTAGGGGCTGCATTTTTCATGTGTTGATATCCTTTCTTCCAATGGTATGTCTCTTATGAATAATATCTCCGTAGGGGAATATGCAATATTTATTTCTCTCTCTCTCTCTTTGAATATTACCACTTCTCTTGAGATACATTTTATATAAACTAATGTCTTTTCTTGGATTGGATATTCATTAATATTAGTTTATTTTGCATTTCCTTATGCTTAATCTCTCATTAGAAGATTGTTTAATTCTTCTCATTGTCCTTACACTTGGGGGGCAATAAATTCTCATCTTTTCTTCTCTCTAAGGATCTACTTTACCATTGTTGAGTGGTATTTGTTTATGATTGGGTGTTATGTATGGTGAAAATGGATAACAATAATAACAATATTGAAAGGCTAAATGAATCCAACCACAAAACCCTAGCCTAATAATCAACAAAGATCCACCATAACATATGAAGATTACCTAAGACAATGCAAATCACATGAAATCACAAAGATTATACCATCACATGTCCAATAGGGTTTTGATCTCCATTCTTCCTATCTCCATTGATCTTGCTTGATATATTTGCTCTCAGATTTTATGTGCACAAGAGCTCAACAAAGAACGGAATGTGGTTGCAAGTAGGATCGTAGTGTAGTCAAGTGATCAAGTTGTTAAAATGCATCATTAGGGTTTGATAATGAAGAAGGCATCTCCTTAAATAGAAGACACAATATGAAATGGAGGGATAAGATTGAGAGGTGTAAAAAGGAGGTCGGCTAAGATTAGAGGGTAGGTAAAAGAAATACCAAAATAATGAAAGGGGTAGGTAGTGTAGGAATTAAGAGATGAATGACATGTGTCATGTGTAGAAAAAGATAATGAATTAATTAAATAAATAAAGATTTATTTAATTAATAGAAGAAGTAGGATCAATTAAATAAATAAGATATTTATTTAATTTAGGAAAAGGATAATTTAAATAAATAAATGTATTTATTTAAATGAGAAATAAGGCTAGAAGAGGACAAATGAATTAATTAAATAAATAAAGATTTATTTAATTAATAGAAGAATTAGGTTTAGATAATTAAATAAATAAAATATTTATTTAATTAGACATGACAATTTTGGGTGTCTACATTTTGCCCCTCTTTGAGACAATGCGACTTGTCGCGTTGTTTCAAAGAAGATAATATGAACTGATACAGAGTTGCCCCAGGATGGGAATGATATGCCCCCTCGAGAGATTGGATGAAAATGTCTGAAAAGATTGCAGACAATCTCTCGATAAGAAAGAAAGGCTAGAATGGATTGACCGAATAAAGTGCCAAAGTCACGGGATGAAGAAGACTGACTCGGGAAATGAAGGCCAAGGCTAGTGTAGGCTATAAGATAGACCATGAGGGAAAAGACATCCTCATTGTCATCCACACCTTCACGAGATCAAAGTGCAGAGCGAGAAAAGAGCAGCAACAGTCAGCAGGGATGGCTTTTGTACACAGATTCGACCGCGTTCGCCGATTTCAGAGACCAGTAGAGGCAGGAGAGCCAGTAAGTACCACCAAACCTCCTTGTGCTTTGACGAATTTGCTTTTGTCATTAATGCATGGTAGATAGGGCAATAAATGCGCTTAGAAGTAGGATGCAAAAAATGCAAAAACCGGAAAACCGTGTCTGCGTCAGTGTCAGGCGTGTTTGTGTCCGACAGGTGCGTCTGTGTCAGTGCCAGACACGTCTGTGTCTGGAACCACATTTGTGCTAGATGCGGGCGCGTCTACGTTCTCCAAGGGCGTTTATGTTGCAAAGTCGCGTTTGTGAACAATGTAGACATGTTTATGTCAAACAGGCGCATCTGTGTTGTTTAGGTGCGCTTGTGCAGTCAATAGGCGCGTTTGTGAGTTAGAAACGCGTTTATGTCTGAAAAATGCAAGGTTTTGGTCTTCTAGGTCAAATCAACAGTTCTGTGATGAACATACGCTGTCGATTGGATAAGCTGCTGAGAGGATACACTCAAGCAGGTCCTCTAGGAAGACGAGGATAGATCAAGGCACTTTGTGATGAACAGTGAGCACCAAGATAGAGTACTTTGTGATGAACAGGGAGTACCCAAAGTATGAGCAGCACTTTGTGATGAACAGGGAGTGCAAGATGTGAGTAACACTTTGTGATGAACAGGGAATGTCACACACGTAGTACTTTGTGATGAACAGGGAGCACTACTAGGATAGATAGCAACACTTTGTGATGAACAGTGAGTGTCACTAGGGTAAATAGCCATATGCATTTAGATAGCGAGTAGCATTTTGTGATGAACAGTGAATGCCACAATGACTGACATGATTGATTTGTTTGACTGTAGGAGTATTTGCCTATGTTAGAGTCACGGGAGAGATTCCCATCGACACAGAGGTTGCAACCGGAGTTGTCATTTCAGGATAGGGCTGCCATCGAGGAGATGGGATTGAGACACGTGCTGTATGTGCCTGAGTTTCAGGCAAACATGGGATTGCTGACTGGACTGGTGGAGAGGTGGCACTCCGAGACTTGCACATTTCATTTGCCGATGGGTGAGATGACAGTCACCTTGGAGGATGTATACAGGATTCTGTGGATACCAATTGATGGGGAGCTGATTCCGTACGATCGAGACGGAGATAGGGATGCCCTTAGACGAGTGTTCTAGGAGCCGGGACTGGAGATGAGGGTGGGACAAGTGGCATGGGATACCATGACATGGATAGGATTAGCACTACCAATAGTGTTGGCAGGAGTGATCAGTGAGTTCCTCTGTATTAGTTTTGTACCATTTTGTATAATGATGTAGACACCTGCGGGTGATTGTAGCCATATGATTTTGACATCATTGTATCATGACACTTTATATATATATATATGAGATGATTCATCTTTGTGGAAGCTATATGCATGCATACCTATGTGATGAGATGTTCTTATGTGATGCTCATGATATGGATGCAAATATGTATATGATGCAATGCAATATTTTTGTTCTTTTATGTTTTATATGTGTATGCATGATGCAAATGTGAATGTATGTAATGCAGATGAATATAATAATGCAAATGTAAATTGTGCTAACATGTGTTGTGTGCAGGATGTGATGCAGTTGTGATATCTATATGTATGTATGAAATGCTTATATGTGGTAATGTAGGTGCAACTACATGAAATGCAAATGTTTTTGGTGTGTCATTATACTCAGTCATGTGATAGTAGGCTACACAGACTCGAGAAGGATGATGGAAGTCAATCAAGAAAGGGGGATGAAAGATAGAAGATATGACCATGAAAGAGCTTCTTGTGCGTTATCATCATTGAGCTTATTATGGCAAAATAGATTATGACAATTGAGGCATTTGTTCGACCCAGAAAGTCATTGTACCTGTTTGCATGGAGATAAGACAGTCACAAACAAAGAATGCCCCAGTTCATACTAGACTCACAATGTCCTCATATCCTTGGACAAGTCATAGCATTACTAAAAGACAATCCACAGACAGCAAATGCAAATAGGTGATGATACCCCATCCTCGCCTTTCTAGTCAAAGACATCCTGGAGATAGAATCTCTAGTCAGAGACATCTTGGAAAAGCTAAAAGACATGTCACCAAAAGATAAAATCAAAAGAAAACCAAGACTCGACACCAACATCCACTGTAGTCCTCAAGTTTAGTGTCTCTTGTCACTTGTATAAGTCTTATTTGATTGTGGTCACAATGTTCACTTTCACAAAAAGGATAGATAGCACTGAACCATATGTTGTCTGAGTCTGTCGAAAGATTTGATTTGTTGAAGTTCATTTTTGCTGCTGTGTCTCATCTGAAACTGACTGAATCCATGAAACTGATACTTTATTGCGGAGAAGATGAAACTTTATTGCAGATCTGTGATGCAAATGTTGCTTTATTGCGTATTGTGCGTGGATAGACTGAAGAAAGATGGAAGAAACTGTACTCCTCGAAACATGTGATGCTCTTAGTTCCACACCCATCACTAGATGTAGGATTTGCCTTAGCCACAGATAGGATCTGATTTATTATGGACGGAAAGGGATGAAAAGGGAGGTTTATTATGAATGGCTAACCAATCTTGGGTAGATCAATAACAAGCCATGATGGGAATGGGTAAGGATAAATAGGTTGTGAGTGTGTGCAAAGTGAAGTGATGAAAGAGAATCCTGAAGGAGGGAGGAGCAATGTCTCTACGCATGGCGTTGGTGACCCAGTTTTCACCATGGTGCTTGCCCAGGGCGCCACCGAAGTGATTTTCACTGTTGGATGAAATTATTTCTCTTTACTTTTTTTTGGATTTTTCAATGTTTTTTGTGTCACAAGGCGCCTGTTTGCCAGGTTTTCACCAAGTAACGATTTTTTTGTTTTTATAATTTTTTTTGTATTTTTGAATTTTTTGATTTTTTTTGTATTTTTGAAATTTTTTGATTTTTTTGTATTTTTTGAATTAGGATACTCTGAAGAGCTATGTGTAAAACCTGCGAAGGTGCATGCTGTTGATAGGATCCTCCAAAGGTTCACCTTCTGTAGTTGAGAGCTGATATGCCCCAGATCCATATGCTGTTGTAATGATGTAAGGACCAAGCCAATTTGGTTCGAACTTGCCCTTCTTCTCTCTGTCTTGCTAATTCTTGGGGTTTTCTCTGAGAACTAAGTCGCCCACCTCAAATGTGCGAGGCTTGACCTTGTGATTGTAGCTGCATTGTTCCTTGACTGAATGATGTGTAGCTTGAGTGACTGTCTTCCTTGATGAAGGAATTGAGATAGAATTACTAGTGTGTGGACTACACAGGCCCGTATGCATGTCACCTAAAGAAGTTCGGGCATCCCTGATAACAAAGTCCCTTGAGGTAGCTCCATTAAAGGTCCATGATGTATCGCCAGAAGGGAATGGATCTGCGGAACAAGTGGATGAGCTATGAAGGCTTATGATTGTGAAAAGAAGTGAAAGTAGGATAGCATGATGGAGACTTAGGATCAACAAGTATGCTTTTTGACTTAAAATTTTAGAGCTTTTTCCCCCAGTTATTTTGATATTAGGGGAGATCAACTCTTGCTCTTTTTGCTTTATAGGATTTTTATCCTTGACCTTGATTTTTGCAGAGTCCAATAGATTTTGATTTTGATTTGGACTAAAGAACTTTTCTTTAGTTTTGACATTTAGATTTTTCTTTTCATAGCTTGATTTTTCATCCCCAATTAGTAAGGGCTTTTGTAATTCTTGTTGATCCAAGTCTGGAAGTGTAGTGGAAATGGAATGAGTGGATGAAATGTTAAGGCTATGTGAGTTCTCAAGAGGGCTGGTGATATGCTCAATAGATTCTTTGTTGGAACCACTCTTAGGATTGTTGATATCAAGAGTTGCTTGCACCACTAGAGGAGATTTGCATTCGGACTTAGTAGCCACAACACTAGGTGGTTCACACCCAATTCCTTGGCCTTGCATATTGCTTGTAGGTTGTTCCTATTGACAGAATACCTTAGGAGATAATGGGAGTTGGTCAACATGAAATATATACTCACCACATCCTAGGTCTTTAATCTTGAACTTTTCTTTTAGCTCTGCTTGTTTGGATGTAGAAGATTTTAAGGATTCAGGATCCACATATGCTGAAGATGGAACAACTTCTCGATTGGCTGGAATTGTTATTTCTGATCTAGGTCGCAGATTATTGCAATAAATAAATGGATTTGGATCCGCTTTGACGGTCACTTCAACTCCATTGTGTGGAAACTTGATACATCGATGATATGTAGATGGGACTGCCCTCATTTCATGAATCCAAGGACGTCCTAGCAATGTATTATATGTGAGATCTAGATCTAGGACCTGACAAACCACATCCTTTGTGACTGGCCCAATTCTTAGAGGTAAGGTGACTGTGCCCTTGGATGAGCGCTCTTCATCATCATATGCCTTGATGGTGATTTGATTTGTTGAATTCACAGCCTTATCAGAATATCCCAATTGTTTAATGGTGCTCAATGTACAAATGTTTAGACTAGCTCCTCCATCTATCAGGACTCGCTTTATTCGATGTTTGTGTATGAAGGCTTCAACATGTAAAGGTGCATTATGTGGCTGACTTACGGAGGCGTCATCGGCTTCTATGAATGTAAGGGAATGTGGAATGGAAAGGTATCCCACCCTGGCTTGAAACTGGTCCACGTTTAGATCAGTAGGAACAGCGGTGTCTCTCAAGATTTTGTCAAGAATAGCTTTATGAGCGGGGGATATGCGTAAGAGCTCAAGTATGGAGATGAGCGCGGGTGTCTTCCCTAACTGTTCTACAAGGTCGTACTCAGGCTTAGTTGATGAAGAAGCTGTATTTTTAGTGGAGGAACTTGGCAACGTAATTTTACCTCAGCGGGTTGTGACATTACATTCAGAGGTAGGTTCGGAAGAAGATCCAACACCTCTTAGAACAATCTTGGGTCTCTGAGGAGGATTCTCAGGGTTTTTGTTCTTGATGGTAATGGTAGAGATATGATTGTCCATCGAGATGTGATTGATAGTTGAATCATAGTTGTAAGGTGCTCTAGTATAGTTGGCCTGATCATCTGTGACTTTAGCTTTTCCCTTGTCATGCTTTGGGAATGGTTCCTTAAACATCTCATGTTCTTGATTGGATGAGTGTCCCTCAATCTCAATATCACCTCTATCAATGAGATCTTGCACAATGTTCTTCAGTCGATGGCAATTTCCTGTCTTATGACCCTTGCTTTTATGAAATTCACAATACTCATCATCATTCCACCAATTTGGTTTGACCTTTGGTTCATATGGAGGAAAATCTGGAACTGTGATCACTTTGTTTGCCACAAGCTTTTTGAAGACTAATTCAAGTGGTTCTCCCAATGGGGTGTACTTCCTTCGTGGTCTAGAAGTTGTTTGAGTATTCACTTGATTGTTTGTAGAACTTGATCCCGAAAAGATGAATTTGGGTCGCACTGTGTTGGCATCAACAACACCATCATTGACTGTGTTCTTGTTTTTATTCCAAAATCTTGGCTTGTCTTTTCCTTTAAAGTCATCTTTGTTTTCCTTGAATATCTTAATGACTCCTTGTTCAATTAAGACCTTTTCTGTTGCTAAGCCCTTTTCAATAACATCCTTGAAAGTGGACAAACAAGCTTTCCTTAGATCATAGCCAATATCCCTGTTAACATTTTGTGTGAACATTTCTACCATTTGTTTTTGTGGAATTTCACAAGAGCATCTGCTGGCTAGATTTCTCCATCTTTGTAAAAATGATGCAAAAGATTCTCCCTCCTTTTGCTTAGTATTGCACAAAGTAGTGACTGAGATATCTGTTTCTATATTGTAGGAGAAATGCTGAATAAATGCCTCTGCTAAGTCACCCCATGACTTAATACCAGGTGGTAATTGAGAGAACCATTCCATAGCTTGATCGCCTAAGCTTTGTGGGAACAACCTCATCAAATATGTTTCTTATGCCGCTACCTCAATGCAAGCTGTGAAAAATTATCGTATGTGTGCCTTGGGGTCTCCTTTTCCTCTATACTTGTCAAATTTTGGCGTCACAAAGTGTGCAGGAAATGGAGGCATTGGAATGCTCTTATCAAATGGATAAGGACATATGTCTCTCATAGTGTATGTTAGTTTTGGTGTACTCATGTCCTCCATTTTCTTTTGTAAATCTCTGATTTGTTGCTCCAAATTGCTCTTAGGTGGCGATCGATTTCTTGTAGCATACCCCATGTTTGGGACACCAATTTGAGGAGGAGCTTGTTGCATGTATGGATGATATTGATCATAGACATGTTCATATGGAGGAGGTCTATATTGATGCGGCATATAGGGAGCACTTGGTATAGCTTCATGTTGAGGAACCCCATATCTATTTTGTGCATGTATACCATATTCTATAGGCATGTCATGTTCTATTGTGTTGCCCCCAAATTTGACATGAGGTTTCCTTGTGTCCAAATTTTGAGCATGCCTTTGAATGTCCAATTGTTTTGATTGATCCATAGCTTGAGCATGTGATTGAGCATATCTATCTGCATAAGGCTTCCATAATGGTCTTCGAAGGTAAGTATCATATGTTTGACCATGTGTATGTGGGATTTCTGGCTTTTGAAGCAAAGCTGATGGTGATTCAGGTACCATATGCAGTCCTCTATTTCCTCCACTATTTGGTCTCCTTTGATCCATGTTGGAGTGAGTTTGTTGCGAGGGTCGGTTTTCCATAAGTTGAGACATGTCAAAGTCATGAGGTATTTTGGCTCCACTTTGTACCATCATGTGTAAAAAGTACTGTCTATCCCTCCTCATTATTTCTTCAACCAATCTATTGAAATGAGGATTCATAATGGATTCTTCTACATCTGCTGATTGTATTGAAAAGTTGTCCACATTGTCATTGTGTGTAGCATTGTTGTTTGTAGTGTCTGCGTTTTCCACATTGGGAATGTTTCTATAAACATCCATGTCAGGCAATGTAGTGTGCTCAGGATTGAAAAATAAATCATTGTCATACTCATAAGAACTCATGTTTGCGGATTCTTGAGCCTCTTTAGCTTTTCTCCTAGATTTTTCAAGGCGGGTTTCAACCATGAACTAGGTGTTTGACCAAGATGTGAGAGACTAGATGAAAATGAAAAGAGTATGGAAGACCAAGAGTTGTATGGAGTGTAAATTAATCTTGAGGTGTACTTGCAATGTCCAAAGTGTAAGACCAAGTATGTATGTAGTAGAGTAGGTGTGACTTCCAAAGAGATGATAGTTTCTCTTGATGAGGTAAGCTGACCTTGACTCTAAGTAAGACCAAATGAGACCCAAAGGTAAGAAACCTTGATGAGGGACCACTTAGCAAAGTGTAGTTGTATGTAGTATGTTGACAAAGTATGATGAGGACAAGCAAGTGACCTTTTGACTCAAGTTTAGACAATTGTGAATGTAAAATGAGATGTGAAGCAATGATGGACTGTATGAGACCCAAAGACAGGTTGAATGCTAGATGAAACCTGAAGAAACAACCTAGGAAGCTCAAGTATTCCGAAACTGATTTCTCTTGTTTGCTGGACTGTAAAAATTTTCAATTCTGCACACAGACGCTTCTGTATACTTCACAGACGCGATTCCCAAACACAGACGTGTTTCTATTCGACACAGACGCTTCTAGAAACACAGATGCTATTATGCCCTTCACAGACGTGCTTAGATGACTTAGACATGGTTAAAACAGACATAGACGCATTTCTGTAAACTTCGTGCAATTTTTCCAATCTGTGAAGTTGTTTTGTTGTGACCAAATCCGACTGTTTGACTGTTTTTTTCGTGACAAGAGGACACAATGTTGATGAGGACTCAATTTTTGCAAGTGTTTAGACTCCAAAAGTGTTTTGTTTGATGTAAAATGTTTTGCATACACTTGAAGACACAAAAGACACAACGTTTTGTTGTTTGGTCTTGAATGTTTGAATGTTTAACATAAGACAAGCACAATTCTTATGGCTGGCCAAGACAATAGTTGTTGATCCCACATAGGGTTTTACCCCCGAGGCTACGCTATTCAGAGTGGATACTTAGATGCTTGACCTCACTGGCTCCACCCTCGGCACTCACTTCTTGGATCAGCCAAGCATCAGTCCCCATGAAAACTCCCCATGGCGAACTTTGTATCTCTACTAAGAACCGTATGTGTGTGGGCCGCTACCAGAGGTCCGACCTCCTGCCTCAACAACTAGAAGGATTTGGGCTTCTAAAACAAAAAGGTGCTAGTAAGGGCATCCGCTCGTGTGGCCATACATGCGGCACTTTCAGCTCTATAAATACAGAAGGCTCCCAGCTGGTAGGGGTTACACCCTACAAATGATCAAATAAATTTGATCAAACGGGTTTATGGGGAGACATAGTGTCGGTATGAACTAATCAGCACACGTTATTCATAGTTTTCACCATGAATACATTTGATTATAGTGGTTCAGAAGAGGTGGGTTTTCCTCGCTACCACTTGGGTCGTTCTCTTCTCACTAGTGGTCCTAATGACCACACGGGAAGACAGGCCCTCTAAAGATTAAACAAAAAGAGCCTATTGCTCAAGACACAAAAGACAATGATTCAATTTTAGTGCACCAATGGAAGTGTTTACTAATCTATGAAAACAAGGCACACAAAAAAATTTCAAAACCCTAGCCAAGGACCTGCAACAAATTTTGTTAGTAGTTTGGGTTGTTTCAAATGATCACCCCTTCCTGCAAGCACACAAGTTAGGTAAATTTTAGAAAACCCAAAAGACTTTGTGAAAGAGGGGCCTTCAACCAAAACGTTTTTGCTTCCAAAACAAGCTGCACAAACTTAGTTAGCTAGATCTGAAAGGGTTAGTCCAAAAATAAACCAAATCTGAAACCCTAAGTGCAAAATCCGAAAACCGAATCAAAGAAAATTTTAAAATTTCAAAAAAGTAAAAACACAGACGCTATTACCCATGACACAGACGCGGTTCTGTGATGCACAGATGCAGACAAAAATCACAGATGCCCTTATCGGACACAGACGCGAGCATAAACAACACAGACGCGCTTATGAAACACAGACGCTCCTGTCTGAGACCTGCAAAATAAAATTTGTTGAAAACACAGACGCGATTCCAGATTCCGCAGACGCTCCTGAAAATCAGAGACGCGATCCGAAAGTTCGCAGATGCGGAAAAACCTAAAATGTCGTCGAAAAATGTCCGATCTGCAACTTCAAAAACGCAAAATCTGCAACAAAAAGGTTAAATGCAAAGGGACAAGAGTCCCACCGGGCGTGCCAAAATGTGTATGGTGAAAATGGATAACAATAATAACAATATTGAAAGGCTAAATGAATCCAACCACAAAACCCTAGCCTAATAATCAACAAAGATCCACCATAACATATGAAGATTACCTAAGACAATGCAAATCACATGAAATCACAAAGATTATACCATCACATGTCCAATAGGGTTTTGATCTCCATTCTTCCTATCTCCATTGATCTTGCTTGATATATTTGCTCTCAGATTTTATGTGCACAAGAGCTCAACAAAGAACGGAATGTGGTTGCAAGTAGGATCGTAGTGTAGTCAAGTGATCAAGTTGTTAAAATGCATCATTAGGGTTTGATAATGAAGAAGGAATCTCCTTAAATAGAAGACACAATATGAAATGGAGGGATAAGATTGAGAGGTGTAAAAAGGAGGTCAGCTAAGATTAGAGGGTAGGTAAAAGAAATACCAAAATAATGAAAGGGGTAGGTAGTGTAGGAATTAAGAGATGAATGACATGTGTCATGTGTAGAAAAAGATAATGAATTAATTAAATAAATAAAGATTTATTTAATTAATAGAAGAAGTAGGATCAATTAAATAAATAAGATATTTATTTAATTTAGGAAAAGGATAATTTAAATAAATAAATGTATTTATTTAAATGAGAAATAAGGCTAGAAGAGGATAAATGAATTAATTAAATAAATAAAGATTTATTTAATTAATAGAAGAATTAGGTTTAGATAATTAAATAAATAAAATATTTATTTAATTAGACATGACAATTTTGGGTGTCTAGAGGTGTCATTCCTTGTGTGAAGCTATTGTTTTCTCAAGGATTCTCTCTTATACAAGAGGTGTAAGTCCTTGGCTGCAACCTCTTCTTCATTTTGCAATGCACATCTATCATAAACTTACCCCTCACATTGGGTCAAAAGTATGTCAACCTTCATTAAGAATCTCTTTTCACCTAGCAATAGGAGGAAGGTATGAATTATTGTTCCCCTTCCCTTATCTTGGTAGAAGATGTTATGTTTGTTCAAGATAACTCTTTTTGGAGGTAGGTGTCTTTTGCAAAAAGATATCGTCTCCTCCAAGGAAACCCTTTACACATTTAGCAAGATATCTCTTTTACAAATATCTTATCCTTTCCTGAAGAGTATTCCCTCTCTAGCTTGGATTTATGACATTGTTGCCTAAAGGATATCTTCTTGGCTTTGAAGGTAAGGTATCCTTGTATCTAGTTTCCTTAAGACATTAACATAAAACTATGTTGATATCTTAAGGGGGGGCACCTGTATCATTCCCATTGTACCATATTGTCATATGCTCTTGCGAATCATTTTTGCATGTCTTAAAATGGGGTGTCCATTCCTAGAACCAGAGTAAAAACTCTTAGAGAGAGATTCTTCACACTCAAAATGAGACACAACATTTGATATATGTCTTAGACGGGATTAACGTATCACTGAAAATAACAAAGTCTTAAATGGGATGGCCTCAAAGCCAGACATGTATCTTCGCCATTTGGAATTTACACATTTGGACACACAGAATCGCCCCATGGAATTTGCATTGACATTACATGTTTTAAATAGGTTGAAGCACACTCAAAGACAAAGACTCTTAAATGAGGTTCTTTACACTTGAAACCAGATATCACTTGCACACACACACGAGGATAGGTGGAACTAGCTAAAAACAACTAGACTATTCTTTCCCTCCTCTCCCCATGGATCACCTAGATAAAAACATCTAGGGGCGAGTTCCCCATTCTCTCTCTCATCATTCTTCTCATGGATCACCCGGATAAACACATCTAGTGTGTATTCATGTTCTCTCTTCTTTCTCTCATGAACTCATAGCTTTGCTATTGATAGTTCATGGATGATGATTGCATTTCTCATTTATGTGATCGCTTATGTGCATGAGATGACATTTGTCAAGAATGATATTAGTTTTTGAGACATTTTGGTATCGATGTCTCTTTGGTTAGTTGACTTGAGTTCTTTCTTTTGGTCTTTAGCTTTTGGGTCATGTGTGCTTTTGTGTCTTTTCCTTTGTTTTTATTTTGTGTTGATTTATCTTTTTACTTTTGTCTTGTGTTTTATGCCCTTGCATATGTTTTAGGTGAGTTAAGATCCTAAGACTGGGGCCTTTGTTCCTCGAAATTAGTGATATCTTATACTCCTTGTGCTTTTCATTTGTGCTCTTCCTCTTCATCTCTTTCTTCTAATTTACCGTGAGTATTTGCGTAAGCTCATACTCCCGCTAAAGTGGGGGCTAAATGTAGCGTCCTAAAATTGCACCCTTTGTAATTTTGACTGTATTCTAGACCCTCACCTTATCGGTCTCTTCCCATGCTTGATCGAGACCTTTTTATGCCTCGCCTATGCAATCAAACCTCATTTTCCACCTTGCACCTTGTATGGCCACCTTGATCCTACCCAAAAATAGGGCAGGACGAGGGCATGGCACCCTGGGATCCCTTAAAGGGGGCCTATCTTGGCCCCTCTTCCTTGGACCTATCTATAATGTGAGTAGAAAATAAACATCTATGTCGGCCTATGGCAGAAAATTAAATATTTGACGATGGGCGGGTATATAAGGGGTCTTCCCCTCTCAATTGGCATAAGAGAACATACGATCATATTTTAATATAAATAAATAAAATATTTAATTTGGTATAAATAAAATATCTTCCTCTTTTAGAAAAGTTTCAACCATTTTAATATAAAATAATATTTTGACTCTAATATAAAATGTTGATTGACAGTACAAAATTATGAACAATATTTGATTCAATATCAGATTTGAAGATAAGCTAGATAAATATATAAACAATAAGAAATTTTGCGCATCCAAAATTTCTATAAAAAAAATTATTATAGAGCTTGGCCCTTGCTTCATCTATGTATAGAAAAAGAAAAAGAAAATGTCAATGCTCTGTTACTCAATTTACATCTCCAAGATAGGTTAAATGCATGAGGTAAAGAAATTTCCTTTTTTTTTCCAAATTGTTGGCGGCTCAAAATAATTAATATATTATTTCCTTTGAATTTGGTGATCCTTCCCATATAGTGTAATGATTCCACATTATCGAAAGATGGCGAGAATAGTTTTCTTGAGTCTATAGGATTCTATATTTTGTATGGTCAATCTCTAATTTATAGATCGTTTTGTTCTTAAGATAAATTTAACATGTTCAAACTCAAACCCAATGGGATTGAGATCTATACATAGTAAAACATAGGATTATTTAGTGTGGTCATGTTGATTAATCATTGGTATTAAATTAGTGTATGTAGCCAAATGTATTGTATATATTAGTATCACAAATTATTCATCCTTGTTCCCAAAGAAAAGAACTCATAACCTTCTATCAATTATGAATATAATTTAGATTTTTTGATATGACTACTTAGTCAAATAATAATTTTATTTGACATTAGTTGCATCAATATAATAAGCCTAGATTTGTGTTGAAAAATTAAGTTCCTTAGATTTTAGTTAAAGTATTCACTCTTGCATGAAGTTATCTTTTGAAATTAAAATTCTACATTCAATCCTTCTTAGTCTCTTTTGGGTGTAACAAGTTTTTGGTTTTTATTCAGTTTTTTCATTTTCTATGGTTTGGATCAACATGTGTGTAGTATTTCCGCAAATAGTCACCTCAAGAAACTTGGACTACCATAGACATATTCCTTGAGTTCTCTTTCTAGTTGTTTTTGTTGGACCCTCGGGTATTTGGGATGTATCATGTATAGCATTCAATCTGCTACTAATAATATAGTTTGAAACATGAACTACTTATTTCATGGTGTTTATGTGAGACCTTGAGTCTCTAGTTCCTTTATGTTATTTATGGATGGAGAATATTATAGTACAAAATTTCAAATCTATATTCAACACTCCTAAAAAAATATTAGTGTTCCATTCATTAGATTTAAAAAAATTGATCCATGATTTTCTTATTTATTTATTTCACCTCTCTATTGCAACTGGATTAATGTTATTCTACCCTCAAAAATGACCTTTTGAGTAGAGAGATATATTCCATTCATTATTTTCTTAGTAGTGTATGTGTATTTATTTCTTGTGGCAGTATAATTATCGTGTAACCCATATATTCATTCATATCCTTCACCTTTTAGAGTATTTTTATTAGAATTTGCATGCTAGAACCCTTTGGATTTTGGGAAAAATTATGTTTTTAAAAACATTGGATGATGTAGATGCTTTTTCATTTCTCATCCATTTGATATTTAGTTCTCTATGGTGGAATCCTTTTAGGAAAATTTAGAGTCACATTCATGCTAGCACATTCTAGATTATACTAGCAACTATTAATACCAACTTTCCTTGCTATTAGTCAGGCTAAACCTTCTAGTTAATAATATTTATAAAAGAGTTATATATAGGTTATTTTCCTCTCGAATATATTTTTTTAATTTTTTAATTCAATAGCTACCTATGATGACTCTCTCCATCTCATTTCTTGCACATGTAACACTCACCTTCTCATCGATAGAATTAAAACTTCACTTTAGGATATCCATTATTAGAAGCAATAGATGGAAATCACACATAAGATGAATAATTGATCATGTTCACTTTACCCACAACAATTTTTTTTGGCCTACTACTTGTGTCATCTCTCATTTATCAATTCAATGCCAATCAAAGATCACCTTATAGATGTTGTAACCTTTCCAACATCTATCCATTCTATTTTTCCCAATTGTTTATTCTTTAGAAATTTCTTTGAGTCTTCTAAGAACTTGCCCTTTCGATAAATTATAGGGATTGCAAAATGGACTAAAAAAAACGTCAACAACGTTGTTGTAAGGCAGCTACGCTAGCTAAATTCTTACTTTCCACATAGAAAAAACATAAAGTGTCAAGGCTGTGTTAGTCAAAAGTTCTTGATCTACTATTTAGTCCATCTCTTATCTACTAGTTCAATCTCAATCAAAGCTCATCCTACAGATGCTATAACCTTTCTAACATCTAGATCCATTATCTTTTTCCTAATTCTTTATTCCTTAGAAAGTTCTTTGAATCTTCTATTACAATTACACAAATATTGTCAAATGATTATATAAATAAAATATCTTCCTCTTTTAGATAAATTTCTACTATTTTAATATAAAATTATATTTTGACTCTAATGTAAAATTTTGATTGACAGTACAAAAGTATAAACAATATTTGATACAATATCACACTTGAAGATAAGCCAAATAAATCTATGAACAAAAAGAAATTTTGCTCATCCAAAATTTATATAAAAAGAATATTATATTATAGAGCTTGGCCCTTGCTACATCTATGTAGAGCAAAAGAAAAAAAATAAAATGTCAACGCTATCTCAGTCAATTTACATCTAGAGAGATAAGTAAAATACACAGTAGGTAAGAAATTTTCCTTTTTAGCCAATTCGCTGGCGGCTCAGAATAATCAATATATTATTTCCTTTGAATTTGCTGATTCTACGTTACCAAAAGAATGAGGAGAATCCGTCTACGGTAGCTTCGATAACTATATGTCGTAGGGCTTACGTAGTCACCCCAACTTAATATAAAGAGCACCAACTCTGCAAACATATAATATTATAATAATTAACGACTGCGTCAACATGAATTAGTCCCAACACAGAAACTATATTATAATTAATCAATTACGTCAACATGAATTAGTCCTCGCAGAGTAGTTAATTTTCCCGCTATATAATAGACATGTTATGGGATTGTAATACACAATTCGACTACACATTCATATCCCGAGCTTTTCTGTCTGATTCTTCTGTGTCTCTATTTATAATGGGTAACCGCATGATTTACTTCACGTTGGGACTTTTCCTATTGATATGTTGGTACAGTGATAATGTCATGGCAGCGGATTCCGATCCCTTGCAAGATTTCTGCGTCGCAGACAAGGAAAGCATGGGTGAGTACATAAGTTTTATTTGATTTGCTTATCAGGCGAGTTGCTCACAAATTAATTAAAATACAATGGTGTGATATGAGTTGTTGCTAACAAATTGATTAAAACAGTTAAGGTGAACGGGTTCGTTTGCAAAGATCCCAAGGATGTTTCGGCAGAGGACTTCTTCTTCGGGGGACTTGGGCAGGCAGGGAACACCGACAATGCAGTGGGCTCCAATGTAACGATGGCCAATGTTATGCAGATACCGGGCCTCAACACCTTCGGAATATCGTTGGTCCGTATCGATTACGCAGTGGGTGGAATAAATCCTCCTCACACGCACCCAAGAGCCACTGAAGTTCTTGTTTTACTGGAAGGCCAGCTTCTTGTGGGTTTCATTGACACCACCAACAAGTTTTTCAGCAAAACGTTGGAGAAGGGAGATGTGTTTGTGTTTCCAAAGGCACTTGTGCATTTCCAGCAGAATGTGGGGCATGAAAATGCGGTGGCCATAGCTGCATTGAGCAGCCAGCTTCCGGGAGCTCAGACAATCGCCAACTCTCTGTTTGCAGCGGATCCTCCTCTCCCAGATTCCGTATTGGCCAAGGCCTTCCGCATCACCCAAGAGCTTGCCGATTACATTCAGAAGAAATTTGCATAAGAATTTGCTTTTTTCTATTAAATAAAACAAACAAGCGGTCTGGTCTGGACAACGTGGGAAGACCGTCCTTCCCAATTCTTTTTCCTCACAGTTGAATAAAACTCTCTTTTTAGAGTTATTGCCGTCCTCTTGTGCTATTCATAGCATCCGTTTTTAACCCAGGCACTTCCCCTCCGTGAACATTGCTTGCAAATCTGCCATTGTTTCCTAACGATTTCCTTAGACGCTCTCTCATCCTCTCAACTTCCAAATTACAAAGCACTCTTATAATAGATGTCGATTTTATTATATTCTATTTGTTTAAATATTTTGATTTTATTTTATATATCCATGATTTTACTGCATCAATAAGTGAGACAACTTCCATAGCAAAGGGCATGCTCGTTTATGTGTTAATGAAAGATATTGTTTGCTCCTCATTTTCATTTTTTGTACTTAGAACTACATGTTTGAATACCTCATTTGATATATTTAGGTTGATAAACCTTCTATTTCTCTTTGCTAATAGAATTTATACTATCATATGACTCAATTATTGGACTCCAATATTCCTTTCTATTATTTTTTTGGTGAGAAACCTCCTATAAGCTCTTGTAGCTGAATCATCTCGGTTCTTCATTAAAAAATTAATGGTATGATTATGAGCCAATTAAATATTTTTTTGCATACTTTGTAATATATTTAATTAATTCATGTACTGACAGAACGAATTACCAATCAATATTTCCTCGCCATCACTGGAGTATATAGCAATTGTGTGGCTACACTCTACCATTATTTCTCAATGGTGAAAATTCTATATCCCCCTTTTTTTTTTATCTTCATAAACTCTTGATCCCTGCAAACTAAATGGCCATGGAACATTATACCTATATATCATTTAAGTATATATTTTTTGGTAAATTAACTAATTTATTCAAGCAATACATTATTTATATTAATTGTTCAAACTAATGATATAAAATGCAACAATTACTTGAAGATCATCTTTGCCCGTTTTTTATGTGTATGGTGTTCAAAATCTTCTCATAGTCATTGTTAAATTTATTCTATACAAGTTGTTTCATACTTTAAGAGATGGATGTAAAGAAAAATTATAGAATTCTCACAATGTAAATTTTGATTTATCAATTTGCAATTTTATATTAATAAAACGGGTACATAAGATTGTGCATATTTGTTTAAGTTCTAATATCTTCTCGATGGTTCCATGGATGAATAATTACTTCAAGATTCATTAGTTGATCTACATTAAAATCAAATCAATATCATCCATATTTGGTTCTCCATACATCCATGTGAATCCATACACATGTATTTATGGTGTATGTTGGCACTCATATATATTATAGTTTAATCCAGCTATGGCCACTGCATTTTCATGCCTCACATTCTGTTGGAAAAGAACAAGTGCCTTTGGTAACACAAACACATCTCCAATATAGAAGGCAAGACTATCAAAGGAGAATAGGAAACTAAGAAAATGTTGAGCGTGATTAAGAGAAGACATGATAACAATGAATTATTATCATAGTCAAACATCGATTTGTTAATATGTGAAAGGTTGCGACTAAAGATAGATGAAGGAAATAATTCCAAAGAGAGGAGACTTGTCTCCTTAGACACCCTTTGTCCTCATAGATTAAAGAGGGTCTCTACTGGGGATATTACAGTGGTATCAGAGCATGATCTTTCCAGCCTGTGAAATAAATAACATTCTAAAGATTGACCATGAGACCTAACCGAAGGCCTCAACATCCAAAGAGAAAGATTACCTATCATCAACCTAGAAAAAGGCATCGTAACCTCAAGTCTATATTGAGGAAAAGAAACTACTTGTACATAAATCGTATAGAACTATTAGCAAATCAAGAATTCCTACATCGCTTTCGTGATTTTACACATGGCAACAACATCTTCACAACAAGTCAATAGTAGAAAGAAGCCTTCTTGCAGAGAGAATTCTTGTCGTATACACCGATCTAGAAGCATCACACTCTTCCATCAAATGAGAATATTTCTATGAAGATAATATTCAAAATAGTATCATATATTCAATTTTAAAAAGGAAAAACAAAAGTAGGTTGCACATGAAGGAACGATACCTTATATAGGTCAAAATTATTCAAATTGAATAGTTGACATCAATATAAGGATGCATAGATCATTAATTGAAGTACATGAGAGTTAATATTGCATATGAGTAAAAGTTAGAATGATCAAGATGATTCAAGAAAAGGGTTCATCATAGAACATTTAGAGCCTTAAAGGGCTTACCTTAAAGAGGTTAGCAATGTGGTTACAACAACCAAGTAAGAGGGAAGCGAGAATGGAGGTTAGGCTAAGGGCCGCCAAGTAAATACTTGGTGTAGCAATGACTCAATAAAAAACCCATGCCTTCCTAAAGAGTATATGGGGAAGTAATAATGTGGATAGCAAACATGAGCTGCCAAGTGGAGCAAGAGGGTTGTAGAGAACAACCACTCTTATGCTTAGTGTAGAAATGGATAAAAATATGCTTCCCATTTCTTCCCAAGAAGGATATGAGAATGGCATAAAGGCTGACCCGAGCCACCAAGTAGAGAAAGTAAGTCTCTTAGGTTTGGTGTAGAAATGGCTCCAAGCCTCTAGGAAAGTTCCCATTCCTTCTAAACATAGAGAAATGTAGAGGAATTATGGCACAAAGAAGGCAGTTCCTCTTAGGCATAAAGAAATGTAGAGGAATTATGGCACAAAGAAGTCAGTTCCTCTCAAGATTAGGTACACTAGCTCAAGGAAGCTAGACCCCCTGAAGTGGACATAATGGCTCAAGGAAGCCATTCCCTCTCGATTTGGGAAGTGGCTCAAAGAAAGCTAGCCCCCCCCCCAAGTTGGCTAGAGATTGCTCAAGGAAGCCAACCTCCCTCAAGTAGATAGAATGGCTCAAGGAAGCTAGTCCTTCTCAAGTTGGGTCATGGCTCAAAGAAGCAAGTCCCTACCAAGTTGGAAAAAGATGGCTCAAGGGAGCCAGTCTCTCTCAAGTTTGACAAAAATTGGTTAAGGAAGCCAATCCATCTTAAGTTTCGGTAAAGGACTCAAGGAAGCCAATCCCTCCAAGTTGCAATAGATTCACTAGAAACTAAGTAGTAAATTTTGTAACATTTGTCATTACTTTAATTTATATGATTATATGTTTGGTACTACTAATCTATGTGCAGGTTCATCCAAGAAGGAGGACAAGGAGAAATTGCTCGAGGACAAGCAAAATCAAAAGGGGCAGATTGTGATATCCCCGTATTGACCAATTTTGTGAAGTCTCTAAGAGACAAAATCACAGTTTTATTGTTTAAAATTTATCACTGAGGAAGTCCTCAATTAGAGAATATGAATCGATGATGGATAAAGTAAGTAGAAATAAATATACTTTTCATACGTTGAAATGAATAAGTGAAGACTACTGCATAGAACTAGAATATGAGATACCGTCCTGTTGATGGTGTTTTGATGCATTATCGAACACAGAATAAAATACCAATGGCACTCTATGCTCTCTTGATAAAAAAGACTCTCAGATGTTGAATATCTGTGAAGGATCACATGAGATGACTCCAAGGTTCTTTTATGTCAAGTCTTGACTTGTCGGATAGCTTCAATGGTATTGATGTAATTTGTTGTACCTACAAGGGGAC
Organism: Cryptomeria japonica; assembly: GCF_030272615.1. NCBI lineage: Eukaryota > Viridiplantae > Streptophyta > Pinopsida > Cupressales > Cupressaceae > Cryptomeria > Cryptomeria japonica. The sequence continues at coordinate 348,068 of NW_026728868.1, forward strand.
TTATATGTTGAATACCTGAATGCTCAAATGATGCTGGAACGTAGGATTTCACTTGACTTGATTAAAAAAAAGAAGAAAAAGGATAGGGTTTAGAAAGTTATTCTAACTCTAAGAATGTAGGAGCAATGGGTGATCTTTGATGAAACTCTAACTAAGTCTTGCTTTGACATGCTATGAACATCTCCACAAGGCTAGTGTGATCTTCTTAGGATAGCTTTGTGATTTTTAAATCATCACTACAAGCATAGAAACCATCAAGTTGATGCATATCAATGAAGAAGCGATAATTGAAGTTAAGCTTTAGTTGAATGATTCCAGCTGACTACGTAGTATGGATATACGAATTTCACCATTGATCACACAAAGTCTTTCATTCATTTAATTATCAATATCTAAAATGAAGATCCAACAAGAAACCACACAATTGTAGAAGAAACAACACATTCCACCATAACTTCAATGGAAAGGAAGTTTATTTACAACTTTGGCAACAATTTCCGCTTTCTCTTTCTATTCTACTCTAGTTGCTAACTTCTCTTGAACTACTAGCTATTGACTATTCCCCTTACAAATGAAGAAGTGAGGCCTTTTATAGTTATCTCATTACAATTTAGTGGCTTAGATTGATTTGAGATCAATGGCCAAGATTACAAGATAGAAACCCTAATTAGGGTTTGTAGAACCCATTACAAAACATTTAATTCTTGACCTATGATATGTTTACATTTTAAGAGACACATGTCCTAAGAAAATTCAATGAATAGATGATGGCTGTAGGTACATCAAACTTTGTGCCTTTGTAGTAGTTATCTCCTTTTGATGAATGAGGTTAGACGCATTGAATCTAGATGCCTTATCCTGAAATGATATGATTGGATGTAATGATGACTAGGCACCACCTCAGCTTTATTGATTGTAACTCATCACAAGTGTGCAATTGAATGTGACATATCTCTTGGTACTCAACATTTGCGAGTGCTTGATGTGATGATGACTCCACTCATGTTGATCTTCTAACTTTGATTAACTCTTCTGAAATGATCGCATGTCTTGATTGCTTGCATTCGCGAACTTTCATCTAACTACATTGACAAAGATTCTTGGATTTCCAAAAGAAATTCAAGATTGTAAAAATTCTTCATTAGTGTGTGACGCTGACCCTTATCTTCCTTCTTGATGAGAGCCTGCCATTGCTTTGCACGAATTGAGTTCTTGCCTTGCATGAGCTTGCGACTTGACGATTCCAACAATTGCTTTGTAGAGGCTTGAAGCGTGATGTCCTCCTTCATGTGGATTTGTTGCGATCCTGTCTTCACACACCTACGAAATTTGTTCAAGTTAGTGTCATGATATGAGATTTACTTGCAAATAAATAATCATTTACTTAAGATAAATCAAGAACCCTCGAAAGAAAATCAAACCAGTCATAACATGAGGCCTGATTTCTCACAAAATGGATCAAAGATGTAATTCGCTGAATAAGACAAGTTTGACATGGTTGAGGAGTTCCAATTCGTCACTTCCCAATGAGGTTGTCGTATGTGCAATCTCAATGGCGACTTGCTGCTGTAACTTCAACATAATCGTTTTCTTCCTAGGATAAAACCTAGTTAATCACTTGTAAAATATTATCCCTTTTACTGACATCACTCCCTGCAAATGAGCCAAGCAGGTTTTCAAAGTGTCGAACTACAACCCTCTCTATTTTATCTCCCGCCGAACACCACATATTATTTTCATCCTTGATCACCTCGTTCATGTTGAGCAACCTCTTTGCCTTAACCGACAAGTGAAAAAACTTTGTATTTAAGTCTATTTCCAAAACTCACATCTCCCTAGACTTGTCACACCAGAAAATATCCTCCCTAATTAATACCTCCGACAGACATTCCATTAGCTCCTTTCCTTTTTCAAAATCAACATTAGTCATTCCTAACCAAATCACCTTCTCATTAAGAGACACAATCTCCTTCTCTAGCCTCAAAAAAAATATTCCTAAAGGATTGTACGTTCCACTGCTTAATTTTATCCTTAAGGAAATGTAATTGTTTCACAAAACAGAAACTGGGCGTATCTTCAAATATATTACTCTCTTCCCAAAATTTTTTTAGATAAGACAAGAATTGCCCGTCCTACCACCACATGCTTTGAAAATAAAAATTCCCAGAGAATCGAGTCTTTCCAATTTCTAGTTCCAACTGGATAGGGAAGTGATCGGAAATAAAAATCAGCAAAATGCTCAACGCCAAGGAGAAATTGCCTTCCATCCTTCTTGGTCCCACCAAGAACCAATTTAATCTTTTCAAAATATTGGTAAAATTTAGTCTCCTATTCATCCATGTAAATTGGCCATTTTTTGGAATTACATCAACCACCTCATTGTCTGCTTAAAAAACTTTTAAAATATTCCATAATTTTGTTAGAACTTCTTAAATTGTGTTGAAGTCTCCTGCCACCACCAACCAATCCTTGCCAATGATACTGATGCGTTCTGATAGTTCCTTCCAAACTCTCATCTTGTCCTTTGTTTTAAAAGACCCATAAACATTAATCAAAGGGAACTCTGAATCATAAGAAAGGAGTTCACTCTAAATATCATCCAATATTTTGACATTTCTCCAGGGAAAATATTGACCACATGGGGGTTCCATAAGAACCCCAGGCCTCCTGCAGAACCCCTAGCTTCTTGGAAAATACCTTCCCATCTAGAACAATAATGTAGAAAACTAAGCGCCTTATCCAAACTCAGCTTGGTTTCTTGGAATATAATTATTTTATTAGAGACTTTCTCTAATGAATGCCTAACCAAGAGTTTCTTGTCAGGAGCCGAGAGGCCCCTGGCATTCCAGGTAAGGATCCTCATGTTCCTCCTAGGGAGGACTTACCTCCCCTGAATCTTCTAAAAAATTTTACTACATTGATGATGCCTTTCTCCTTTGCCCTATCTTCATACTTTTTCTTGTTGCTCCTCGTCCCTCTACTTCCTTTGGATCTCCCCAACAGAACATTTTCCGATTGGCTAATGCTTCTCAGGTCAATAATATCCAATTCATCTTCATTATCAAACTCCTCTTTTGACCTCATGTCGTAATTGACCTTCGTGTCTGACAAGCCCATCCAAGCATCCTGAGCATTGTTAGAAGCCTTGCTTCGGTGTATGTCCATGATTATGGGAGAGAAACCAACCTTTTTTGAATTGTCTCTTCCACCCTCCCCATCCTTGTATCCAACTGGTTCTTTGATGACCAAAGCCCCTAAAGGGCCTATTGTCTCCTTCCTCGAAGACGTAAATACCTTCTCAATCGACTCCTGTCTCCTGGGCTGCGGAACCATCTCGTAGCGGGCCTAACAAAGATTCTACATTCCTTTGTCATATGATTCCTACCATCACATCGACCACAAAATTGTTTAATGTCTTCAACTTCAATCTAATGCATCCATATACTTCAAACCGATTTCAAACAAATCTTGGAGGAACCTTTTTAACTGCAATGATTCTGATTCTAGCGTACAAATAGGAGTCATTTTTTGCTATCCCCTCATCAGTTTATAGTAAGGTTCCCAAGGTTCTACTAATTCTCTCCAAACTACTCTCCCCGATATTCTATTGTAAGTTTATAAATGCGAATCCAAATAGGATTGTCGTACGGATCCAACAGAACTGGGTCAAAATGGGGAAACCATAGTTACATTTATAAGGGATGGTTATCAACAAACTAGTTGCCATGGAGAGGAATCTTCTCTTTCTCCTCTACCTCTACAAAAATAAAAAATGAAGAATCTGCTTAGATTGAATTTAACAACCACCTTGGCCTTCCAATTCTTCTCAATCCAAGATTTAATTAATCTTCTCTCATATTTCAGCTCGACAATCTTGCAAATAATCGCCACTTCCTCCCAAAGGTTGATATCTTCTTCTATTTCATCTGATAGGTCAATCTTCACCTGTTCCACTTCCACCTCTTTTTGGGCTTCTGATTTTAACAGATGGAGGTTAAAGTAAGGGCTGCCAAGTAAATACTTGGTGTAGGAATGACTCAATAAAACTCCATGCCTTCCCAAAGAGTATATAGGGAAGTAAGAATGTGGATAGAAAACATGAGCTGCTCAGTAGAGTAAGAGGGTTGTAGAGAACAACTACTCTTAGGCTTAGTGTAGAAATGGCCAAAAATATGCTTCCCATTTCTTCTCAAGAAGGAGATGAGAATGGCATAAATGCTGACCAAAGTTTCGAAGCAGAGAAAGTAAGTCTCTTAGGTTTGGTGTAGAAATGGCTCTAAGCCTCCAGGAACCCATTCCTTCTAAACATAAAGAAATGTAGAGGAATTATGGCACAAAGAAGGCAGTTCATCTTAGGCATATAGAAATGTATAGGAATTATGGCACAAAGAAGTCAGTTCCTCTCAAGATTAGGTACACTAGCTCAAGGAAGCTAACCCCCCTCAAGTGGACATAATGGCTCAAGGAAGCCATTCCCTCTCAATTTGGGAAATGGCTCAAAGAAAGCTAGCCCCCCCCAATTTGGATAGAGATTTCTCAAGGAAGCCAGTCTCCCTCAAGTGGATAGAATGGCTCAAGGAAGCTAGTCCCTCTCAAGTTGGGCCATGGCTCAAAGAAGCTAGTCCCTACCAAGTTGGACAAGGATGGCTGAAGGAAGCCAGTCTCTCTGAAGTTGGACATAAATGGTTCAAGGAAGCCAGTCCATCTCAAGTTTGGGTAAAGGACTCAAGGAAGCCGATCCCTCCAAGTTTCAATAGATTCAATAGAAACTAAGTAGTAACTTTTCTAACATTTGTCATTACTTTAATTTATATGATTATATGTTTGGTACTAATAATCTATGCACAAGTTCATCCAAGAAGGAGGACGAGGAGAAATTTCAAGAGGACAAGCAAAATCAAGAGGGGGAGATTGTGATATCCTTGTATTGACCGATTTTGTGAAGTCTCTAAGAGACAAAATCACAATCTTGTTGTCTAAAATTTATCACCGAGGAAGTCCTCAATTAGAGAATATGAATCAATGATGGATAAAGTAAGTAGAAATAAATATACTTTTCATAAGTTGAAATGAATAAGTGAATATTTCGACATACAATTGGAATATGAGATACTGTCTTGTTGATGGTGTTTCGATGCACTATTGAACACAAAATAAAATACCAATGGCACTCTATCCTCTCTTGATAAAAAGACTCTCAAATGTTGAATATCTGTGAAGGATCAAATGAGATGACTCCAAGGTTCTTTTATGTCAAGTCTTGACTTGTAGGATAGCTTCAGTGGTATTGATGTAATTTTTTGTACCTACGAGGGGACTTATGTTGAATACCTGAATGCTCAAATGATGCTGGAACGTGGGATTTTACTTGACTTGGTTAGAAAAAAAGGGAAAAAGGATAGGGTTTAGAAGGTTATTCTAATTCTAAGAATGTAGAAGCAATGGATGATCTTTGATGAAACTCTAACTAAGTCTTGCTTTGACATGCTATAAATATGTCCACAAGGCTAGTGTGATCTTCTAAGGATGGCTTTGTGATTTTCAAATAATCACTACAAGCATAGACACCATCAAGTTGATGCATATCAATGAAGAAGCGATAATTGAAGTTAAGCTTTAGTTGAATGATTCCAGTTGACTATACAAGACACTTTACCATCAGGAAAGTGTTAGTAGTATGGATATAGGAATTTCACCTTTGATCAATGAAGTCACCATACAAGAGGATGAATTCCCTATCCTTAAATGAGATCTCTATGCGCGTTGAATTTGGATTGAGTAAAAAAGAATTTGTTGATGAAAATCAGAATCACTGCCTATGAACTTATCAAAGTGACTGTTCAAATGCAATTCATCAAACTCAGGCTTGAGGGTTTGCCGATATTACTTTGCCAATACCGCTGATGTCTAAGTTGCTGTGTTCAAGGGTAAATTCACCAATGTCAAAATTAGAGTCGCAATGCCATGATTCTATTAATGGAAGCAAATCACAAATCAGAGATTTGGAATCGCTTCTCAAGATGCAATCACTATGGATGAGTACATTTATCGCAGTCAATTTAATCACAATGTTCGCTGGTATTGAAGGTAGCTTGTAGTCGTAGTATGACAAACACTCGTTGATGATTCAACTTGCAGATTTGGGTGATATGTGGCTCGAAACTTTGCATTATAGTATACCCATATTAGTATAATGCAAATTAGTTCATTGGCCACCCATATTACAATAACTTAATATCCATTATTAGTCCCTGCCTTATAAGGCAGAGACTAATGTTTTCATTGCAAGCATTTGATATTAAATTGCTGCTTGAAAATTTCGTCAACCCATTTAAGCTATAGTTCTATGTTATTATTTTATTAAAGCTATTTTTTTTATTAATTTTTTCTATTTTCTGATTGGCAGCTGATAGTTTCCTGGGGTTTAAATTATTTTTTATGGAAAATAGAATCGTCCACCAATGAAAAAGAAAAATTAAGAGAGTTTTTTAAAATATTATTTTTCTGCAGGTACGAGGGCATTTACAAGTTCCTTGAAGTAACAGCTAGCATTCGTAAAACACATTAAATGCAGTTGTTTTGCTCTCTGGCTTTGATTAATGGCGGTTATGCTGTAGGAGACTAAAATATTGTTCAATCGAAGGCAATAAGGCTTGAACTCTGTGTGCTAAATTTTAATAGCTTAGTGGTTTCAAGTTCAAGTTTCTAGAGTTTGATGGGCATAGAGTGGATCTGTTCTCATTCAATTTATTAATTCCAGGTTAGCTTAGTTCCCATTACTTTTTGTCTATAATTCTTGGTTCTGGTGAGGCTTAAAATGGTATCTGAGAGAATATGTAACCACTTGCCTCCTTTTCATGGCTAAGTGAGTTGATTTTTTAGATGCTTTCTGTTTGTATAATATCTTAGAATTTTTATGCGAATAGTTAAAGGGACTATTTCAATCATACCTTCTAGATGCTTTGCATATTAGTCAAACTTGTTCAAAATATCTATAAAAGATTATGTGCTACAAGCTTCCTCAAACAGGTGTGAATGTATCACAAAATCACTAGACCACAACCTTCAGATAACTTTGGCAAAGATATGAACTCTAAACATAAAAATTGTATATATGCTAAATGCATTTTGTGTGTCATTATTTAGAGTCTCCTAACTTCATTGCGAGCCTGATGCATTTTGTGTATTATAAGCATGGAAGATTCAAATACATGGAAGCAAATATGTTTTTGGCTTTGAATTTTTTGTGATTTTTGTTTGATTCATAGTAATCATTTTTCAAGTTTTCAAGAGGTTAAAAACAATTAAAATACTGTTGAGAAAATCATTTATTTATATTTAGCTTGTTTTCTTACGCCTAATTTGTACAAAGTAAGTTTTTATTGGCACATTTTTTTGTCAGGTGTAATTTCGCCCTCAAAATGCTCGTTTAACTTGGGCTTAGTCTGAGTTAAATGGTGTTTTGTTGGCAGGTATAGATTCTGCCCTAAATTTATTTGGAGACAAAAAAAAGCCTAAGTTTTATCGCAAGATTTTTAGTTTTCACAAGTCAACACATGTTTTTTTTTAATAACTATTTGGTAAGGCAGAACGAAATATTGTGGAGTTTTTTTCTCATTTTTTCATAATGGGAGAAATAATAGTTTAATTGCTCCATATGCATAATTAACATAAGAGGTTACTCTGTAAAATTCTCTTTTTAGTCACAAATTCAGGAGTTGCAAAGGATTCATTAGCCTCGGGAACCATGTTCCAATGAAATACAGTGTAAATTTGGTGATGTTATGGCTCAACAGTCATCTTGTCTTCAACATCTTCTCACACTTGTTATAATATCCTTTTAATTCATAGTTCTATCTTTTTAATTATTTAAAAGAAAGGCTGAAAACTATATGTTATGTTAGTTGCTTCATCTTTGCCTAAAGATTGGTATGCAATTTAGCATTTTACAAAATTTTGTATTGTGTTTTTGTTAGGGAATCAGTGATTAAGAAGGTCGACTTTCAAATGATTAAGAAGATTGACTTTCAAATGTATTGTTGGTTGCTTACATTGGCCAGTGATATGTAGATTTTTTTTTGTTGGTGAAATATTTGCTATGTGAGATTATCAAACTAAAACTTTAACTTGAAGAATAGTTGGTACCACATAGAAAGTATAGGTATAGGTTTCTTAATGACTACAACTGACATTTATAAAACACTGAGGGGTGAATTCACAAAGCTGGTTCCCACTTTTGCCAACGAAGGAATTTGGCAAAAGTGGGAACTTCGATTTTCTCGGTGTTCAAGCGAAATGGTAATGTTCGCTCGGACTACCCCTGGGAGTCTGAGCGAACCCAACTGCGGGTCTGGGTTCGCTCGAACCATGGGTAAGTTTTTGGTTTGAGCGAACCCACTTAAATATTAATATTTTAATTGGTTCGAGCGAATCCCCCATTCACTCGAACCATTTTCGGTTAGTGTTTTTTAAAAATTTATAAATAGCGAAAATGACAGTTAAAAGATCATTATCAAATTTGACTTTTTCTGTCTGGTGGGGGTTGGATCAAACTAGTCGTCAGCATCACATCACCGAGCTTTGTCTGCAGCAGTTAGCATCTTTCCTATTTCAGTTTTCGACCAGGTGCACAAAATAACCCTTTGTTTGGTTTAATAATGTCTTTTTTTATTAAATTTGTAAATAATTTGTTTGTTAATTTATTTTTTTAATTAAATAATTGTATATAGTTATTGTTTTTCAACATTTTAAAAAAATGTTTGATAATTTATTGTTTTTCATTATTTTAGAAAAATGTTTGATAATTTAATGTTTTGACTGAAATGTGTCAATTTGTTTTTAAAATTACATAATTGTATAGATGTATATTTTTTTCAACATTTTAAAAAATTGTTATGAAAAACATAGAAAACTTAGAACCTGTAGTAAATCAGAACTTAGAAAAACATTAGCAAAAAAAAAGAAAAACCTTAGAAAAATTAATAAATTTTAATTTAAATAAACATTCAAAAATTTAGATAACAAATTTAAACAAATTAGACAAAATAAATTTCCTCTACAATGTGACCCATTTTCACATCCTATTACACGCACAACATGACCCCTTAAGACCACATATGCCTTGATGACACTATACGTTCCCTTAGGAGGTCATAGAGGATCACATATAACATACTAGTGTACATGTATGACATTCCCTTTAGGATCACATCTAGTGTCCTAAGGGGTCATACGTGGTCCTAAGGGGTCACACATGTGTTATAACACATGCGTGACCCCTTAGAACCGCATATGACCCCTTATAAAATTGTAGTGTGAACGACATACCCCTTAGTCCATCAAATAGTGTCTTAACACATGCGTGACCCATTACAACTGCATATATGACCCTTTATAAAATCCTAGTGTGAACGACATACCCCTTAGTCCATCACATAGCATCTTAAGGGGTTGTATGTGGAACTAAGGGGTCACGCATGCATTAACACATGCATGACCCCTTAGTAGGTCACATAGGACCCCTTATAACATCCTACTATACATATGACATTCCCCTTAGGATCACATAGTGTTATAAGGGGTCATATGTGGTCCTGAGGGGTCATGCATGTGTTATAACATATGCATGACCCCTTAGAACCGCATATGACCCCTTATAAAATCCTACTATGAACGACATACCCCTTAGTCCATCACTTGGTGTCGTAGGGGGTCGTATGTTGTCCTAAGGGGTCACGCATGCATTAACAAATGCCTGACCCCTTAGTAGGTCACATATGACCCCTTCTAACATCCTACTATACATATGACATTCCCCTTAGGATCATATAGTGTCCTAAGGGGTCATATGTGGTTAGAACCAAATATGACCCCTTATAAAATCCTAGTGTGAATGACATACCCCGTAGTTCATCACATAGTGTCTTAAGGGGTCGTATGTCTAGTCCTAAGGGGTCATGCATGCATTGACACATGTGTGACCCCTTAGTAGGTCACATATGACCCCTTATAACATCTTGCTGTACATATGACATTTCCTATGTGTCCTAAGGGGTCATATGTGGTCCTAAGGGCTCACGAATGCATTAACACATGCGCGACCCCTTAGTAGGTCACATATGACCCCTTATAACATCCTAATGTACATATGACATTCCCCTTAGGATCAAATAGTGTCATAAGGGGTCATGCATGTGTTATAACATATGCATGACCCCTTAGAACTGCATATGACCCCTTATATGCATGACCCCTTAGAACCGCATATGACCCCTTATAAAATCCTACTGTGAACGACATACCCCTTAGTCCATCACATAGTGTCTTAAGGGGTTGTATGTCCAATCCTAAGGGGTCACACATGCATTGACACATGTGTGACCCCTTAGTAGGTCACATATGACCCCGTATAACATCCTATTGTACATATGACATTTCCTATGTGTCCTAAGGGGTCATATGTGGTCCTAAGGGCGCACACATGCATTAACACATGTGTGACCCCTTAGTAGGTCACATATGACCCCTTATAACATCCTAATGTACATATGACATTCCCCTTAGGATCACATAGTGTCATAAGGGGTCATGCATGTGTTATAACATATGCATGACCCCTTAGAACCATAGATGACCCCTTATAAAATCCTACTATGAATGACATACCCCTTAGTCCATCACATAGTGTCTTAAGGGGTCGTATGTCCAATCCTAAGGGGTCACACATGCATTGACACATGTGTGACCCCTTAGTAGGTCACATATGACCCCTTATAACATCCTACTGTACATATGACATTTCCTATGTGTCCTAAGGGGTCATATGTGGTCCTAAGGGCTCACACATGCATTAACACATGCGTGACCCCTTAGTAGGTCACATATGACCCCTTATAACATCCTACTATACATATGACATTCCCCTTAGGATCACATAGTGTCATAAGGGGTCATGCATGTGTAATAACATATGCATGACCCCTTAGAACCACATATGACCCCTTATAAAATCCTACTATGAACGACATACCCCTTAGTCCATCACATAGTGTCTTAAGGGGTCGTATGTTGTCCTAAGGGGTCATGCATGAATTAACACATGCGTGACCCCTTAGTAGTTCACATATGAACCCTTATAACATCCTACTGTACGTATGATATTCCCCTTAGGATCATATAGTGTCCTAAGGGGTCATATGTGGTTAGAACCACATATGACCCCTTATAAAATCCTAGTGTGAACGACATACCCCTTAGTTCATCACATAGTGTCTTAAGGGGTCGTATGTGGTCCTAAGGGGTCACGCATGCATTGACACATGTGTGACCCCTTAGTAGATCACATATGACCCCTTATAACATCCTAATATACATATGACATTTCCTATGTGTCCTAAGGGCTCACGCATGCATTAACACATGCGTGACCCCTTAGTAGGTCACATATGACCCCTTATAACATCCTACTGTACATATGACATTCCCCTTAGGATCACATAGTGTCATAAGGGGTCGTATGTGGTCCTGAGGGGTCATGCATGTGTTATAACATATGCATGACCCCTTAGAACTGCATATGACCCCTTATAAAATCCTACTGTGAACGACATACCCCTTAGTCCATCACATAGTGTCTTAAGGGGTCGTATGTTGTCCTAAGGGGTCACGCATGTATTAACACATTCGTGACCCCTTAGTAGGTCACATATGACCCCTTATAACATCCTACTGTACATATGACATTCCCCTTAGGATCATATAGTGTCCTAAGGGGTCATATGTGGTCCTGAGAGGTCATGCATGTGTTATAACATATGCATGACCCCTTAGAACCGCATATGACCCCTTATAAAATCCTAGTGTGAACGACATACCCCTTAGTCCATCACATAGTGTCTTAAGGGGTCGTATGTTGTACTAAGGGGTCACATATGACCCCTTATAACATCCTACTGTACATATGACATTCCCCTTAGGATAATATAGTGTCCTAACATATGACGTGTTAGATCTCTCTATTCTTGAATTTTTTATGTATGTTAAAGATTTAGATATGTACACGTGTTAGATCTCTCTATCTCTCTAAAATATATGTTATCTCTAGATCTGAAATATATGTTCTCTCTCTCTCTCACTAAAATATTTGAAATTTTTACATGTATTTTTTGAAAATGAAAATGATCTCTCTCTCTCTCATGAAGATTTATATGTATATAATCTCTCTCTCTCTCTCTCTCTCTCATGAAAATGACCTCTCTATCTCTCTGCTTACATATTTATTTTAACTTTATGACATGTACCTAGATAGATGGCATCCCAGGATATACCTTCTCAGGCTCCTGATCAAGATCCACCTTCGCAGGCTCCTGATCAGGATCCACCTGCACAGGCTCCACATCAGGATCCACCTGCATAGGCTCCACATCAGGAGCCACCACAACAGGATCCTCCACAGTAGGATCCCCCCTTGCCCGACATTGCTACTATTTTTCATTACAGTGATCGGGAGTTGCATAGGTTGAGGGCCATACTAGATGACCCTCGTACTGATGGTGTGTACAAGAGTACGTGCATGTCCATTTTTGATTGTTTGCGGACATTGAGGGACCACTTAGTATCTCATACCTCATTCTCACCTGAGGTTATAGAGGATATATATATAGACAGTTGAGGAGTCAGGTGAGGGGTCCTCATTCTTTTATTGATGTGGTGGGGGTGGTCTCGAAGGAGATCATCAAGGAGAGATGCTTCCCACAATATCAGGAGAAGAGTAAGGTGAGGGGATATCAGGTTACCAGATGTATCGACCCACAGGTTGCATCACTAATTTACCCACAATTCTTAGCAGCCCATGGTCGTTATCCTAATAACGACCAGATTCCATTATACTTTGTACAACAGGTATTTGCTGAGGTTCATTGTCAGATGAAACCAAACTACCTTGATATTCCAGGATATTATGGATACGGGAGTGGTAGGATTGCTGATAGAGATGCATATCGTAGGCATGATAGAGCTCCGGCTAGACACAGGGACCTTGTTGGCAAGAGATTTCCTGCAGTAGTCCCAGCCATGGCACCCATAGCGGATCACGTTGTGATTGCTTCTCAGAGAGAAGCAATTGATAGGATTGGACAAATTGCATCAGCAACAGCCACCATATCTTCTGACAGGGTGGGCAGATATATGATGAGTCGACCACGTTCGCGATCATCCATAGATCATGCATCTTCTAGTCATGGGGGGGCTTCAGATTCAGATGATCGGTATATTTCTACTAGCATCCCCTCCCCAGATGAGGTAGAAGCTATAGTCAGAGCTATTAGACATGTACAGATGTCGCAGTGTTTAGCCGAGGACCTACTACATGCTTATAGTTTTATTTCATCTCGACTTGGGATACCATTGGGTGATGTTAGAGAGGAGATTCTCAGAGATGGTAAGGCTAGAGTGGCATCAACACATACCCTGAGGCAATCACAACATTCTCATCACTCTACGCATGCTCCAGGCACTGACCCACCTACAGATCACTCTATTGCTGCAAAGGAGGAGCTACGAGCTGATCAGCTCCATATCACATATGAGGGCCAATTGGATTCATTTGAGGAGGAGATACGAGCTGATCAGGTGAATATCACAGATGAGGGTTTGGACTCATTTGAGGATCAGCTGAGAGATTTGAGCCATACTGGATTTATGGACATGCTACTACAGTCAGAAACTTCATCTATGATGCCCACTCATCTAGTTAGCCCCTTGCACTCCTCAGTGATACGTACAACTAGAGAGAGATATGCAGGCACGAGTGATGTTGTTGATATGATCACGGGACAGGATCAGACTATACAGCCTACTCCAGGTGATACACAGGTATGTACATGTACATCTGCATTTAAATTTTTAGAAGATATGTATACATGTTGCAAATTTGTACCTGATAAATCTATATATATAGATCATGTTTAATAAATAATCTAGAGTTCTAAGTTTTAATTTGTAGATCATTTAAATTGATTGTGGACTAATCCTTAAATTGACAGTTAGCTCATGTCACTCCTTCCTTGAGCTCTGAGCATGTGCGTAGGAGAGATTCTTTAGATGCTGTTAGTGTACAGGTTAGTTATGGTTTTTGGTACATATATGTACATGTATGTATGTACATGCACGTTACAATTTATATTTAAATTTTTATTTAAATCTACTTGGATTTGATGTACATGCACGTCTAGAGAGATAGATATATTATATTTAATATTTAAATAAATTCTACTTTTGTAGGACTCCCCCTCAGATGGTCGCTCAGTTCGTAGCCGACAATGATCCCTGTTGATTTGCTCCAAACTTTATAGCTCATTTACATTTATCTTTTTATATACTTTCATATTATATATATTCATGCACGTACATGGAGTTTAGACTCTAGATTATACTTTATACTTTATACATGGAGTTTAGACTCTAGATTATACTTTATTCTTGGTTTGTGTTTGACTCTAGATTATACTTTATACTTTATAC